>NW_006399751.1:17076229-17104518 GCF_000299155.1 Elephantulus edwardii | reverse complement strand
ATAGATTTCACTATTTGTTAAAGAAGCTATTTTTTCCTCACTCAATGGATTTCAACAATTTGCCAAAAATCAGCTGTCCACAGGGAGATGCATTTACTTCTAGACTCCCAAGTATGTTGATTGTTCTGTGTTTCTTTAATGGTACAAGCTAATTTGACTTCTGTAGCTCTGTAGTAGGTGTTGACATTAAGAAGCCCAAGATCTTCTACTTTGTTTTTCTTGTGTAGTAGTTCTTGGCTTACCTGGGATCTCTATTTCATATAAAACTGTTTGGTTTTCTACCTAATAGAAAAATAATGAGATCTGGATCAGTACTGTATTATATTTGTAGATCACTTTTGAACGTGTTAACATTTTCACAAAGTTAAGTCTTCCAGTTAATGAGCATGACATATTCTTCCACTTATTTGGTTTCTTGTAGTAGTGTTTTGTAGTTTTCTTACTATAGGTGTTTAGTATCTCGAGTTAAATTTATTCCTAAGTATTTCCTTTTTGGAGTAACTATACTGCTGAAGATCATTCAAATGACTAGAACAATGCACACATAGGGAACTGTCAGAAGTTCAAATAGGATTTAGAAGAAGTCCTAGCACCAGGGTTATCACTGCTGATGTCAGATTAATCTTGGCTGAAAGTAAGAAATACCAAAAGAATTTCAATTTGTGTTTTATTGACTATATAAAAGCATTTGACTGTGTGGATCATAACAAGTTGTGGCTAACATTGAGAAGAACAGAAATCCAAGAGAACCTTTTTGTGCTCATGCAGAACCTATATCTGGACCATGAGGCTTTGAACAAATGGAACAGGGGAGTACTGCATGGTCTGGAATTGGGAATACAGTGCACCATGGTTGTATTCTCTCTTCATATCTATTCAGTCTGTATGCTTAGCAAATTATCTGAGAGGCTGAACTCTATTGGAATTGGGAATACAGTGCACCATGGTTGTATTCTCTCTTCATATCTATTCAGTCTGTATGCTTAGCAAATTATCTGAGAGGCTGAACTCTATTGGAATTGGGAATACAGTGCACCATGGTTGTATTCTCTCTTCATATCTATTCAGTCTGTATGCTTAGCAAATTATCTGAGAGGCTGAACTCTATGAGGAGGAGTGTAGCATCAGGATTGGAGGGAGACTCTTCAATAGGCTGAATTATGCAAATGATACAATATTGCTTATTGAAAGGGAGAAGGACTTGAAGCACTTGTTGCAGAAGATCAAGGAATCTAGCCTTTGGTATGGATTGCATCTCAATGTCAAGAAAATAAAGATTCTTTCCACTGGACCAATAGGCAATGTCATGATGGATGGACAGGAGAGTCAAACTGCCAAAACTTTATCTTGCTTGGATCCACAATTAACACCCTTGGTACCAATAGTCAGGAAATAAGAAGATACATTGCAATGGGAAAATCTGTGGTTAGGGCCTTCTCCAAATTATTGAGGAATAATATCAGTTTGAGGACTAAGATGTGTCTGATTCAGGCCATAGTCTTACTGATTATTTGTTATGCATCTGAGAGCTGAACAATGAATAAGGATGACGTGAAAAGAATTGAGGCCTTCGAGCTGTGGATTTGGCAAAGAGCACTGAACATCGCATGGATGGCCAAGAGAATGAACAGATATGCCTTGGTGAGGGGATAGCCACAGCGTTCTTTAGAGACAAGAATGAAGAGGCTTCACCTCACATACCTTGGGCATGTTGCTAAGAGGTGCTGTTCATTGGAGAAGGACATGATGCTGGGAAGGGTGCAAGGTCAGTGAAGGAGGGGAAGACGCTCAGCCAGTTGGATTGACATGATGACTGCTGCAATGGGCTCTTGTGTGTCAGGAAATGTGAGGATGGCACAGGATAGAGCAGTGCTCAGACCTTTTGTTCATCAGGTCACTATGAGTCATACTTGACTCAAAGGCACCTAACAACAACTTTGGAAATGGTATCCCTCTTCTCATATCTTTTTCAGAATTCTCTCTGTTACTGTAGAGGAATCCAATGATGGGGTAGAGTGAGAGAATATATGTGTCAATTTTGTACTTGCCTACTTTGTTGAATCTTTTCATTAGTTCTGGCAATTTTCTTGCTCTATCTTTGAGATTTTCTATATTCAACCATGCTATTGTTGTTGTTGTTATGTACCATCAAGTTGGAACTGATTCATAGTTGACCCTCCAGCAGGTTTTCAAAGTCAATTTTCTCACTCAGAAAAGAGATTATCCATCTTTCTCCCACAGACCAGTTGGTGGATTTGAATTGGGTGCCTTTGGGATGGCAGTGCAACTCCTTACCATTAGGCCCTCAGAGCTGCCTACGTACAGTTTTGCTTGAATGTCTTTTCTTTATTTCCCTTTCTCGCCTTAGATTTCCAATGCAATACTAAATAGAAGTCATGTGAAAGGGCATTCTTTTCTCTTTTCCTTGAGACTAATGTCGGCCATTGGTTTTTGCATCAGTGCTCTAAATTATGTTGAGGGATTTCTTCAATTCCTATTTCTTTGAGTGTTTTTAACAGGAAATGGTGTTGAATTTTATCAAATGCTTTTTTACATTCAATGTTATGATTATGTGATTCTTCCCTTTTATTTTATTGCACTGATGGCTTTTCCAATATTAATACATCCTTATGTAACTTCTGTGACTCCTACATGACATGAGATAGTATTTTTCTAAATAGCACTGAATTCTATTGATTAGAATTTTGATGAGAACATTTGTGTTCATGAAGGATACTTATCTATAATTTTCTTTTTAGTGGCCCTGTAGCCTCATTTGGCCACAATCAGTTATGCTTGCTTTATAGAATGAATTTGTAAATATTCCATATTTTTCTATATTCTAAAACAATTTGAGGATATTTAGTATCAGGTTTTCTTTGCATATTTGGCAAAATTCACCAGCAAAACCACTTGGGCCATAACTTTTTTTTCAGTTGGGAATTTCTGGGATACTTTCTGGTATTTTTTTTTTCATATTTCTGAAATTTGTTCAATTTCTTTTGTGATAAATCACATTTTCTACCTCCGACTGTGCTAGTTTGAGTAGGTAGTGTAAGTCTTAAAATTTGTCCACTTCCTCTCAGTTTTCAAATCAGTAACCTTTTAAACTAGAATTAATATAGCCAAGAAATTAGCTTTTTTCCTTGCATTTGATACATTTCAAGCCTCAATTATATTACAATAAAATCATTCCTTTGTCATGAAATATCTTAAATGGCAGTTTAGACATAAATTTTTCCACACTAATTTGACACACTTTATCATTACTAGAGGCAGAAATAATAAAACCTTCAGTAATTTCAAACTTCAGTCCTTAAGTAAAAACTAAAGAAGTAAAAAGAATAAAATAATATTCTCAATTCTTCACTGCCACAACGCCATGGAGTCTGTTCCAGCTCATTGCAACCATCCACCCGCTTTCAGAGGCTGAAAGTGAGAAGAGGAGGAGACTGCACATCTTTGTCCCTAGGAGCCGCTGGTGGATTCGAACTGCCAAAGATACACAGCCTCTGAGTTAGGAGCACAACTTGCTATGGACTAGATACCAGAGGTCCCCATGTTGTTTTTGTTGTTGTGTACCATGGAGTCAGAACAAACCGAGCCCCGAGCTGATCTTCCAGTGGGCTTTCAGAAGCAGTTAATTGCAGGAGAGGAGATTGCCCATCTGTCTACCACAGAGCAGCTGGTGGCATTCAAACTGCGTGTCTTCAAAACTGCAGTGAAGCTCCCTGCCAGTAGGCCACCAGAACTCCCCATAGTAATAAGATCTAAAACATTCCTATTACCCTGTGGGGCAATTCTACTCTGTCCTGTACAGTTGCTGTGAGTCAAAATCTGAGTTCTTTATCCTTGAGAGAGGAAAAAGCTTTTGCGAGTATTAAGTGCCCGAAAGACTCTCACACATTCACTGGTTGAATGAGAAGATGCTTTGCTATGCTCTCTTCCTCTATCTGTTAAACTCAATCTCTTTTTAATACATTTTTTAAACGTTACTAAAAACCTATATTTGGCAAATACAGAGAACTTCATAGCCGCCATATATTTGAATTCTTTATCGAGGCAGGCAGCCTCCCGTGCATTAGCAGTTTGATCATATAGGCATTCCCTATAGCATCTGCTGAAATTCATTTAGCACAGAATTATATTTTCCACCCACTAGACAATTAGAACATAGTGCTTGTGGGAAGGAGGAGAAGGGGAAGAAATTATCTAACAAGAATATCTCAAGGCTGTTGGCAAATGTCCAGGTTTGGGAGGAACCTAGTTAGCACCCTGTTTTAACCACTGCAAAAGTAATTTTCTTTCTGAAATTGAAAATTAATGTAATGTTCCTGAAGGGAAACATTTAATAATAATCAAGTCAAGGCATAAGGCATGTTATTCCCTTCTGTGACCTTAGTCCTAATATATTAGTAACCCTGAGGCTCTATTCTCAACTAGATTGTGGTTCAGAGACGAAATCACTAAACCATGAAGTTCTGACTCTCTTCTTGCTCCTATTTCATATGATAATCAATGTTGAACTGATAAAGATTGCTGAAAATTATAACAAACTTTTAAAGTTTATTATAAAATTATCATCCAATAATATCATTTCACACTAAAAGAAAAATCCCTTTAAAAACTAACAGGTTAAGATAAATTCTGACTAAAATATCCCTAGGTATTCACTCTATCATAATTTGAGCTCTAGTGGCCCTAGTAAGAAGCTGCACTGCAACCCCAGAGGCTTGCAGTTTGAATCCACCAGCTGCTCCATGGAGAAGGATGGACAATCTCCTCCCATGAGATTTACTGCTTCTGAAAACCCAATAGAGGATCAGCTAAGGGTCAGTTCCAACCCGACGGCACTCAACAACAATTTAAAAGTATGAAGCACAAAGAAAGAGAATGCATATTTTATACAAATATTGTTCGGCCATAAATTACTTATTTGCAATAAATTGAAATAACAATTGAAACAATTGTTGCTTTCAGTAGAAAATTCATTTCCCTTACTCTGAAATTATAAACAAAAATATCACATAATTATAAACCTCACGAATTCCAGCCGTGAAAAAAGAAATCTATAATCATTTAACATGACCGTACAGAATGTTGTATTATTTTAGCAGAAGAAGTAGGTATATTTTGCAGGGAATAACTTAACAACTGTGAGTTGTTGAGAATTTTTTGTTGTTGGTTTTGTTTTTGCATAATTTTTTGTGTTTTTTGTTCTGGTACAGGGCATACTTTAACAATTTTGTGTTACTAGGTTTTTCCATTTTTGTGGATTTTTTGTTTTCTGCTTAATTCTCTGCATCTTGAGTCCTGGTCCTATGGAATTATAGTGCTTTAGGACAATTCTGGAATCTCGAAATTATCTGTCCCAATTTTCTGCATATGGATTAATCCCTTCCACAGCATTACAAGCAAGGCCTCCACCCTGAAATATTTTCATCTACAAAAAACCCAAACAACTCTTATACTCATAAGACAGACCATTTCCTTGTTCGGAAATTTACATTTGCACCAAATTTTGCTACAAAGATTCTTGATTATGTCCTATGATCTGGAGAGATTTGACTTTCAGAGAGATAATAACTTTGAGTATAGGGTGCAATGAACTGAAAAGAGGAAGGAAATAGCAAAGGAATGTTGTTGTTGTTGTTGTTGTTATGTGCCGTCAAGTCGTTTGCGACTCATAGCGACCCTGTGTACAACAGCCCTAAACCTTGCTCTACCCTGTGCCAATCTCATTGCCCCTGACACACCCATCCTGATTACCCCAGTCACTGAATCAATCCACCTCATAGAGGGTCTTCCCCTCCTGCGCTGTCCCTCTACTCTACCCAGCATGATGTCCCTCTCTAAAGACCTGTCTTTCCTTACAACATGTCCAAAGTATGTCAGGCGAATCCCCAGAATCCTTGCCTCCAAGGAGCAGCCTGGTTTAACCCTCTCTATGATGAATCTGTTTGTTTTCTTGGCAGTCCATGGTACACTCAATACTCTTCTCCAGCACCACAGCTCAAAGGCATCAATTCTCCGTCTATCCTCCCTAGTCATTGTCCAACTCTCTGATGCATAACAAGTAATTGCAAAAGCCAAGGCCTGTATCAGGTGCACCTTAGTCTCCAGAGAGACACCGTTGCTCTTGAGTACTCTAGAGAGGTCCCTAACAGCAGACTTTCCCATCCCAATACGTTTTTTTGTTTCCTGGCTCCTGGTGTCAAGAGTGTTGACCATGGAGCCGAGCAAACTGAAGCTGTGGACACTCTCAATCTCTTCACCATCCATCCTGATGCTACTGATTGGTCCAGTGGTGAGAATTTTTGTCTTCTTGACATTGAGCCTCAGACCATATTGAAGGCTGCAGGTGCATGAGGTCCTCCTCAGTTTCAGCGAGCAGGGTTGTGTCATCTGCATAACGCAGATTGTTGATAAATTGTCCACCAATCCTGACACCACGCTTCTCCTCATAGAACCCAGCCTCTCGGATAATCTGCTCTGCATACAGGTTGAAAAGGTATGGAAATAGGACACATCCCTGGCATACACCCTTCCCAATTTTGAACCATGCAGTGTTGCCCTGCTCTGTTCTGACTACTGCCTCTTGGTCCAAGTATAGGTTTCGCACTAGCACGATTAAATGTTCTGGGATTCCCATTCTTCTCAGAGTCAGCCACAGTTTGTTATGATCCACACAGTCAAATGCCTTTGCATAATCAATGAAACACAGATAGACATTCTTCTGGTATTCTCTGCTTTCAGCTAAGATCCATTTAACATCGGCTACAATATCCCTAGTACCACGACCCCTTCTAAACCCAGCCTGGACTTCTGGAAGTTCTCTGCTGATGTACTGTTCCAGTCGTTATAAGGGGGGGTAAAAGGAATAACTCCTGGCTTCACATTGCTGGGATATCTATCTTACATTATTTGTGAGTTTTATAGAAGCACACTTTGGTGTCATTGTGAGTTTGATTTCAGGCTATGGCAATAAAGTAAGTACTTGCATGTACTTGCTTATCCAAAAACATATAATAGTTATGTTTATACTATACCCTGTTAAGTGTGCAATAACATTATAAAAGAGTTTGAATAATTACAAGAATTCTTGAAATGTGATACAGAGACACAAAGTGGGTACACACTGTTGGGGGGGGAGTGGATTATGTAGTTAAAACAATGCAATATTACGAAGTCCATTGAAGTAAAACACAATAAAACAAAGAATGCCTGTACATAGTTGAGATGTTAATGAAACTAGCTAACCATTCAGGAAACAATATTTAAATCATATGCCTGTTGTTGTTTTGTTGTTGTTGTTGTTAAGTACCATTGAGTTGACTAAGACGCAAAGTCACTCTATGAACAACAATTCTGAACCTTGCCCTATGCTGCCCCATTCTTATCACCATCTCCTACATGCTTGAGTCTATTACCATCACTATCATACTCTGTCATTGAGGGTCTTACTCCAGCATGTCATTTTCCAATGACTGACCCCTCCTGGCACCATGTCTGAAGTAAGCAAGACCAATTTTCCCCAATCTTGCCTCTAAGGAGCACCCTAATTATACTTCCCCAAAGACAGATTTATTTGTTCTTTTGACAGTCCATGATATATTCAGTATCATTCTCTAACATCACAATTCAAAGACATTGACTTTTCTACAATTATATTATTCTTTGTCCAACTTTTAGATGTACACTAGGCAATTCAAAAGACAACAGCAAGGGGAGCTCTGGTGGCCTAGTGGCAAGAAGCTGTACTGCAATCCCACAGGCACACGGTTCGAATTCACCAGATGCTCTGCCGGAGAAGGAGGGACAATTTCCTCCTGTACCAGTCAAATCTGATTTGACAGTACATGCACAAAAAATAATAAAATAAAATAAAATTTTAAAAAAAGACAACAGCAAGACTTCTGTACACAAAATACAAAACAAACCCTGCTATCTTCTAGTCTATTCTAACTAATTGTGACTCTGGTGTATCAGAGCAAAATTGGGTTCCTAGGGGTTTCCAACAGCTGACTTCATATTTCTCTCTATAGTGGAGTATGTTAACTCTTTGTATCATCCAGTAACTCTTAAAGTTCTAGAGGAAAGGCTACCCTACCTCTTGTTTCTCCACTTTGCATCACATCTCCTATATCCTGTCTTTTTCTACTACAATGAACTTTGACGGAACATTTTAGAATATTCAAATTATTAACAATCTCGGGTGGGAAACAGTTAACCTTTCACCAAGGTCAGAAAAAGGATTGCCCTTCAAATCTTCTCAGAAAAGAAAAATACTTGAAAGGAAAGAAAAATGGAATGTTTTGTGTATTTTTTAAAAAATTTAAAATTTACATTATAACTACAGAAAAAATTTTCATCTCATGAAGACAAAATTATTTTAACAAAAAAAATACAAAATGACTTTTAGACCTAGTAAACCATTTTATTAGAGCAGTAGAAGATAAGATCAAAACAGTGGAATTTCTGTACAGCATGGAAAAGGACACTAGAAAAGCAATACCATTTATAGTAGCCAATTGCAAGATCTAATAAAATGTAATGTACACAGAGCAAATTCCTTATGTTTCAACTCTATCTATATGGAGACACAACTATATTTACTGGGAGATACAATTATAGCTATATCTAAATGAAGAAACTTCTATATCTACTTCTAGTACAGACACTTCTATAGCTACATGTAGATACCTCTTTATCTACATGGAGACACATCCAAATCTATATGGTGACACCTCTACACCCATGTGGATCCAAGAAGATATCCTCACCACCTTAAATCCATGAACTACAGAGAAAAACATACCGCTATGATTTCTTTTCTCCTACCTGGTTAATGTTATTTGGAATATTTGATATCCAGCTATGAAAGAGGCCAGCTTCGAAAGACTGTTTTCCTGAGCCACCAACTCCCACTAGCAATGCATTGCCACATGAAGTACGAATGATTTGTGAAATCTGTTTTGAAATAAATAACACTTTTAAAAAATGTGATTCAAGTGTGGGGTGTTTTGTTTTTGTTTTTGTTTTTGCACTAAATGAATAAAAGATTGGGTCATATGTTTTTAGGTACAATTAAGAGTCTTTGCCATTTTCTTGTGTATCTCTGAATCATGAGAATAATTAAGATTAAAGTTATATATTGATTTTATCCATTTAAAAAAAAGATATAATAAAACTAATTTCTAATCTCAGTTAGATCTAGAAATAAACCTGAGACATGAAAGACCTTCAGAAAGAAAACTATAAAGCACTACCACAAGAATCAATAAGAGATCCAAATAAATGAAAAAATATTCCCTTTTCACAGATAGGAAGATTGAGCATTGTGAAAATGACAATCTTACCAAAAGCAATCTACAGATTCAATTCAGTATCAATACAGATACAAAATTCATTCTTCAAAGAGATACAAAATGCAATTTCCAGTTTCATTCAAAAAGGAAAGAGACCCTGAATAAGAAAAGCTCTTCTGAAAAACAAAAATGAAGACACATCTCACTCCCTGATCTCAAAATCTGCTTTAGAGTCGTATGAATCAAAGCAGCATGGTATTGGTACAAAACAGACACATAGATCAATGGAACAGAATCAAGAATTCAGAAGTCAACATATGTTTCTAAGTGGAAAAAAAGGACATCAGGGCATAAGACCATGATCATCTCTCTGAAATGGCCAGTGATGGTGAGAATAACACAGCCTATCACTGCCCCAGAGTAGATAGTAGGTAAAGAGCCAGTAGCCCAGCCCAAGGTGCCTCGAAGCTACACCAACAGCAAGAGGTTCTTTTATTTGTTGCTGATGCACAGATTCACAGTTATGGAACTAGCAATGGAGTTTATTAGCGAAGGAGGTTGCAGAGTAGGGGATCAAAAATATCACCCAATGCAAACCCAAGTTTTAGCCAAGCAGTCCCAAGGCATATCCTCAATAAGTCCAGAATCTGGTTTCAGTTCAGCAGTCAAATCCAAATCATCAAGCAAGATTTGCCTCAGAGTGCTAGTTGTTGTTGATTGCCATCAAGTCAAGCATGACTCATAACGACCCTATAAAGAAAAGTCTGAAGCCTTTCTATAACTATTGTTATTTAGCAAAATTCATTGAGTTTCCAGAGGCATATTGTTTAGGAAGTGGATGTCACTCCTGCTGCCAAACCTTTCTTAAACTGGGAGTTCCACCAAACATTGTCCGCCATGGATAAAATCACATGTAATTTCATGACTGTTCTGAGTTCCCAATAAAGGTTCTAGACAAGGAGGTTTCATAGTGAGCACATCTCCTTAGTTTTCCTCATGCATTTAAAATCAGAGAAGTGGGGGATTAAATTCAAGGGTATAGAAAAGTTAAGCCCAGAGCTCATATCCACTTGCTAAACAACATGCAAATATATCAGCTACTCTGAAGGAGAAAGACAAAGCAAACTGCTCTTGTTAAGCTTTATACCATTGGAAACCTAATGTGTCACTGTAAGCTGGAATAGACTGGAAAGCAGTGGGTGTGGGTTTTCCTCTCTAGTGATTAAGGTATATCACAGTTATACCCAAAAAGTTTCAGAACAGCCTTCCAACCATAGTGGCAAACACAAGAGGGAAGGGTGGAAGGGAAGGTCCTTGGACATTAACGCTGCAGAAGTCTGGGGAGAAGATTTCAAGAAAACCTGAGAAGTCCAAATTCTAAGACTCAAAGACACATTAAGACTAGGTTGTTGAATGAGTGAACTAGAGAACATAGGTCATTTTCAAAAGTGCTAATAGAAGCACAAGATCAGATTACCCAGTAATATAGGCAAATCTAGGGAGTTCTGGTGGTCTACTGGTAAGATACTGCACTATCATCTATCTCTAAAGCACATGGTTCAAACCAACCAGTTGCTTCATGGGAGAAGGATGATCAATCCCCGTGTGATAATTGCCTCTGAAAACCCACTGGAAGGTCAGTTATGAGTTGGTTCTGACTCGACAGTACACAATAACAATAGGCTTGCTTGTGCCTCTTTACTAATTTGTAGTGATCACTTTCACATGGATTGCTGTGTGAAAACCAGAGCAGACCCTACCTACATCAGAGAAGGGAGTTAATGCTACATGATTTAGCTCCTCCATCAGACAGGAATGAACTCATCTGTTGACAATAAAGGAGTGAGGAGAATTGACACCTTGAAAATGGTGGGAAAGTTTTGAATGAATAACTTAAAAGATCAAGTAGTTTGAATGCTGTGGACTGTTAATGACATAATTAAACTATGGAATGAAGTATAGGATTCAGGAAAAGGAAGTAAATATAACATTCCCCAATTAATACATTTCATTTGTGGTACTCACAATACATTAGCTAATGACTACCTTGAAGCTCAGGAATTCAGTTCACTTCATCACCTACATATCTGACACAGCCTAGCTCAAATTACCTCAGTTGTCTAAGCCTTTTATACTTACCAAACGAACATCAGGTGAATAACATTAAAAAATATAGCTCTAGATGTAATTAGGTTGCCCAGAAACAAAAAACATGAAAAATGAGTTTCCAGATGGTTCAATATACGGGCAAAGAGCAGCTTTCAATTTATCCACTTTTCCACAAGCAATTTTCTACAAGCAGGTATCTACCCAGGACCTGAAAGCAACATTAATCCTTTGTCAGCTACCGACAGGGGAATTCCCACTGACCGGAAGTTCTCCTGCACTGACGGCACTCAATTGACTACATTTGAAAAGTCGCTTCCACTTGTATCGTTTGCACAGTCGACCAACGTTTCCATCCTCGGATATTGCTTTGTTATCTGGTTCTATGTGTGAGAAGAGCCCTGTCAGGGGATGTACCTTACTGGGAAAGTCTGCAGTCAGGGACCTCTCCAAATCATTGAGGAGTAATGATGTCAGTTTGAGGACTTAGGTGCATTTGACTCGGGCCATGCTCTTTCTCATCATTTGTTAGGCATCTGAGAGCTGGACAATGAGTAGGGATGACCAACAAAAAAAGAATGTATGCCTTTGAGCTGTGGTGTTGGAGAACAGAACTGCAAAAAGAGTACTCCCACGGACTGCCAAGGAGCAAATATGTCTTGGAGAAAGTGCAGCCGGCATGTTCTTTGGAGACAAAAATAGTAAAGCTTCACCTCACATCCTTCAAGCATGTTGCTAGGAGAGGCTGTTCTTTGGAGAGGGACATGGTGCTTGGAAAGGCAGTGAGTCAGTAATGAAGAAGATGCTCCTCAACCAAGTGGACTGCCACAGTGGCTGCTGCAATAGGCTATAATGTGTCAAAAAGAGAGGTTGGCACAGGATGAGACAGATCTGTCGTTCTTAGGGTTGCTATGGATCCTACTGGACTAGATGGCACCTAACAACAAGAAGCAGAGTCAAGGATACTAATTTATTTTTCCGAGAATCATTCATATCTTTATTCTAACTGAATATGTGGTATGAATTCCAAAATATGACTACAAGAAAGCTAATAAGACCTACATAACATACTTTGGATGAATTAGACTCTACACTCATAAACCACAATAAAATGCTAAACTTTATGGCAACGATTTTCCCTACATGCTCAAATTACAAGGAACAGAGATGAAGGGGAAGGTTATAAATCTAAGGATAATAAGAACATGCAGAGAAAATAATACAGGCTTTTAAAATCCTTTCTCTATTCAGCAAAAACATCCAAAGCATTTGAACAAAGGTGATGGATACTGTTTTGAGTTTTATGTATATCACATAGAAAAAATTTTAATGTGGAATTGGCAGGACAATTTATATTAGATAATACAAAGATCATTTGCTAAATAATTATAAATTAATTAATATAATCTACTTTGAACAGTTTTCTTAGTCTAACAAACCTAGGAAAACTCTCAAAACCACCTAGGTCTTTTCACCTGGTACTGTGCTAATTTAACGGTAGTGGTTGCATCCTTTTATTACTTAAAATATTGGTATCTAATTTCAAGATCCCTGAATAACTTTTGATAAATCAGTCCTAGTTTCTTGCCAACAATCGTAAGAATTTTTTCATTTGTATTAGAATACTATTGCTTCACAATAAGAAACATTTGAATTAAACTGAATAGACAAAAACATCACTTTCCTTGATACAAGGAGATTAATATCTACTTTGTATGACTTTTTCCAAATTGCGCATACTAAAATAAGATTTACAACATGCAATTTTAAATACATAACATGTGTCTCCTAAAAAATTAATTAAAACAACTTCAGGGATAAAAGGAATTCTTCAATAATGAATGCCAAAAATGAGGAACCTTATCTTGCACAATATGGTGAGTAGAATCAGGGCAGACTTTAGAGACAAACATAATTGCCATCTGAAACCAGAACATTTCAATGATTTCATGATTACTGATTCTTGTGTGGAATTCCCACATGGTGTGTAAATTATTAACCTCACAATATGATGTGTTCATTGAAGAGTATTATAAACACCTAAACAGAAGGGACCGGGAAAGGCAAATTCTTTTAAATCCTATCACTACTACATTTTTTTCCATTGTCTTTAGTAATTCTGTCTAAATTTAGTGTGACTAAAGAAGTTACTGTAGGATTCATGTTAACAAGCAAAGATTGCTAAGAGCCAGATCCATCTGAAATAGCCCAATCATTACTTGAATGCACCCAACATGTAGATTTTTAAGTAAATCTAGAATGGCAAACTTAACTACTTCGGCAGAAAGCATTGGTGAAATGAAATCCAACCTTTCCAATTAGTTTCTGGTCTGTTATCATCACAGAGATTTTGAATTAAGCAGATGGTAACATAATCTATCTCCTCGCTGGAAGCACTGTATCACCTCAACTCTATTCGTATAGGTAAACCTTACGCTTGGGAACATTAAGAAAATTAGGATATTGTCTTGAAACAAGGGCTAAGCCTGATTATTTTCAGTGGCGATGATAAACACCAATTTTAAAACGCAATAACAAGTCATCTGATCATTTCTTTTTCACCCCCAACACCATTCAGGATGATTGCAAGATGGAGATCCATCTCTGTGGGTGCACTGCAAAAGCAGAGGCATTCTGCTCCCACAGATGTTCTTCATCTATAGAAAAGTGAATGTCAAAATCCCATTTCCTTCACAATACCAAAGACTATTCCTTCTCCTCCTCATAGGTTTAAATGGTCCCAGAGAGTCAGCTTATGTGAACTCTGGTATGTCCAGCCCCGGATGGTCTTTTGTCTGGCCTCCTCATAATTCCCTCACCTCTACTCATCCTGCAAAGATAGGCCAAATGATATCAAAGAGTCAGAAAACTGCTAATTATATGAAGACACTTTTTGGCAAATCATTAAAGGAGGTCTGTTAATGATGGTCGTGGAGAAGCCTAAGCGTAAATTAAAAGGTAAATGAAATTATTTTACTGACAGCTTGCGTTTCCAAAAATGATTACTCTTGTTGAAATCGTAATGTCCAGGCATGACACAACTATTGCTAACTGCGCAGTTCTATCATTGTTTAGTACTTAGTGGAGGAAAAAAATTAATTGAAATATGAAAAATGTTTAGTAAGGAATCATAGTAATTTGACAAATAATATTGACTCCACTTTTATGACTAGAATTGCTGAAGTACCTAGCAATTATTTATATGTAGTAAAAAAATTACTGGGTTGGCTAATCAATAAAACATTCTCCTCTCCTGGAAGCATTTTTCAAACTCCAAGGAAAAAAAAAATTAAAATGCTGTGAACATAACTGCATTATATTTTATTTCTACTAAATATACAAACCCCATTTAAAACTTTTATCGACTCCAGCATTTTTCCCAGAATTAACATAAAGTCAGAGCTTTTCCATATATGAGCCCCTGCAGAGGGGAAGACATTTTTTCTTGCCTGAAAGTATTTGGCTGTCTTAAATAAATGGCTCAAACTCTACCTTGTTCATTAACACGCTTACCAACTGAGCCGTAACTAAATGAACACTGAATTTAAACTCTACCCTATAAACAGGAATTCACAAGAGCACCTAAATAGCAATTTAAATGCATTTGTTTTTGCGAAATGAATTTTTAAATGATTTGGTTTATATTAAACATGACCCTTACCTGATTCAGCATCTCCCCATTATCATGTTTTTATTTACTGTCTTGCTTTTGAAAATCAATTTTTGGAAGAAGAAAAAAAAAAGTCTTTCACATGTTAATAGTTGCAACTGGAACTTGATAGCAACTAATGACATTTTTTTTTCCGTTGACAAAGGGAAGCTTTGTTAGAAATCTGAAGAACATAGTTGTATTTTATTGGAATGTGGAATGGCATATTATATTAAATCTTTAAAAATTTTTCAATACAGCTTTTTAAAAAAATCCAAGAAAGGAATTTTTTTTTTACTTACGAGACTTTGTATTAGTAATATTTCTATCCTTTTTGGTGTTATTTTGACATTCCCTCAGTAGGAGAACATCATTAGCTACATTTTACAAAGGAATGAAGGCTGTGGGTGTTCTTAGGTTTTATCAAGTGTAACTTAGTGACCCATAACTTTAACCATCAAATCAAAATCACTCTCATCAAAATTCTTCCCTTGCATTTTCTCTTTTTTTTACTATGCAACTATTTATAGTTATAAATTATTATAACAGGATACTCCAGACAGCTTATTCCCCTGGTGCCTTCCTCCACTAACTCTACACCTTCTTGGGATATTTCATGTGTTCCCCACTATTATTAGTGTGGACTATTTCTGATATGTAGGTCTCTAGATTTCAGTTCCGCGAAGAATTTTCCAACTGTTCTTCATAGGTTCTCATAACCTTCCTCAACAGTTTGGTCGCAAGTTTAGAATATCTATACTTCATTCCATCATTGAATATTTATAATCCCTACAATAGAGATCTCCAGCCTCTTCATGGAATGTAGCTATGCTTGACCTACCATTATTATTCCTCAGCAACTATCTAGGAGAGGGAATAAAGAATTTAGGAGTAATTCTTTTACCCATAGATGACCCTCTGGAGGGTTTTCAGAGGCAGTTAATCACACAGGAGAAGATTGCCCATTCTTCTACAGCAATTTTAAGAAGGCAGCTGAACAGAAGATTCCAAAAAGCAGCACAGAATGACAAAGCAAAATATTACCATGAAATGTGCGAGGAGCTAGAGTTGGAAAACCAAAAGGGCCGAACTTGTTCAGCATTTCTTAAGCTCAAGGAACTGAAGAACAAATTCAAACCTAGAGTTGCTATAATCAAGGGTGCTTTAGGGAGAATATTAAATGACCCAGGAAGTATTAAAAGAAGATGGAAGGAATATACTGAGTCTTTGTATCGAGAGGAATTGGCAGATACAGAAGAATTTAATGAAACAAGATATAAGCAAGAGCCTATGGTGATAAAGGAAGAAGATCAAGCTGCTTTGAAGGAAATAGCAAAAAATAAAGCCCCAGGAATAGATGGTATACCAATTGACATATTTCAGCTAACCGATGCTGCCCTGGACGTGCTCACCAAGTTTTGCCAAGAAATTTGGAGAACAACCACATGGCCAACTGACTGGAAGAGATATATATTTGTTCCTATTCCAAAGAAGGGTGACCCAACAGAATGTGGAAACTACAGAACAGTGTCATTGATTTCACATGCAAGCAAGATTCTGCTGAAGATTATCCAAAAATGACTGGAACAGCACATCAGCAGAGAACTGCCAGAAGTCCAGGCTGAGTTTGGAAGGGGCCGGGGTACTAGGGATATTGTAGCTGATGTTAGATGGATCTTAGCTTAAAGCAGGGAATACCAGAGTAATGTCTACCTGTGTTTCATTGATTATGCAAAGGAGTGTGACTGTGTGGATCATAACAAACTGTGGCTGACTCTGACAAGAATGGGAATCCCAGAACATTTGATCGTGCTAATGCGAAACCTATACGTGGACCAAGAGGCAGTCATCAGAACAGAGCAGGGTAACACTGCATGGTTCAAAATTGGGAAGTGTCTATGGCAGGGATGTGTCCTATCTCCATACCTTTTCAACCTGTATGCAAAGCAGATTGTCCGAGAGGCTGGGCTCTATGAGGAGAAGTGTGGTGTCAGGATTGGTGGAAGATCTATTAACAATCTGTGTTATGCAGATGACACAACCCTGCTTGCTGAAACTGAGGAGGACCTCATGTACTTGCTGCAGAGGGTCAAGGACTGCAGCCTTCAGTATGGACTGAGGCTCAATGTCAAGAAGACAAAGGTTCTCACCACTGGACCAATTGGTAGCATCAGGATGGATGGCGAAGAGATTGAGATTGTTCACAGCTTCAGTTTGCTCGGCTCCACGGTCAACACTCTTGGCACCAGCAACCAAGAAATCAAAAAATGTATCACAATGGGAAAGTCTGCTGTTAGGGACCTCTCTAAAGTACTCAAGACTAACGGTGTCTCTCTGGAGACTAAGGCCCGCCTGATACAGGCCATGGTCTTTGCAATCACTTGTTCAGTTGGACAATGACTAGGGAGGACAGAAGGAGAATTGATGCCTTTGGGCTATGGTGCTGGAGAAGAGTATTGAATGTACCGTGGACTGCCAAGAAAACAAACAGATTCATCCTGGAGAGGGTTAAACCAGGCTACTCCTTGGAGGCAAGGATTCTGGGTCTTCGTCTGACATACTTTGGACATGTTGTAAGGAGGGACAGGGCCTTGGAGAGGGACATTATGCTTGGGAGGATGGAGGGACAGCGCAGGAGGGGAAGACGCTCTATGAGGTGGATTGATTCAGTGACTGGGGTAATAGGGATGGATGTGTCAGAGGCAGTGCGATTGGCAGGGTTTAGGGCTGTTGTACATAGTGTGGCTATGAGTCGCAAATGACTCGACGGCACATAACAACAACAACAATCTAAAATAGTTTGGGGGAACTCAAAGTAGACATGGAGTATGAAACCAACTCTTTATGAAACTCATAAATTGAATCCTCTGTATACAGAGTAAGGCCGTAAGTATGACTCTATCTTACTGGGACAGGGAAAGACAGAGGGAATGGATAGAAATATGCATATGAGAAGACCAAAAGTGTTTCCAAGCAAGACTATTTCTAAAAGTTCTATGGAAGGGATCAAAGCAGAAATTGTAGCCAGTGTCATGAAGTCAGACCTTGTAAACATGAAATCATCTAGTAACTTTTATCTACCAGAATCCAGACAGTTCAAATTGGTAAGAGTGTGTGTGTGTGTGTGTATACTTTGAAAGAGTCAGTTAATCTTTATATATTTTAAGTCTATTTCTTAATCTTTTTCTTCAATGACACTTATTTTAGGAACTGAATTCTTCAAGGACAAGAAATACATCTGTTATGTTTTCTTGGCATAGCACTTAACACAGTAAATGAGAGTGTTAAATAAATAATATTGGAAGAGGATAAAATGGAAGAGAGAACAGTCAAGTTTGGTTCCTCCAAGTTTTTTGACCTATTTCTTATTTGTTATAGCTTTCTTTAAATGACATTGGATGTAGAACAACTAGTTTGTCTTATAAAAATTCCTCAAGATTATTCTGAATTTTTTTTCCTAGATATAATATGGTTTAATTTAAGAACTGACATTTTAAGTGAATTTCTTACCTTATAAAAGATTAGAATTCTGAATGACTGAATTCACTGAAACTCCCTGAGCATAAATCAAGGACAATTTGCTTTTTAAAAAGAATAATAATAATTTATATTATTTAGAAAAGAAGAACAGAATGTATAAATAAACTTAATTATCCACAGATATACTTTGAAAATTATTTTTCACTGGAGTAATAAAATCCTATTTTCTCAAGACAATGAAAGTCTTCTAAACCAGTTCCTATTGGATATAAGCAAACCATAAGGCAGGTTGAGTTAGGTGATTATCTCAACATGGATAATTAGTTGGAAGGGGATAGATGCTGTCTCTTGACTCCAGGTGGAGAGTTTACAAATCAACTTGTATAAATTTTATATATATATAATGATATGTGTTCAAATTGGATATAAGCAAACCATAAGGCAGGTTGAGTTAGGTGATTATCTCAACATGGATAATTAGTTGGAAGGGGATAGATACTGTCTCTTGACTCCAGGTGGAGAGTTCACAAATCAACTTGTATAAATTTTATATATATATAATGATATGTGTTCAAATTGGATCTTAGAAATTTTAAGAGATGAAGACATGAAGTTAACTTGGCAAGAATCCAGAATAAAGTAACTGATTAAAGACTTGGGAAATAGAATTTACAGGAAGTGTTCCAAGAATCATAGTTATTAAGGCTTCAGGGGAAACTTAATAACCAACTTCAGTTATATGATGTTATTATATAGAGGACGGTAACCAGATGTTTTCACCAAAGTCAGAGCAAAGGACACAATGCTAAATTACAGGAAGAGAATTGATGATCTCCCTGCTATTTAGATTTAAGGTAGTTTCTTATATAATCATAGAAGAATTGATCTTTCTGTAGATATAAAACTCTATGCCAAGCTTTCAACCAAAATAGATCTAAAAAGTTATGAAATTAGATAACTGAAGTCATGAATTTTTTTTTAATTTTTGCAGTCAGGAAATCAAAAGATTTAAAAAAAAAATTAAAAGAAAAAAGATGAATTGCATTGGGGAAGTCTGCCGTCAAGGACCTCTCCAAAGTCAGTCTAGTAATGATGTCAGTCTAGGGACTAAGGTGTGAACCAGACCATGGTCTTTGCAATGACTAAGAATAACAGAAGAATTGATGTCTTTGAGTTGTGGCGCTGGATAAGAGTATTAAACATACTATGGGCCACCAAGAAAACAAACAGGACTCTCTTGGAGAAGGTGAAAACAACTTTCTCCTTGGAGGCAAGAATTTTGAAGCTCCATCTCACATGCTTTGGACATGTGGCCAGGAGGGACCAGACCTTGAAAAAGGACATCATGCTTAGAAGAGTGGAGAGACAGCGCAGGAGAGGAGAACCCTAGATGAGATAGATGGATACAGTAACTATGGTAATGGGGTTATGTGTGTTGGAGTAGGTGAGATTGGCTCAGGATAGGGCAGAGTTCAGAGCTATTGAATACAGCTATGAGTTGCAGATAACTCAATGGCATATAACAACAATAAAATTTATGATTAATATATTTAAAAATTGTGGCATCTGTTATTTACTGTTAACACAGCAGATTTTTTCTGTTGTGGTATACAATAAGAACTCTTTAAGGCCTTTAATATAATGTCAAAAGTTCTCCTTTTCACTGACTCCATGCTTCTATAAATTCTTTTTTTATTTCAATCGTGATTTTAACAAAAGTTTACAGAAATGTTAGACTCGGATTCATTCATTGTTGCACATTTTTCACCCTTTCCCACCCTCCCTCCACCCTCCGCTAGTTCACATTTTTTTCCTTATTCACTAATCATTGCACAATTACCTCCCCCTTCATCCCATAATCCTCTTCACAAAGCTTTTCCAAGCTTGTCTTTCTCCAGAGACCAGCCCTTTCTGAAACATGTCTAAAGGATGTAAGATGAAGTCTCACCACTCTTACTTCTAAGACACATTCTGATTGTATTTCTTCCACAACAGATTTGTTATTTTGGCAGTCCATTGTATATTATATTCAGTTTTGTTTATTGACATAGTTCAAAGGCCTCAATTTTACTTCCTTCTTCTGTATTCATGTTCAACTTTCTCATGGATAAGAGGCAATTAAAGAGATCTTGCCTTAGGCAGGCTCACCTTAGAGCCCAAAATAACATCTGTGCTTTTTTTAGCACTGTAGACAGGACCTTGGCAACATACTTACCCAATGCTATACAACGTTTCAACTCTTTGCTTATACTTCCATTAATGTTACTTGAGGATCCACATAGAATCAAATTCTTGACAAATTCAATCTTTTCTCTTTTTATCATAATGGTTTTTTTATTGCTTCAGCTGGGAGGATATTTTTTCTCCTTTATAATGAGGTATAATCAATACTGAACATGTAGACTTTGAGCTTCATCAATAAGTCTTCTTTTATCTTTAACCTAGTTTTTAACTTTAGGAATTAAACCACCTTAAGTAGAAAGAATGAATCATTCCAATGAAATGTGTCATCACACAAAGATCAAAAAGAGAGATTTTTTTTTTTCATTTTTTAAAAAATTGTATTATTTTGTGTGTGTGTGTACCGTCAAATTGGATCTGACTGGTACAGGAGGAGACTGCCCCTCCTTCTCCAGCAGAGCATCTCCGGATTTTAACCATGCACCTGTTGGATTGCAGTGCAGCTTCTTGCTCCTAGGCCTCTAGAGCTCACCAAGAATATGGATTTTAGAACCCATCTGCTTGGTTGGGTTTGACTCCTAACTCACCAGTTGTACAAATTTGAGCAGGTTACTCATCCCTCTCTGTTCATTAGCAATAACAATGAAAACCATTTAAAAAAAAAAGAACTACCAAAGTATTTTGGTCCTTTCTTGACACATATGTGCTCACTTATAGCAAAATGCCAGTTTATGGAAAAGTCTATTACCAAATATTACTCAGTTTATGATTCTAAATGCGTAAAGTACACATTTCTTCAGAAATGATCCACTGCACACACCTGAAAGTCACAAAAGCTTTTCAATCATAGTACAGATTTGAATTTTTTTTAAATTTTCATGTAAACCTTAAAGTCTAAAATGCCCAGATTAGAAAGACTTGTCAATAAACCCTGACCAAGAAAATATGTAAATACAAATGCAGCACAGAAAACTTGAACCTGAGGTATGGATGCCTCCTTCAGTTTGTTTCTTATGAACTTTATGGTTTGGGGCTTCACTCCTAGGTTTCTGATCCACCTTGGGTTGATTTCTGTGTATGGTGTGCCACAACTGAATAGATTGAGAAATGGTAGTACATTGCACAATGGAATCCTATGCAGTACTCTGCAGCAACAATTTTGAAAAATACTACATAACAGGAAAGACTGGAGAGCATTATGCTGAGTGAACTAACTCGGTCACATAAGGACAAATATTGCATAAGATCATTATTGTAAAAATAGAAGGATAACTAGTAAATCATGGATGGGGATCCAAGGGGAGAAAGGGTAGGAGCAAAGGGGTGAGCGTGGGTGAGGGAGAAATCATAGGGTAGCACAATTTGGTGGGTAGAGGGAGAGCATAAAGGAAATGGGAAAGACCCAACAGGAGCCTGACATGACTGAGTAACGAATGGTAGGCACAGTCCAGTGGAGATTAATTTTATAAAACAAAATATATGTGAATAATGGTATGAAATATAATGTCAGTGAAGGAAAGTTGGTGGGGGGAGAGAATTATCAAAGTAAATAAATAAAAAAAAAAACCAAGAGTGTCTACCTTCTCTCCAAACAAAAGAGAGATATCTGAAAATTTTGGAACACGCAAATAATGGAAAATATCCAGATAGAGCACAATAATATTTGAGACATTCTCTCTTCTACAAGACAGAAATACTTTCATAGGTAATGGTCAAGTCTGTAATGGTCGAAGGTCATCCTTCCTAAAATCAGCACCCAGAATCCTCTTTTATTGACAAAAGGACACTGAGCAGCGGCTAGGGAGGGTACATTTCTTATAAATTCCAGGCCAAAAATAAAAAATATTTAAGCAACAGCTTTTCAAGATTTTGTATATGTATGTTAAAGAGCACTGTTCTGATTCCTCTCAGGTCCCAAGTAAAGAGCTGGTTATCTAGAAGGTGGCAGTAATATGTGGAATGGTGGCGTCAGGAAGGAGCTGTGCTGCTGAGCTTCTCTGGTGATGTGAATTCACCATCAGCTCTATAAGAGAAAGGTGGAAGATCTGTCATGCAATTTACAGCTTTGAAAACACAAGGGAGTGTCAGTTATGGGTTAGATGAACTTGAACTGGAAGGCAATGAGTTAACTAAAAAGTGAAATACACATATATATAGAGGACGAAGAAAATTGAGACTCTGAACACCTAGTATGTATGTACCCTCAATAATCTATTAGCATCTATTAGATATATCTGGATAATAGAAAGGAAGGAATTATTATTTTTAATACACAAAATTAAGTTTATTGATTATTATGTGTGACATGAAGGATTTTCACTCTTTAAATACAGTCAGGTAGGAGCTTTCACTTTTTACTTTATATTACATATCTAGACAGAGATTTTGGTTTCTATCCAGAATGAAAGGACACCTTTACTAATTTATTCCTAGGTACAGAGATTTACCCTCTAACTCCTTCAATCTTTCTCCATCAATCAGGGAAGTCCCTAACTAAACAGATAGACTCTTCACCAAGATCTGACGGCCAGCAGGCATTGTTGAGCCATGAATGAAAATTAATCCCTTAGACAATGACCTTCTTCTGAAAATGCTTACATAGTCAAGGTTTGCACTCAATCACTCAAGGAAGATGCATTCTACTTGATTTACGAGAGGGCTTTCCTTCTATCACTATATTGCCAGCTATGAAGGAACTCATAGAAAGGATATATGTCAGAAGGCAGCTTTCAGCTTTTTCAAACGATGAGGTTCAGGTCACTTGAAATACAATTTCTCCATTTGTAAAGTGAGGGTAATAATGTTCATTTCTTCTCTAAATGCAAGGATAATGGTGGGTGTATCAAGAACCACAATAATTTGCAAAGCACTTTGAGTGTCACAGACTCAGGCATTTAGAGAACTTTTTAAATGCCTACTCTTATTACAGACAATTTATTATCAGTGAATCCCATAATAAGTCTTTGAGGAAGTACCATTATTCCTTTCTTGGATACAAAGAGACTGATATTCAGTGATGTTAGCAGATTTATCCAAAGTAGCATTTCAAGTTAGTGCTAGAAATAAGATTTGGCTTTCTGTCTTTTGATGTCAAGTTCACTGCTCTTAGCTCTTCCAACTATTCTTCTTCGAGAAAAGTGATCTATTGTCACAATAATCTCTCCAGATATTAAATTGCTTAGCATGTCTTAAAGGTAGCCCTCTTTTTACACTCTGTAGACTACAAATGAGGTCTTTCCCCTGTATCTCCAATATAAAACCTCATATTCAGATCACCTCCAAAGAAATTTTTTTTCTTTTGATCAAAAGGAAGTTAACTTACAAGCAAAAATATCCCTTCATCATTTTACCAATAATTGAAGGGATTCTTATTCCCAAATATTCAACATTAAGAATTCTACTACACTGAATTACCCTTTAAACATTTTAATGAAATAAATGCCTAATTGGTATCATTGCAGTCTTCAAAGGAAAGTTTTTAACTTTAGCAGAATCTAACAACTAAGTTGGGATCTTTTCTCAAGCTACAAAAGTAATTAATTCACCACCTGGCTCAGCACCTCAAAAGGATTAAACATAAAACATGAAAATTGCTTTCAGTTAAGGGGCAGTGAGATGAGATCGCTTGAGAACTTGGTAAAAACTTACACGATCAAAGACAGCACATTGGCAGCGGGTCAGGGGTATCTGTTTAAGCACAGCTACTCTCAGAGTTCAGACAATTGGCATTTAGGCAAAGGTTTAAATAAGCAAACTCAGTTTAAAAAATGTCCTCATTTGAATCCACCAGATCAGTCAGATCTGATTTGACGGTACACACACAAAAATAATAAAATTTAAAAAAAATTCATTTCCTCCATTTTTGCTCTTCAGAAACTAGAGACAGGTACCTTTTTACTGATGTTTTGGGCTTGTTTGCCACCAACAGTTCTTTGGAAACATCTCTCACTGGCATCAATGGAAAGACATCTCTGAATCTCACAAAATGGGGTAGGGAAAATACCTATGTTGATTTTCTGGAGAAATCCTGGTACTGTAAATATTAAGAATCTGACCGCTACCCAAAGGTTATCAGTTCGACCCCACCAGCTACTTTGTGGGGGAAAAGATCTGGAAATCTGCTCCTATAAAGATTACAGCCTAGCAAACCCTGTGGGGCCCTTTGAGCGTCTGTGGTTATGGAAAATTTAATGACAAATATCAGTGATAGTCGTACATGATCAATAGAATTAGTGTCACTGAATTACACATGTGAATGATGATGAATTAGCAAATGTTGTGGCAGCTATATTTTTATAGCAATAAAAAGGTAAAACAAGGCTTTAAGGGAAACCTGTCCCCATAACTGAATTTCTCTTATCAGCCTTAGAATCCAGCATCCAATCATCTTCAGCTTTATTTTCATCCTTGCTAGCACATAACTTCTCACTACCCTCGAGTCAATTCTGACTCGTAGTGACCTTCCATCAGGCTTGGGAGGCTATAAATCAAAAAGGAAGAGATTGCCCATGTTTCTCCTGATATGACCTTTCTGATGACTTCAAACTGCCAGACCCTCGGCCTGTTGGTTAACAGCACAACTCACTATGACTGCATCTCCAGAGTCCCTGTGTTATTGGGTACATCAGGAACTTCAAAAAGAACGAATGAATGTTTCATGGAGGAAGTACAAGCAGGGTGCTCCTTAGAAGAAAGATGGTGAAACTCCATCTCACATACTATGGGAATGTTGTCAGGGGCACCAATCCTTGGGAAAAGATATTCTGCCTGGAAAAACAGTCAGTGAAAGAGAGGAAGATTCTCAATGAGAAGAACAGACACAGTGACTGTTAACAATGGGCTTGAGGATGGTGGAGATAAAGAGAATGGGTCTGGAGAGGGCAAGATTTTGGTTTGTTTTTCACAGAGTTTCTATGAGTCGTACTGGACTAGACAGCACCTCACAACAGCACACGTCTTATCACATACTTCATGTTGGAGTTAATAGGTTAGTAAAGCATGAATATTCATAAGCAACATAGATGCTAATGAGCCAGTAAGTCACTGATTAGACTATAAACAATGGGGGGGGCAGACTCCATCATTTCAAAGTTTCATGACCTCATACGTTATTTTAAAAAAGAAAAATCATGCAAGCACATGAAATTAAATACACTATGTCATAAAAATTAGCACAGTGCATAAAACATAGAATATGTTCAGTAAAGTATTGTTTTAGTCTGAAATGCAGTAGAATACCAGGTTTTCTTGTGGCGTCTCTGTGGTAGTTCAATAAGGTGAATTCTAACTGGATAAGTGGCTGTTCCAAAAACGTGGTGAGAAATGACCAAAGGGAAGTTTCAGGAGCTGCATGTTAGAAGTCAATCTTTGGTTGGTTCTAATCAATATTTTTATCAGTGACTTGGAAGGAGATTTATCACATTTAAAGATTACCTGACACTTATGACATAAGATAGCATCTAGCAGTCTTTGATTTAGCCCTTTTCATTTCTCACTGACTGACATAGTTATGAAAACAAGCAAATTGTCAAAATAACAAAAACTGAGAATGGTGATCAATGAATTGTGAAGATTCAAAAGGTATTTGCACTATCAGTGTGACAAGAAGTGTCACCATTGTCACAATAAATACTGGTCAAAAATGTATTCCCTTTATCCAACAAATATATATTGATTGCCTACAACATATTGATCTAGGAGGTTGAAATCTGTAGATGAACAAAGTGAAGATCCCTGTCCTCAAGGAGCATGAAAGTAGCTTAGACAGCAGTCATGATTCAAAATAAAAAAGATAGACATGTTAAGTGCTACCAGGTAAAGAAAATGTTTTCGTTGTCTAGTAGAGGTGTAACAGAAGTACCCCGAGTGGATGGCCTTAGCACACAGTTGTTCTCCCATAGTTTAGGAGGCTCACTCACTCACTCACTCACTCACTCACTCACTAGTTGCCATTGAGTCAATACCTATTTATAAATTTATAACTGACCTTCCAGTGACTTTTTTGGAGGTTGTAAATCTCATAGGAAGAGACTGCTCATCTTTCTCCCACTTTAGGAGGCTTTTTGTGTTGTTGTTGTTGTTGTTATGTGCCTTCGAGATGGAGCCTACCTGTAACTAACCCTTCAGTGGATTTTCAGGGTCAATCTCCTAAAGGAGATTAACCATCCTTCGGCAGAGAAGCTGGGGGATTCAAACTGCATGCCTTTGGGATTGGAGCACAGTTTCTACCCACTAGACCACCAGAGCTCACTTTTAGGAGGCTAGAAGTATGACTTCAGAGTGCCAACTCTAGAGAAATGTTTTCTTCTCAGTGTGTCACTTCTGTAAGAAGTCTATTCTCTCCTTTGAGCAACTATAGGCCCAGTGTTTCTTTGGATATTTAGGAGTCTCAGTATCCATCTTTTCCAGGATTTAGAAGATTTACCACACAAAGTCCCTGGATTCAAAGGATGTACTCAATTCCTGATTCTTCCTTGGTAGCACTGAGGCCCATCTTGCTCTGCTTGCTTCTGTCCCCTTTAATCTTTTATCAGATAGAAGATACTGTAGGCCACACCTTTGGCAAATTCATTCCGTCTGATCAGGGTTGTGACATCCTCTCTCAATCCTTTTACAATTGACTGGATATCAGATTATTAGGAATCATTCAATAATGGTCACATTTTATATTTACATTCAAAACCCTGAGAATCATGATCCATCCAAGAAAACATATTTTGTGGGGACACAATTTAATCTATTACCAATGGATAATAATATTGAAAGGAGATGAGGGTTATTTTAATAAGTAAATGGCATTGCAAAACCTCACAAAGAAGGGGAAATTTGAGTGAAAATTCAAGAAAGACTTAAAGAAAGTAAGAGCTGCAGAAACACGAAAGGGTGGGAGTGGGGATTAATCATAGGGTCCCACAATTTGATGGGTGGGGGTAGGGATGGATAAAGGAAATGGAAAAGATTCAGTGTGAAAAAACAATGTTTACAAACTTTGTAAGGAAACCAGTATAAAAATTTTAGTTAAATAAAAAAATTTTTTAAGCCTGAAGAAGAATATTCAAGATAGAAAAGTGTTATAGGAAAGACTCTCAGGTGGAAGAAATACATACACAAGGCAAATAATCTCTCTTCATGCTTGTCTTTGCGTGAGAAACAATGAAAATGAGAAACAGGAACTTGTTTTCAAAAGAATAACATGTATGTTGAATAACAGTATCAAACTAAAAATGAAGTCTCATGGGGAAAAATGTAATAAAATGAGTTTAAAAAAATAACAATAGCATGGCATGGCATAGATACAACTTAGAATCGTGATGTACCAAAGATTTTAGTTTCTTTTTAAAATCTAATTTAAATCAATATAAGATATTAATAATTAACAAGATTAATATAATACTAAAATTAATTATTAAAATGTGATAGTTAAAATCAGAAAATTTTTATTTTGTTGCATTTATATGATTGGACAAATGTTGTTGTTGTTGTTATGTGCCGTCGAGTCGTTTCCGACTCATAGCGACCCTATGCACAACAGCTCTAAACCCTGCTCTATCCTGCGCCAACCGCAC
>NW_006399751.1:17061296-17073004 GCF_000299155.1 Elephantulus edwardii | reverse complement strand
TAATTATAGAAAAAAAAAGACGTTTAAGATCATGGTTTCATAGAACATTCTAGTTAATTGGCAAAATAACATTTAATATTTCTATTCTATCTCTTAATTTGCTATGGAATGCCTTAAAAGCTTTCAAGCAGCCGTCTAAAGTACAGTAGATTCCTATTTGCCTTGAACAACACAAAAAGAAGAGTGAGAAATAGAAGGAAAATATGGGATATGTGATAAATGCCTGAGAAAAATGGCCTCTTTTGCCATGAGACCAGAAGAACGGACAATGTGCCACTACTACCATGAGCATTTCTGATAAGAATTCAACAGAAAAATACAGATCAAAAGGAGGAGATGTGCAATGGAATTGTGAATTCTGATGAACTCTAGACTGTCTAGAGACAGGGAGGCTAGATGAACTTCCTGTAAATACTGCTCTGGGATCACCTTTAAACCTTAAACCAAAAATATCCCCTAAAGTCTTTTTGAAACCAAACAGTAGTTTAGCATAACTAGTAAACAATGTGGAGCTCCAAGGATTTAATGGTAAGGAATTGTGCAGCTAACACGTAGGCAGTTCAAATCCACCAGCTGCTCTGTAGGAAAAAGATGAACAATGTCCTTCCAGTGATTTACTGCCTCTGATAGCCCGCTGGAGGGTCAGCTATAGGTTGGTATCATTTCAAAATATATCCTTCTGGAATCACATTGACAACTCAGAAAAATAGATAGGAAGCTTAGAAGGCAGTGAGGATGTTAATGGAAGAAGAGAAATTCAGAAAAGCAGACTCAGAATAGTTGCACAGAGTAAAGAATACAAGTAAAGAATAAAGTACTCTCGAGTAGGAACTGACCCATTGCTGACCCTACAGTGGGTTTTCAGAGGCAATTAATCTCATGGGAGGAGATTGCCCATCTTTTTCGCACAGAACAATTGGAGTACTCAAATCACGTGCCTTTGGGATTACAGCACAGCTTCTTGCCACTATGACACCAGAGATCACCTCATTTTTTAAGTTAAAGATTGGAAGCAGGAGTAGCATCCACTTCCTAAATAACATGCCTCCGGGAACCCTATGAACTCGGGTAAATGTTGATAGTTGTAGAGGGGCTTCAAGCCTTTTGTTCATAGGGTCACTATGAGTCATGCTCAACTCGAAGACAGTCAACAACAATAACAACAACAAAAATTGAGACTCCCATAATTGAGTAGAATCTAATTTCAGTCAGGGCTTGGCATGCATAAGCCCATGTTTGTTTCACTGGCTATAATTAAAGTATGTTCTTCTACTTCTCAAGAGGATTTCTACTTCTCCCAGACAAATTCTCCATTCCACATGTATTTGTTCCCACTCCCTGACAGACTAAGGACCAACGTTCCAAGTTCTCAAATGACCATAAATTGCCTAAAAGCTGCCTTACTTTTTCTTCCCTTTCTCTTTGTCTTTAATCTTCCCCTTTTAGCTTTCATTACCCTCATTTCTCAATATATGTATCCCTCCCTTCTATTTTGAAAGGTAATATATGTTTATTAACTATCTGTCACATGAATGGCAGAAGAAAAAACAAGTAAGAAATGCGATAAAGATTAGCAAGACCACATCTAGAAAGTTGGGAATATATATTATACATCGTGACTCAGTTACTTTTTTTCTATATAAACTCGAGAGAAACTTGTATGTCTGTACAAGGAAACAAGTCAAAAAATATTTACAGTGACATTGTTTGTACTATAAAAAAATTGAATAGAATCTAAAGCCTGTCAAGAGACATGAGTAACCATAATGTTTTATATTCAAAGGCTCTATACATAAGATGGTTTCTGAAAAATTTTGTCTGTCAAAAGGCTAGATATACTTAATCCAAGATATTTTCAATTACTCTCTGTTCATTTGAAAGTTGGACCATGAATAAGGATTACAACAGAAGAATTGATGCTTTTTAAATGTGGTATTGGAAAAGAAGACTGAACATCCTATGGATTGCCAAAAGAACAAACTGGTCTATCTTGCAGGAAGTGCAACAAGCATGCTCCTTAGAGACAAGGATGGTGAAACATATTTTGGAAATATTGTCAGGAAGAATCAGTCCTTGGAGGAAGACATCATGCTAAGAGTGGAGAGCAAGAGAATGCAAGGAAGGTCCTCAAAGAAGGTGCCCTGACGCAGGGACAGTAACTGGGCTCAAGTGTACCAGAGAGCATGAGGATGGCACAGCATAGGGCAAGGTTCTGACCTGTTGTTCATGGTGTCGGTATGAGTAGTAGTTGACTAGAGGGCACCCAATAAGATTAATGAGATAGTACAATATACGGTTTCACAGACCACAAAAATGTAAAGTTGAAAGAAAAAATAGATTACAGAATGATATATAACGTGATACCACTTGTGATCTTTTTTTTTTTTCCAGTGGACCAAAGATTATTATACATTTCACTATTTGGTGCTTCTAAGTGTGGCCTCCTACCTGTCACTTCACTTCCACCTCTAATCAGATGTAACTATTTACTCTTTTCTAGGGATTTGGGTAAGCAACTCATGGAGACAGTTTCTTGTCCTGGGAACTCTGCTGGCTGTGTTACAATCCCAAAGACATGGGTTCAAGTCCACCAGCTACTGTGTAGGAGAAGGATGGGCAATTTCTTCCTGTGTAATTTACTGTCTCTGAAAACCCACTGGAGCATCAGCCTTGGGTCAGTTCCAATTAGAAGACACATAACAACAGGAAGTGAGTAAGTATGAAAGCCTGTTGTTGTTGTCTTCGAGTTGAGTACAACTCATAGTGACCATATGAACAAAAGTCCTAAATCCCCTCTACAATTATCAACATTTATCAAAGTTCATAGAGTTTCCAAAGGCTTATTATTTAGAAAGTGGATGCCACTCCTGCTTCCAAACCTGTCATAATATATTATTATTGTTATGTGCCATTGAGTCACCTGCGATGTATAACAACCCTATGTACAGGAGCTCTGAACCCTTCCCTGCCCTAAACCAGTCTTACTAATCCCGACACACCGACACTACACCCGTCAGTGTATCAATCCATCTTATCCGGGGTCTCCCTCTCCTGTGCTGTCCATTGACCTTTCCAAGGATGATGTCCTTCTCCAAGGACCAATCTCTCCTGGCCACATGCCCAAAGTAAGTGAGCTTCAAAATCCTAGCCTCCAGGGTTAGACTTGGTTTGAAGGCCTAGCTTGAAAAAATTTCAGCTGCATCTGATGCTTGATGTTATTCATTTTTCTTACATATCTTTTCTTAGAATGCCTGTCTCCATTGACTGTTATAAATTTTTGTCAATCCTTCAAGATCCAATTTAAACCAATCTCATCAGAACATTTTCCTAATTACCCATAATGGGTATTTAACTCTTCTCTCTAGTATGCGCTTCGGACCTCTCTGAACCATTATTTTAGCACGGCTTTTTAAGTTATTTATCTGGAAGTTCTTTCTCAGCTCTTAACATAAGGAATGAACTAAAGGAGAGGAGTCATTGTTGTTAGACACAGTTAAGTTGACTATGACTTGTAACAGCCTTGTTGTTAGATGCTGTCAAGTCTGACTCATAGCGACCCTGTGAATAACAGATCTCAACACTGTCCTATCCTGTGCCATCTCATAATCTCCGACATACTTGAGTCCATTGTTACAGTCACTATCAAACCACCTTGAAAGATTTTTTTTTTCTCCTTTGCTGACCTTCAATCTTTCCAAGTGTGATATCTCTTTCCAGGGAATAGCTCCTCCTCACAACATACCCAAAGTGAATGATATAAAGCTTCACTATCTTTGCCTCCAGGAACACTCTGGCTGCACTTTCTTCAAGACTATTTGTTTATTCTTTTTACAGACCATAGGATACTGAATACTCTTCTCCAATGCCACATTTCAAAGGCAACACTTCTTTTTCTGTCATCCTTATTCACTGTTCAGCTCTCAGATGCATAACAAGTGGTTGAATCAGACATACCTTACTGACATTTTTAAATGGACCTCATTGGTTGTTTTTTTTGGTGTTTTTTTTCCTTATTCTGAAGGTAGACCTTGAATTAAAACAGAGAATAACAGAAGAATGTGTATATGTATATCATGACTATAAAGAGGCATTTTACTGTGTTAATCATAGCAAACTGTGGATAACATTGAGATGAATGGGAATCCCAGAATATTTAATTATGATCACATGAAACCTATGCCTAGGCCAAGAAGTTGTTGTTCAAACAGAGTAAGGAAACACTGCATGGTTTAAAATCAAGAAAGATGTGTGCCAGGGTTGTATCCTTTCTCCCTATCTATATACTGGGCAAATCATTTGATAAGCTGGAATTTATGAAGAGGAATGTGGCATCAAGATCAGGGAAAGACTTGTAAACAACTTGTGTTAATGCAGATGACACAGCCTTGCCTACTGAAAGTAAGAATGACTTGAAGCACTTTCTGCAAAAGACTAAAGATAACATATGGATTACATCGGAACATCAAGAAGACAAAGGTCCTCACCACTGATAGATGGAGAAAAAAAATGAAATTGTCAATTTCATCTTACTTGGATCCATACTAAACATCCTCGGTTCCAGCAGTCAAGGATCAAAAGGCATGTTGCATTGAGAGAGTCTGCTGTCAAGAACTTCTCCAAATTACTGAGGAAAAATGAAATCTTAGCAACACAGCAATCCTATAAACAGTAGATCTGGGCATTGTACTGTCCTGTGTCGTTTCAGTCTCTGATATGTTTGAGTTCATTGTTAAAGTCAGTGTATAAGTCTGCCTTATTGAGATTTTTCCTTTATCTTCCATTCTACATTTACCATCAGGCCTTGCTCCAAGAACTCTCCCTCTTGACAACATGTCCAAAGTAAGTGAGACAACATTTCACCATCCTTGCCCTTCAGGACCATAGTAGTTGTACTTGCTCCAAGACAGCTTGTTTGTTCTTTCTTCAGTCCCTGGGACATTGAATACTCTTTTCTAACCAATACTACAATTCAGCCACATCTATTCTTCCTCTGTCATCTTTATTCCTTGTCCAACGTTCACATGCATATGGAGAACTTTAAAAGTACCATGGCTTGGATCAGGCACACCTTAGTCTTTAAATTGACACCATTGTTCTTTAGCACTTTGAGGAGGTCGTGGGCAGTAGATTTTCTTTGTGCAATGCATCTTTCTGTTAACTCTGATGCTGTTTTTGTCTGAAGACTGGTATTTTGATACTTTGATGCCTGAAACCAATGCCTTTTCTTCTCTGTTTTCCTGGAATTGATTTTCTGATCAAGTCACTAGATTTATATCTACTCTGGCTCATTTACTTGTCCCCTTCTCTTGGATAACTTCTCTTGACTTGAAATTCCCATCAGCCTTCCTCTATAAACATTTAATGTTAGTATTTAAAAATCCATCACATAATCTTGACACATAATGCCAGCAAAAGTTGTTAACTACACTGCTTTTAAATGGGCATTCTCAATTATCTGCAATAATCAGAACGTTAATGGAGTGGAAGAGATATTACTCAAAGTTCTGAGATTTTCTGAAAGTCATTCTGAATTAGCAGGTAATAGGAAACTTTCTTTGATAGCTAATAATTTAATGCAGCTAGGTAATCACCACTACCAAAGGAAACTCACTTGTTTAACTTTTCTTTGATGTTTTTAGCAGATACTATCTGAAGATGAAAAAAACCAGTTCATGGTGTATTTTTTTCTTCTTCTTCTTCTTTCTAGATTAAATTTTATCTTTGCTAAAGTACACCTTTAGCAAAGTTCTTTCCAGAATGTCTTTGGTTGATAAACGATCATAGTCTTTTTTTCAAACATGACTTTTTTTTCAAACATGGCTTTCCATTTTGAATTATGCTTTTCTTCCATATTTTAAAAACATTACTCTCCTTTGTCTTCTGACATCTATTATATATAATCAATGTCAATTTAATTGTAATTCCTTTGTCATGGATCTATTTTATCTCTGTATTTGGATGCTTTTTTCAAGTTTTACTATACAATGTCTAAGTATAAACAAAGTAAACTTTTAATCCCAGAAGTGATGTTTCCAATTTTAAAGAACTCTCAACAATTACTTCTTAAAATTGTATTCTTTTTAAGCACCTTAAGTTGCTATTACAGATAGAGTCTATCAGTCTGATCTTTCTTACTCTCATTTCGTACTTTCACTTTTTATCTCTCTATTGTGTTCGACATTAAACTCTCAGTACTATCTTCCAATTCTGTCTCCAGATTGTGTTCATTTTAGAGTTTTGATATTTTTGTAGTTTTGTTTTATAGACTTACTTTTAGTAGGAAGTATCCTCCCTCTCTCCAAACCACCCACCCTTTCCAAACTAGAAGTTGTGTGGATGTCTTGTGCATAACTCTTGCAAAAGGATATTCAGATACTGGAGACTTGCTCTGGAAAGGTAATAAATGCACAACTTAGATCTTATCTTTGAACCTAATCAGGATCTCCCTGGGTTCCAAGTATTCAGTTTAATATAGTCCAACCAAGTCAGTGTTCTGTTGCCATTTTGCACCATGGATTCTGAACCAGCTCATAACTGACCCTCCAGGGCTTTGAGAGGCTGTAAATTGCACAGGAGGAGATTGCTCCTCTTCCTCTTGCAGAGCAGCAGGCAGATTTGAACCGCTTAGCTTTGGGTTGGCAGCATAGATTTTAACCACTAGGCCACCAGAGCTCCCAACTGTCAGAAGTAACTGTTTAATAGCTTTTTGCACAAAAGAGAACCATACAGATTGTTTGAAATGACATCCTTGACTCTGGTGCACCACCTTTTTGTGCAGTTTTATTCTTTTTGTACTCAAAAGACACAAATTCCTAACAGACCTACAGCTATAGCCCTTCTAACTATTTTGCAATTCAGTCCTATTTCTGATCCACTGACAAGTATATTATCTTGAAGGTTATTTTGCTGTTTGTTGTTGTGTTTGATGTGTACCATAGAGTTGGAAATAACCCATAGCTGATCCATCCGCCTAGTGGGTTTTCAGACACAGTTAATTGCTTGGGAGGGGATTGCCCATCTTTCTCCTGGCTGTATTGCTTACTATTGTGTTTTAATTACCCACCATTTCTAAATCTTTGTAAACAAAGTTGAAAGGGAGCTATCACTATCATTCACATTATCATTCTTGAAAAATTCTTCCCATACTATTGGAAACCTCTCTTCTTCTATGTAGACATTAGGTATGAGACACAAGCTCCCTCCTTGAGCCCACCATCATGATATCAGTCCCCCAGGTAGGAGCAATAACTCATGACCATAGTCAATGTTAAATAACTGGCAGTGTGTGTACACTATTTTTTATTGATATGGATACACTATTCATCTTACATTCAACTGATGTTTGTATCTATTTAGAGCTGTCAAAAAAGGGGGGAGGCATGTATCTTCTATATTAAGATAACTTGACACAAGGTGAGATGCAGGAATCTCTGGTTATCTAAAACTTTAAAGCTGAGTGTCTCAGAGTAGACACTGGAAGGTTTGGGTTTGCTTTGTTCTCCACCCCAATGCTTCCACCTAATAAATGGATCAAATCCTTGAGTAATTTATTCCCTTAGTGGAGACCACAGAATTTTTTCTCTGGAGAGTGCTTATTGAAAGGAATGTGAGGTTTGTCTTCAAACTACACTTGGGTTACAAAAAATACTGTTTTTGCTTAATGCTGTATTTAGTTTGATAGCAATTTAAGGAATCTAATGGCAAGTTAGAACATGTTTTATAAAAGAAGTCAGTAACTGGCTGATAAAGCAAACTAGTAACCCACAGCAACAGTCTCTACTCTCAAAAATCAACACTTTCAAAAATAGTTTCAACATCATTGTTGTCTACATATTTTTTTAAAAAAATATTTTCTAGAGTTTTTGTACACAGAATGAAAAAGGGGGGGTAAGGAAAAGGTCTTGATGGAAAAACAGGGTTAATAAAAACTCTAATCTAGAATCTTTTATTTGTGGTTTCAGTATTGCTTCAAGTGTATCATGCACTGTCTCTACCTACAAAGTAGAAATACTAATATTTGCCACATTTTCAACTAAATAACTGAGATTAAGCTGCAACATAAGTATAGCAGAGTGCTGTTTTACTAGCATTTTTCAAAGTCTTCTAAAATTTTAATCCATTTGAAAGCAATTGCTTAATTACAGGAAAAGACATGAACATCTGACTAAAATAAAATTTTACACCCTGTGGGAAAATTCACATAGAGGTGTCCCACGAATTTACAGAGGGAATAAATTGAGCCCATAAACTTGGAACCTTAAGTCAAGTCTACATAAGTCTACAGGCTTTTTCAACTGCAAGGGAAAAAATTAGCCTTGTTTTATGAGATGAGAAAGTCATAAAACATACCACTCTTACACAACTGAGTGACTCCAAGTGCCATTTCTCTCAGCAATTATAATACGAAGTACAGGAAGCAAATGAACTTGAGGGACAGTACGGGCCACCGTAAAATGCCAGTGCTGATGTTTCAAATGAACTGACTGAGCATTATAGAGTGAAGAGTTGTGTTATTAATGATGTTAACATTTTAAAATGCTAACCATATCTCTACCTACCTATACATCATACATATGTGTGTTGGGTGTACATGAGGATTGATTTGGAATGGTTTCCAGTGATAAGAAACTGTGCTGCAATCCCAAGGGCAGACAGTTCAAAGCTACCAGCTGATCCACAGAAGAATGGACAATCTCTTCCCAAGTGATTAACTGCCTGAGAAAACTGGCCAGAGGGTCAACTACAAGTCAGTTCCTACTTGATGGTACACAACAACAATAAAAACATGTATCTATCTTAAAACACCTCTCAAATAACACTAAATATTGGTCTATTGGTTTGTTAAGTTTGCCATAACAAAGAATCACTAGTTGAGGAGCTTTAAACAACAGAAATTTATTGTCTTACAGTTCTAAGAATACCTGAATTCAAAGTGTTGGCAGCTTAAAACCTAGGGAAATAAACTCTTTCTTATCTACAGACTAAGGAATGCAGTTGTAGGCATCCCTCAGTCTGCACATGTAGTGTAACTTCATTACCACATGGTCACATTCCCTCTGTCCCTCTGTCTTTTTTTTGGCCCGAAACACCACTAAGATTGAATAGGGACCCATCTTCTGTATGATTTCATACTGATCCCTTCCTGTTGTTATATCATTTATCATATAGTTTTATTTCCTTGTTACTCTTTCTATTCCACTTGGTGTTCACACACACACACACACACACACACACACACACACACACACACGTTAATTATTTTACTGGACGAGAAGCAATACAATCCTATGCATGAAATAATCAAAGCTATATAAAAGAGTTTATTCAGGGAAGTGTCCCTTTCCTTTAATCCCCACTACTCAATTCCCAGGGAATTATAGTAGCCTAGTCGACAATGTATTAATATGAGAATGAATATTCTTCAAGTGGTACAGCAGTTGTTCGTCTGTTCACTGTACTGAATAACTTGGAGTTGCCAATCACTGTGCCATAGCTGTGTCAAATGACATGATGGTTGCCCATCATCGACATTGTTTGGAGGAACTTCCAGATTGATTCAGGCTTGGAAGAAGTGGCATCCACTTCCTATGCCAGATGCCTCTGAAAACTCTATAAACTCCATAAACATAAAGAAATGATGTTAATTATAGAACAGTGTTCAAGTTTTTTGTTCATAGGGTCTCCATGTATTCAACTTGAAGACACTTAACTGCTTCTAAGTGAGACTCAGGTTGCTATATTTTGGAGGAACATTCTTCTTTGTACAGCACTCCTTGTCAATTTGCTGTCCTGAGATAATCTGGGTTTGCTGTGATGCTGAACCTTGTGCATTGGGGTATTAAATACCATAATGGTTTACCAATGTGGACAGTGTTTGGTGGAGCTCCCAATTGCAGGACAGGTTTGGAAGCAGGAATGGCGTCCACTTCCTATAGCACATGCCTCTGGAAACTCTATGAACTTGGAGAAACTTATAGAAAGGCGTTGGGTTTTTTGTTCATGGAGTCGCTGAGTGGTGCTCAACTTGACAGCAATCAACAGCAGCAGCAACAGTAGACAAGGCGTTGAGGTGCTAATCCGAAGATGGGCAGTTGGAATCCATTACCTACTGCACTGGAAAATGGGCAAGCTCCTCACATGTAATCTTCAGTTTCTGAAAATACACATGAGGTCAGCTATGAGTTGATTCCAATTCCACAGCAATGGCTTTGACCTTCTTTACTCTTTTGCTTAATTCCTATTCTTCTTTCTGTGTCTTTCACAATAATTTTCTGTAAAAAAAGCCAATCTTATTTGTTTCTGCTTTGTTTTTCACTACCTTTTTTACACAAGTAAGCAAATATGTGTAAATTTTTAAATATATCTTCTATATCCTTTGCTCATTCTTGAAGAATAGCATATTATGGATACTCTTTTTGCACTTTGAGTTTTCTACTTAACAGTATATTCTAGAAATTAATGCATGTCAGTTCACAGAGCTCTTCCTCATAGTTTTGAATGGTTGGATAGAGCTCCATCACGTGAATATACGATCGTTTATTCAACAACTCTCCACCTTATGGACATTCAGATTGTTTCCAACATTTTGTAATTACAAATGTTGCTGCTATGAATAGTCTATGCTTATCTGTGTTGCTGATAGTGATTGGAGATATAGTTTCAAAGCAGATTTCTAGATGTGAAATTGCTGCATCAGAGGTAAATGCATATGCTATTCTCTTGGGTATTGCCAAATTCTTCTCCAGAGGAAGTAACAAATTTGTAGCAGAATAGCAATATGTGAAAATATCTATTTCACTCCTATGTTGCAAAGAGAATGTAATTTTATGTTTTTAAATTTTTATCAATATTGTTATGTGCCTTCAAGTGAGCTGTGACTCACAGCGACCCTATGTACAAGCTCTGAATTCTGCCCTGTCCCAAGCCAGTCTCACGGTCTCTGACACACCTCCCCCCATTCCCCTAGTTACTGTGTCAATCCATCTCATTTGAGGTCTTCCTCTCCTGTACTGTTCCTACACTCTTCTGAGCATGATGTCCCTCTCCAAGGACCAGTTCCTCCTGGCCATGTGCCCAAAGTATGTGAGACAGAGTTTCAAAATCTCAGCCTCCAACGAGAAAAAGAAATGTATCCACTATAATAATAACTTTTCCTTATAATAAAAAACCAAATGAAAGATGAACTTATAATAAAAATATTGACATTTTTTTCTAAGTATTTACTCTCTGTGTGTGAGTGTGTGTGTGTGTGTGTGTGTGTGTTAGAGAGAGAGGATTGGAGGCTCCTATTTGTTCCCCTTATTTTGTGGGAAGGCTTTGTTTACTTACTTTGTCTTCTGTAACTCTCTAGGTAGCAGGAAGGCTGCCATTTACTAAGGAGCCCTGGTGGTACAAACCAAAAATTTGATAGCTGAATCCACTTAGTCACTCCAAAGGAAGATCTAACAGTATGTTTCTGTAAAGATTACAACCTAGAAAACCTTTGTCAAGTGAGGTTGCTATGAATCAAAAAAAGGCTCCACTTTACAAAACTAACAACAGCAAACCTTTCCCTAAGGTATCTGTGGTGATTGTTAATGAAATCCTATTAAGTTGACTTCAATCCGTAGCAATTCCTTATTATGTAAAAGAGCTTCCTTAAAGGGCTTTCTTGACTCTTATTTTTATGGAAGCAGATTATTGAGTTCCTCCCCCCCCCCCCCCCCCCC
>NW_006399751.1:17060386-17061196 GCF_000299155.1 Elephantulus edwardii | reverse complement strand
GACTTTCCCATCGCGATACGCTTTTTGGTTTCCTGACTGCTGGTACCAAGAGTGTTGACTGTGGAGCCAAGCAAACTGAAGCTGTGAACACTCTCAATAATCTATTTGAACCAAGTTTTAAGGTAGATTTCAAGGAGTAGAAACTCTATAAGAAAATGCATAAATTTCACTCCTAGATATATACTCAAAAAACTTGAAAGCATAGACTCAGACAGAGATACGTATACACCATTGTTGACTGCAGCTCTCTTCTCAATTATTAAAGGTGGAAAAAATCCAAATTATCAACAGACGAATGGATAATCAAAGCCAAGTATTTACTTGAAATACTACTCAGACAGTAGGAGAAATAGTCATGATTCATAATTAAACAGAGCTTGAAAGCCTTATGCATAATAAAATAAGATTAGCTAAAGGATATATATTGTGTCAACTTACATAAAAAGATAACAAGAAGTAAATGAACAGAAACTAAAGGGGTTTTTTTTCGTGATTATCAGAGAAAAGAAGACAGGTAAATTTAATTGTGATGGGGAAATCACACTAATTCAGGGTTGGATGGCACAGTTATACACCCATTAAAAGTTAAATTGGCAAATGATGCATGATCGATACATGTACAATAACAAGGAGCGGGGAATGTGGAGCTGCTGGGACAGCTTAAGAACGGGGAAAAACCTCATGGGATTTGATTTCTTGGTTTAGAAGTTTAAGATTAACAATAGCTAATCACAAGATTAAATACTTGGGAATAAATTTAACCAGAAGTACAAAGGACCTTTTCCAAGAAAATTACAAAACATTACTACA
>NW_006399751.1:17044233-17053993 GCF_000299155.1 Elephantulus edwardii | reverse complement strand
CCCAGCAAAGCTGCAGGTGGGTTTGAACCACCAACTTTTTAGTTAACAACTGAATGTTTTACCATTGTCAGTGTGGTGATAAATTGTTCTCAATTTTTCAGCTATTTTATGCCTTTGGTCATATGAGCTTTTGTCTTGCAAATGACCCTTTCATATTATTATATTTTATTTTTTCAAAATGTTGAGGTAAAATGGAAATTTACTCAACTCAAGGTTCATCTAAAATTATGTTCTGTTTTACAATTACTTCTAATTTGGACTAAGGTGCGTCTGATACAGTTCATGGTCTTTGCAATCACTTGTTATGCATCAGAGAGTTTGACAATGACTAAGGAGGATAGAAGGATAATTGATGCCTTTGAGCTGTGGTGCTGGAGAAGAGTATTGAGGGTGCCATGGACTGCTAGGAAAACAAACAGATTCATCCTGGAAAGGGTCAAACCGGGCGGCTCCTTGGAAGCAGGATTCTAAGGTTCCATCTAACATACTTTGGACATGTTGTAAGGAAGGACCAGTCCTTATAGAAGGACATCATGCTTGATAGGGTGGAGGGACAGCACAGGACAGGAAGGCCGTTTTTGAGGTGGATTGATTCAGTGACTGGGGTAATTGGGATAGGTGTATCAGAGATGGTGCGATTGGCACAGGACAGAGCAGAGTTTAGGGCTGTTGTACATAGGGTTGTTATGAGTCGCAAGCAACTCAACGGCACATAACAACAACAACAACTAAGATCACTAACTTCTCCCTTCTTCACTAAACTTTATACGCTCTCTAGGGAATTCCCTCCTTATTTTAAATCCTTCCGTAATTATCTTAAAAACCTGTCATCTTCTTCTTCTTCTTCATACTACTTATCAGATTTTCCAAAATCTAGTAGATCAGTTATAAAATCATTCTTTTTAGAGTGAAACGTAATTCAATTTTATATAACTTTTGTTTTGTGAACTTAGAGAACAAAGAGTTAAGAAATTTCCTTATCTTTTATGACTAAAAAATACAAGTATTAACCCCTTGATCTATGAAGTCTCAATCAAACTTTTGTCCACAACTTAACCTGTCACCATCCCAAAGTCTCTCACATTTGCTAAGAAAATAAAGCTAATTTTAAAAAACAACCTACATTGCAACATAATCTAAACCTAATAGTTAAAGTGTCGTTGTTGTTGCTGTGTACTGTTGAGTCAGATCAAGGCATAGCTGACGCTAAGCAAGTTTTCAGAGGCTGTTAGTCACACGGGAGGAGATTGCCCATCCTTCTCCTGCAGAGCGGCTGGTAGATTCGAACTGTGTGCCTTCAGGATTGCAGCACAACTTCTTCCCACTAGGCCACTAGTGCAGGTTAAGTGAAGTGTTCAGAGGGTGGGGAAAAAAAGCTTCCCAGCTAGGTTACTTTAAGTGAAGAGATGCCATGGATTTTGATTCCCAAAATAACTATCTTCCAAGCACATTTTTTACCAGGAAAATCAGCTCTGTCTTGTATGAAAACACAAGACTTCCTGTAGCTAAATAAGGTACCAACTGCTGAAAAACAACTCAATAGTTAGGTCTTGCAGAGCCTTCCAGCTGGTGGACAGCAAGGACAATGCAGCCAAAAGACTTGTTGTCTTTGATGTGCTGGCTTCCAATATTGAGCAAACTTTTTTTTTTAATTACTTTGATATCTGTATTCATCGTTTCTTGGAAAATTCAAAGACTTGGCAACTCCAGCCTCATATTCTTATACAAAAATAATGCACCATACTCAGGTTATGTCTATACTACTAGAAGACTTGTTATTGCTGCTGTTAGGTGCCATCTAGTCATGTATCACTCACCGTGCCCCTCTGAGCAACAGATCTGAACCTTGTCCTACCCTGTGTTCTCACCATCATCTCTGACACACTTGAGCCCATTACTGTAGTCACTATGTCAATTCACCAGGTTGAGAATCTTCCTCTCTTTCACTGACCCTCCACGATGTCCCTTTCCAAGGAATAGCCTGTCCTAACAACATACCCAAAGTATGTGAAATGGAGTTTTGCCATCTTTGTCTCCAAGAAGCACTCTGTTAACACTTGCTCCAGGATATATCTGTTTGTTTCTTTGGCAGTCCATGGGATGTTCAGGACTCTTCTTTAATACCACAGTTCATAACATCAGTTATTCTTGTCATTTTTATTTGTTGTCCAGCTCCCAAATATGGAGCAAGTGATGGAAAAGACAATGGCCTGAATTGCATACACCTTAGTCTTCAAACTGACATCTTTGCTCTTCACTAATTTGGAGAGGTCCCTAACAGCAGACTTTCCCAATGAAATATGTCTCCTGATCATCTGGCTACTGTTACGAGGTGTTGAGAATGGATCCAAATAAGATGAAATCATTGATATTTTCAATCTTTTCTCCATTTATCATAATGTTACCTATCAGTCTGTGATCTTTTGAAGCAAAGGTTCCAAGTCCTCCTCACTTTCAGCAACAAGGTTATGTCATCTGCATAATTCAGTTTGTTGATGAGGCCTCCTCTGATCCTGATGCCTCATTCTTCTTCATAGACTCTAGCTTCTTGAATTATTTTCTCAGCATACAGAATGAATAGTTATGAAGAAAGGATACAACCCTGATACACAGCTTTCTTGATTTTTAAACCATACAATATTCCCTTGCTCTGTTCAGAAAACAGCTCCTTGGTCTAGGTAAAGACTTTGTATAAGCATAAGCAAGTGTTATGTGATTGTCATTCTTCTCAATGTTAGCCATAATTTGTGTCAACCCACAATCAAATGCCTTTGCTTAGTCAATGAAGCACAAATAGATATTCTTCTGGTATTCTCTGCTTTTGGCCAAGATCAATCTGACATCACCAGTAACATACCTAGGGCCATTTATTGATCATTTTAGATACCAGGAATTTTATTAAGCATTATGTTATTTATATACATTATATAATTTAAAGCTTATCCAAAAAATGTCATGAAGGAGATAAAATCCTCGCATTTTACAAAAGAGAAAACCAAGGGCCCAACAAGTTAATTTGTTCAAGAGCACTCTGTTACAAGGTGACAGAGCAGGAATTCAAAGTACTTAAAGAAAACAGATGGCAAAAACAGATGAAGTGCTCGTAGAGAAGAGATTAGAAAAGTCTGTGCCTCAAAAGGGGCACAGAAAAACTAGAACTGTTAAAACAGAAAAAAATTACATAAGAGTGTTAAAATATAGATTTAATAAAGAGAGGCATGAAGAACAAAGGGAAAAGAGAGCAGAAGGGAACAGTAAAAAAAAAACACCAAACACTCAATATAAGAAATGCCCCCAAAATAAATTATTCACACACGGGGAAAGGGTCACACTAGACATAAAGGTGAAAAGGCAGCAATACAAAATGGTAGATTGGTACATCTTAGAAGAGGATGTCATAAACACCCTCAGTCCACACACTCTGGATTTAGGCAGATCAGTGCCTCATAGAGGAGGATGTTATAGACACCCTCAGTCCACACACTCTGGATTTAGGCAGATCGGTACCTCGTAGAGGAGCATGTCGTAGACACCCTCAGTCCATACATTCTGGATTTAGGTCAAAGTTCATTCACACCAATTATGTTTACTTGATTTGCTTGAACTTTTCAAAAGAGATAGGATATTTGCAACTTTTCTACAAAATCTGCCCCTTTGGATTACAGTTCATGTCCCTTTTATGGTCCTAACTACAGTTTCTTTATACTATCTGGGCTTGAGTCTGTACCACCTATTGAACTATGAGCTTCGTCAGATAAAGATTGAATGTTTTACTGAGCTGCACGACCCCAGAGCTTGACACAATGCATAGCATATGTGCAACCTTTTCATAAATACCACCCTAAAAACAGGTAACAAGACAAAAATCAAATGTCCACAAAGTCAACCCCAACTCTTAGTGACCCTATGTGAGGCGGAGTGGAACTGTGTCCCATAGGATGGCCAATGGTGGATTTTTTGGGGGCAGTAGATCACTATATTAGGTCTTTCTTTTCAAGGCACTTCTTAACGGACTCAAACCTCCAATCTTGTGGTTAACAGACAAGTGCACAACAATTTTAACCACTCAGTGACTCTTTTGATTATATAAACACAATGCAGGTCAGCATTATTTAGTAACTTCAAATTGGAATGTTTATTATAAAACAATAATAATGATCTATTGATACACATTAAACCAATGATCTAGTTAAGAAAATATTGATTGAAATTGCAATGGGTCACATGTATTGCTGAAAAGAAACCCTGAAAAGCTGCCTCAAAGGGTGTGTGACCATCTGGGAACTATCAGGCTCACAGCAGGTGAGTGGGAGACATCCTCTGTACCCTCCTTTCCTGCAGCTGTCACTGCAAATCCACCTTTCCCTGATTTTTATTCTTTTTCCATCCAGTGTTTACGCCATGAACAAAAATGTAAAAGCAGCAGTCACAAACAGAAGAGGAGGTTCTCTACTTTCATCACTACGGAAACCACATTTTGAGAATTCTCCAGATGGTTGGTTAGAAGGAATAAAAAAGCCTAAGCCAGAACATTTGACTATAAAGTTATAAAGCTAATTGTGGAGTGAGATGGACAAAAAAAGGATAAAAATCAACGGACAAGCAGTTTCTACAGGCATTTGGTGTCATTAGTGGATTGATTCCATCATCTTGACTCCAACTTATAGTAACATAGTTACCTGGTGCTGCTGTAACAAAAATACAAGTGAATGGTTTTAACAAACAGATATCTATCTTTTCATCATTTAGAGCACTAGAATTAGAAATTCAGAGTGCTTATACTCTGAAGGCTCACTCTCGCGCTTATTAAAAATACCTTTTATACGATATAGAAATGCAGGCTATACACATGATTTTCACCCGATGGTATGCATAGGAATCAAATTGATTGCATTTGTGGAAAGAACCACTGTAGAAGCTCAATATCAGCTGTGAATACCAGGCCAGGTGCTGATTGTGAAACAGACCACCAACTACTCATATACAAGTTCAAGCTGAAGCTAAAGAAAATAAAATCCACAGGATCCAAAATTTGACCTAAGTCTACCCCACTTGAATTTCAAAACCACCTCAGGAAAAGGTTTGAGGCCTTGAGCACCAATGAGCGTTGACCACATGAGTTGTGGGAGGATATCAAGATTATCGTCCATGAGAATGCAAAAGAACATTACAAAGGCAGAAGAGGAAGAAAAGACCAAAATGAATACCCAGTGAGACTCTGATTACAGCACATAGAACAATTAAATAATCCTGAGACTCAGGTCCTCCCTAAATTAACATGCATTTTGGAAGGATATCATTCAATCCAAGCCAAACAGTTAATATGACCCCTTTGCATCCTATAATCATTGTCAAATTAATGGAAAAATAAATACTGATAAACTACCATAGAGTTTGTCAAGAGGGATGAAAAGTAATTTTAATTTTTAATAGAGGAAAAATGAAAAGAACTATATGAAAAAAAATCTGCAGCAAGTGATTGTCTGTTGTTGCTATGTGCCATCAAATCACAAGTAACTCATGAATTACCCTCAAAAGGATTTTCAGAAGCTGTAACAACACTGGAGGAGATTGCTCATCTTTCTTCCACAGAGTAGCTGGTTGATTTGAACTTTCTGCCTTTGGGTTGGCAGTGCAACTCCTTATCACTAGGCCACCAGCGCTTCTCATTTATTTTCGGGGTTCCCAAATAAATTCCATGTACAAAACAACTTTTCTTCCTTTGTGAAAATGTACTTGTGCTCTTTCCTTGAAACATTTCTTTGTTCCTCCTATGTTTTGTCCTCCAGCCATTTTCATCTGTGGTTTTCCAAAATGTCCTTAAGTAGGAAAAAAGAAATTACTTAACACATATATATATTAGAAACCTTCCAGTTTTATTCACCTTCTTTTAACATCCGTCAGTAATCTTACCTAACAAAGGTAAATGTAATGTGGGAAAAACCTCTACAATTTTCAAACCCATAGTAATCAAGTTCTATAATCACCAAAAAAGAAGAGGACAAAGGGAAGCCAATGCTGAGATCTTTTAGAAAGCAAGTACAAAGGCAGAAGACAAAATTGGCTGTGAACTATCATTAACTGAAGCTATCATAGTTCCTTTGTAATCTTAAGCAGCTATTTCATGATCTTTTCACTTGCCGTGATGAACCAAACTTTTGATAAAAGAAAATATTTGATCTCCTTTTTAGCCAAAAATTTTCCCTTTGTAAGCCCATTTAATATTCTAGAAGGGTCTTCATCCCTTTGAAGAAATATAAGTTTGACATTTTAAAGGCATTTGTATTTTAAAGCCTACAAAAAGAATGTTGGAGAGTATCTGATGAAGTACTGGTTTGCCCCTGTGGCTCAAAACTCAATTATTATAGACGTTTCACTCAGAATAGCATTTCCACCTTTTAACCTTCATCTAAATAATGTTCATTTCTCTTTCACTATGATGGAGTTCAAGCCCTTGCAACATGCTGTAAAAGTTATATGGAGGAGATATATAATTGTGCTTCTCTTTCTTTGTTCCTGGGTTTTAAACATTTGTCTGTACCTGTAAGGTAACATCATACTTCATGTTTTCTGAAGAAGCAAGTTTTCCAAGAAATAAGTAAGGATAAATTGTAACTTTTTTGCCATGTCTTGGCATCAGGATAACATCTCTTTCATTAAACATTTCTTACAAAAAAAAAAAAAGTAAATAGATCTCATTTGGGGGCAAATATAAAAAGGCTTTGCTAAACTGTAAGAAACAATGCTTCTGGTGGCAAGAAGCTGCACTGCAATCCCAGAGGTACGAGGTTCAAATCCACCAGATGCTTTGCTGGAGAAGGAGGGGCCATCTCCTCCTATACCAGTCAGATCAGATTTAATGGTACAAACACACACACACACACACACACGAAACAATGTCTCAATGTTGAGGCATGAAACTCTCCTTCCAAAAATAATTACATGATTTTACAAAGAAATGACTGAAGTTCATCTTGGCAAGCTGCTGACATTCATTAGAGGTGGAAAGGGCTATAGAAAAGTGATTGAAAATTGCTGAATCCTAGCTTTTAAAACCTAACTTGCTTGGCAACTATGAAAAATAATTATGTTTACGTGATATATAAGGGCAGAGAAATCCTATATAAGAAACACTGAAATCAAAATTAAATAAAAGAATAAAGCTGGCAAACATAGAATTTGAAGTTGTGACTGAAAACATATCAAGGATGGCATCTCCTTGACTTATGTACCCATCAGGTCTCAGTGTAAACATCAGGTACTGAGTCAGAAAGAGCAAAAAGGAAGAGGACACAGAAAGGGAAAAAGAAACCAACTTAAGAGAGTGTGAGAAACCAGTCAACAAAGGAGCTTAAGAGAGAGCAGAGACCAGGCTGTGTCCAGCACTTTTAGTGGTAATAATCAGTCTCTATTTGTCCGGAGCATCAGAGGAAGAAGGTGAGTCAGGGATAGAAGGGACAATTTAATGAAACGCCATCGTACTTTCAATTACTTCCTATGCACTTGAAAGTTGGACATTGAATAAGGATGCCAGAAGAATCCTTGATATCTTTGAGTTGTAGTATTGGAGAAGAGTGCTGAAGGTCACATGGACTGCTAACAGGACAAATATGTCTCGAAGAAAGTGCAGCCAGGGTGCTCCTTAAAAGCAAGGATATTTGGGACATGTTGTTAGGAGAGGCTATTCCTAAGAAAAACACATAATACTTGGAAAGGTGGAGGGTCAGTGAAAGAGAGGAAGACTCTTAACAAGCTGGACCAACATAGTGATTACAGTAATTGCTGTTGTGTTGTTATGTACTGTCGAGTCACCTGTGACTCAGACCCTGTGCACAGCACCTCTGAACCCTGCTCTATCCTGGGCCAACCTTATTATCTTTGACACATCTATCCTCATTACCCCAGCCACTGAGTCAAGCCATCTTATTAAGGGTCTTCCTCTCTTGTGCTGTCCCTCCACCCTCCAAAGCATGATGTCTCTGTCCAAAGATTGGCCCCTCCTTGCCACATGTCCAAAGTTTGTCAGACAGAGCTTCAGAATCCTTGCCTCCATGGAGCAGCCCAGTTTCATCCTCTCCAGGACAAACCTTGAGTATATCAGGGATGGTGAGGATAGCATAGGATAGGGCCGAGCTCACATCCATTGTTCAATAAGGTCACTATGAGCCACAATGGACTCAACAACACCTAACTACAACAAACATGGAGTGTATAGCAATTTCTCTCCATGAACAATGAACACCTTTGCTAGAAGACCAGAAAAACTGAGTGATGCTGGCTACCATTACCGAAGATTTTTATCAAGGACTCTATAGAAATGTTGCACCTCTAACAAAGAACCTGAAATACAATCAGTTGTACAGATATCAGAGTACAGAACACTCTTTACTGGCTCCAACTGAAGCCCGTGATGGCACAGCAGGATGGCGTCCTGGATGTGGGTATTTGGCCCAGATAGTGGTTCAGCTAGATTTGATACTGGTGCTTGACAAGAGACTTAAGGGCTGTTAGGTCCAAAGGTCTGCCCTGACCTGGCTGTGGTGGGCCTTTTCATTTTGAAGACCAAGGTCTTTTCAATCACCTGTTATGCATCTGAGAGCTTGACAATGAATAAGGATGACAAAAGAAGAGTTTATGCCTTTGAGTTGTGGTGTTGGAGAAGCATGCTAAATACTCCATAAGCTGCCAAAAGAACGAACAGGTATGTCTTGGAAAAGGTACAGCCAGAGTCCTCCATGAAGGTAAGGATGGCAAAGCTTCATTTCTCATACTTTGGACATGTTGCTAGGAAAGGCTACTCTTCGAAAAAGAATATCATGCTTGGAAAGGTGGAGAGTCAGTGAAAGAGGACGACTCCCAACAAGGTGGATTGACACAGTGGTGGCAAAAATGGTCTCAAGTGTATCAGAGATGGGAGGATGGCGCAGGAAGGGGCAGGATTGAGACCTGTTATTTACAGGGTCACTATGAGTCATTCTTGACTCAACAGCACCTAACAATAACAACTTTAGAAAACTCCTGACCAAAACAGAAAAAGGAGAGCAGAACTTCAAGTTCCTATGGTCTCTAGACTTAGCAGAGACTGGTTGGAACTCTTGAACCATAACCATGATGTGATCTTTAAACCTTAAACATGAATCAGGTAATTGAAAATTGCAGCTGAAAGAAAGGAGTGCAAGAATTCATGCTGGTACTGGACACTAGAACAGACGATAGAAAAGGAAAAGCAACTTGTGTGGAGACAATTCAGCCTGAGAAGTTCTGTATTCACTGTTCCTGTTCAACCTCCAAAGAGAAACATTTGATCAATGGCTAGCTGTTCTCACCACCTGAGCAGAAGAATTTAACCTGTCTTCACTAGCTCTGAAACAGAATCACTAAGGCTACTTGCCATCATAATGCATTTGCTACAAAGTCAGATTCAGTGTCAGCTAAAAACAAAAACACAAGTTACTGAAAATGGGCAGGGAATCTCCTATCAGATCCTATCCCAAGCCTCATACTGTGCTTTCTGAAGACAATAAAAGATAAAGCCATCTCTTCTCTCTTCTCAACGATACTGGCTGTTGTTAACAAGAGTGTTGACTATGTAACCAAGTAAACTAAAACTGTTAACTATCTCAATCTCTTCACCATCCATACTGATGCTGCCAATTGGCCCAGTGATGAGAATCTTTGTTTTCTTGATATTGAGCTTCAATCCTTCAGGTCTGCCTCAGTTTCAGCAAGCAGGGTTGTGTCATCCACATAACGCAGGTTG
>NW_006399751.1:17017136-17043713 GCF_000299155.1 Elephantulus edwardii | reverse complement strand
ATATTGATCTCTTCCAGTCAGTTGGCCAGCAACAAAGCATGGTCCCCACAAAATCTAAAAATTTACTATCTGACCCATTACAGTTAAAGTTCACTGTCTCCTTATTCTAGAACAATAAATTAGTTTGATTTCTGCTGGCATAGTTCATAGGGAGTTGAGTGGCTAACTCAAAGGTCATGCAGCTCTGGGGGTTCAAATACGCCAGGGGCTCTGCAGTGGAAACACGAGCACCTTCGTCTTGTGCAATCTACAGCCTCCACAAACCTACTAAGGGTCAACTATAAGCTGATTCTGATGCTATGACAATGTGTTTGAAGTTTTTTGTTTAGGGGTAGGACAGATAATAGCATAGTGAAGAAGAGCATAGATCTATAACTAAAGGTTGTGTGCACTCAGGTTGCTATTTGTTGTGTGTTGATTGCTAAATATTTTGATTATCAACCCAAATAGGAACCTGCCCCTAAATTATGTATTTCCACTCTACAATCTTATTATAAAAAGAAATTAAACTTATTACAGGTTTTTCTTCAAGTTTTCCCTATTCCTTAAAAGACTCTGGTCCATCACATTTCAGACCTACAGAGACCAAGTTTTGATACTGAGTTCTTATGCAAAAATCAATATCCCTTTTTAATCTGAACCTTTCATTTCTATTTGTTCTAACTTTTTCTTTCACCTGACTTTAACTATTAATTCTCATTTACTCACTGATCCATTTCTGAATAATTTATGAATTAAGATTAATATTTTATCTGATTACTTTTCAAATATTGACTACTGACAACAATCCAGGTCCTTTATTTGACATAGAGGAATGCAGAGAAAAGTAAGATCTAGTTCAGGAGCTCAAGGAACTTGATCTCTTACAGAGAAGAAAGCACATGTACACTAAGCTCAAGACACGTTTAAACAGAGATTAGTAAAGGTAGGAGATACACAGGGAGAGGAGACTGACTTTAAAATAAGGCCACACAAAGCCCTATTGCCTCTTCATCTGTGTCTTCAAGAATATGCAAGAGTCCTAGGTTGTCTACAAATTCATTTCACTTTAAAACTTTTATATAATTAGCATTTTGTTTTATATCAAGGAAAGTGATAAAATAGCAAGATAAAAAATCATGTTTAAATGACAGAATTGGCAAGTTGTTTGTTGTTGTTGTTACGTGCTGTCGAGTCGCTTGCGACTCATAGCGAACTATCTATGTACAACAGCCCTAAACCGTGCTCTATCCTGTGCCAATCTCACTGCCTCTGACACATCCATCCCGATTGCCCCAGTCACTGAATCAATCCACCTCATAGAGGGTCTTCCCCTCCTGCGCTGTCCCTCCACTCTGCCCAGCATGATGTCCCTCTCTAAAGACCTGTCTCTCCTTACAACATGTCCAAAGTATGTCAGACGAAGCCCCAGAATCTTTGCCTCCAAGGAGTAGCCTGGTTTAACCCTCTCTAGGATGAATCTGTTTGTTTTCTTGGCAGTCCATGGTACATTCAATACTCTTCTCCAGCACCACAGCTCAAAGGCGTCAATTCTCCTTCTATCCTCCCTAGTCATTGTCCAAAGTATGTCAGACGAAGCCCCAGAATCTTTGCCTCCAAGGAGTAGCCTGGTTTAACCCTCTCTAGAATGAATCTGTTTGTTTTCCTAGCAGTCCATGGTACATTCAGTACTCTTCTCCAGCACCACAGCTCAAAGGCATCAATTCTCCTTCTATCCTCCCTAGTCATTGTCCAACTCTCTGATGCATAACAAGTAATTGCAAAAGCCAAGGCCTGTATCAGGTGCACCTTAGTCTCCAGAGAGACACCGTTGCTTTTGAGTACTTTAGTTAGTCCCTAACTGCAGACTTTTCCATCGCAATACTTTTTTTTTTATTTCCTGGCTACTGGTGCCAAGAGTTTTGACCGTGGAGCCAAGCAAACTGAAGCTGTGAACAATCTCAGTCTCTTCACCATCCATCCTGATGCTACCGATTGGTTTTATTAAATAAATAGGTAGGACATGACCAGGAACATTACACCAAAACCCACTGTCAGCAAGTCAGTTCCCACCTGTGGTTACCCTGCACCGGGCTTCTGAGGTTATAAATCTTAATGCAAAGAGACTTCCCATTTTTATTCCTCAGAGCAGCAGGTGGATTCAAACTGCTGACCTTTTGGTTAGCAGTGCAACATGCTACACACTGTGTATTATGCAAGCAGAGCTCCTTGACAAGTAGCACAGGAATTAGAAATTAATTATATATATGATTAGGTCTCATTGTACAGCATGTTGTTGCTATGTGCTGTCAAGTCCCCTGTGACTCATAGGAATCCTATGTACATCAGCCCTAAACCCACTCTATCGTGTGTCAATCTTATTTATTGTCTCTGACACACCCATCCCCATTACCCCAGTCACTGGATCAATCCTTCTCATCAAGGCCCTTCCTCTCTAGCACTGTCCCTCCACCCGCTCAAGCATGATGTTTCTCTCCAATGACTGGTCCTGCCTTGCAACATGTCCAAAGTGTTAGACAAAGCATCAGAATCCTTGCCTCCAAGGAGCAGCCTGGTCTCACCCTCTCTAGGATGAATCTGTTTGTTCTCCTAGCAGTCCATGGTATATTCAATATTCTTCTCCAGCATCACAGCTCAAAGTCATCAATTCTCCTATCATCCCTAGTCATTGCATGAAAATGCTTTGTTTTAGAGGTCAATGTGATAAGATTTATAACTCCTAGAATAAGCTATTTTTAACTTCATGTATTATAAAAAAGTTTTATACTAGTTTATTTACAAAATTCTAATACATTGGTTTCAAGAACAGATTCTTCCAATTTCCCTCACCCTCCCACCCATCAAATTATACAGCTCTGTGATTAAGCCCCCATCACCCTGCACATCCTCATCCCTCTGCTTCCCATAATTTTAAACAACATATTGTCATTGAAGGCTTAGCAAATTACTTCATCCCTATTATCTCAATTTTGCGTTTGTATTATGTTTTATATTTACCATTCTATCAACTACTCACATGAATTTAATGCCATTGTCCAACTACAAATGGCAGATGTATGATAAAACATTTGATTGAAAGGGGTTTTGCGATGAAATTCATGGGTAGCTATGACTGGGAAACTTCAAAAATGTATTCAAACTTTAAGTTCTTATTAACGGAGCAAGGCTTATAACTACCATTTGGCAAACTGTATCTTTAATGTGGTATCCTTTTCTCACCAAAAAGACCCTTCAGATGGGTCATACATGACATTTGGCTTTGGTTTTGTTTCGCTTAAAAGAGAAGTATAAAATTAGAATCAGTGTTAGAGTTTATTGCCTGAAAATACCACACCTAGGAATCTTTGTGTCTCTGTGTAATAATTTGTTAAGTGTGCTCTTACCTAGAAATATCTGCTAAGTTTTTCACCATGTAATAAAACAAAACATCCCAAAGAAAGGTGACCCAACAGAGTGTGGAAATTATTGAACAATATCATTGATATCACATACAAGCAAGATTCTGCTGAAAATTATCCAAAAACGTTTGGAACAATATGTCAACAGAGAACTGCCAGATGTGCAGGCTGGATTTAGAAGAGGTCGTGGTACTGCGGATATTATAGCTAATGTTAGATGGATCTTAGCAGAAAGCAGAGAATACCAGAAGAATGTCTACCTGTGCTTCATTGACTATGCAAAAACTTTTGACTGTGTGGATCATAATAAGCTGCAGCTGACTCTGAGAAGAATGGGAATCCCAGAACATTTGATTGTGCTAATGTGAAACAGATACTCAGACCAAGAGGCAGTTGTCAGAATAGAGCAAGGAGATACTACATGGTTCAAAATCAAGAAGGGGGTTCATCAGGGATGTATTCTGTCTCCATAACTTTTCAATCTGTATGCAGAACAGATCATCTGAGATGCTGGGCTATACGAAGAGGAATGTGGCATCAGGATTGGTGGAAGAATCATCGACAACCTACGTTATGCAGATGACACAACCCTGCTTGCTGAAACTGAGGAGGACCTGAAACACTTGCTGCGGAGGATAAAGGACTACAGCCTCCTATATGCACTGAAGCTCAACATCAAGAAAACAAAGATTCTAACCACTGGGCCAATTGGCAGCATCAGTATGGATGGTGAAGAGATTGAGATAGTTGACAGTTTTAGTTTACTTGGTTCCACAGTCAACACTTTTGATAACAGCAGCCAGGAAATCAAGAGACGAATTGCATTGGGGAAAGTCGGCTGTGAGGGACCTCTCAAGAGTACTGAAGAGCAACGATGTCAGACTGGAGATTAAGGTGTGCCTGATCCAGACTATAGTCTTCTCAATTACGTGCTATGCATCAGAGAATTGGACAGTGACTAGGGTAGATAGAAAGAGAATTGATGCCTGTGAGCTGTGGTGCTCGAGAAGAGTGTTGAATATACCGTGGACTACTAGGAGAACAAACAGGTTTGTCCTGGAGAGGGTGAAGCCAGAATGTTCCCTAGAGTCAAGGATTATGAAGCTTCGTCTGACATATTTTGGACATGTTGCAAGGAGCGACTGGTCCTTGGAGAGGGGCATCATGTTTGGGAGAGTGGAGGGGTGACAAAGGAGAAGAAGACCTTCGATGAGATGGATCGATTCTGTGACTGGAGAGGTGGGAATAAGTGCGTTTGAGATGGCTAGGTTGGCACAGGATAGAAGAACGCATAGAGCTCTTGTACGTAGGGTTGCTATGAGTGGCAAGCGACTCGATGGCACATAACAACAACAATAAAACAACGTTTTAAATTGTTCTCATATAGTCTATCAAGACCCAGGAATTGAAAAGAGACAACTTTAAACAGGAAACCACATCAAAGAGGTTTTCTTTCTAGGAATAAGATTAGAATATTTAAAATTTTTTTAAATAAAAAGCAACACAACACTCTTTTCAGATTTAATTGGAATTTTTGAACAGAAATTGATGGAAAATGGAAACATTCTCACATATTTTATCTTAGCAAAATGGAGATAAAGGCAAAAAAATCATGTGTGTTCTTTATTTAAAATGAAGAATTTTCTCTCTAAAGGCTTTAGGCGTGAAGTTCTTCATCTAATAGCAATATTTTGACTATCTTTCTGCTGGAATCTTCATTTTGACAGTCTCGCAGCCGTAAAAGTTTGCCGCTGCCTGAGCTAAACTCAAGAGGCGCTGGGTCCACGCCAGCTGTCTTTCAATTTCACATCAACTCTCTTGGTATTTTGTCAGTTTAAAGCTTTTGCAAAGTTTGCAGGGCCTGAATTCATTAGATAAGGGAAATGGGTCATCTAAATCTTAGCCAACTTCAACTGCCATGGAGATTCAGTATTGTAAATTTCCTTCAAGACTGAATTAGAAAATAGACCCCATGGGCCTTTGTCAGTGTTGGTATTTGATGATACCGTTGTAACAGCAGCTGCTCAGACTGTGTGTGCCGCACTGAAAATTTCTGACTTAAATTCCCTTTTCTTTATATTTTCTGAATAAAATTGGATGCTGGCAGCTGTAATAACAAGGGCAGAAGGGTCATTTAGAGTTCAGTTTGTGTACATATGATAGGAAACAAATTTGGTACAAATTTTTAAAAATAATGGTGATTATGAGAAGAAAAAGACATTTTGTTTTTAAAGAATTCTTCAGCATCCTGAAACAGCTTTCATTAAAAAAATAAAGAAAACTGGTTGTCAGGATAGTTCAAGAAGTTGGGACACAAAGCATCAGGCAACAAAGGATTTGATTATTCCTCAGAGTGAAGCTGAGTCTTATTATCACAACAATCAGAGGTTATCCTAGTACAGTGGGCATCTCAGTGAGGTAGAGACCCACTCCATATCCACCTCTTACTGTTACACAGAAATATGGAAATGCAAGTCTGTGTTTTTAAACTGAGAGGAAAAGCCAAATATGTACAGAACAGGGGGAAATATTAATAACATTCCATAACACTGTAGATGAGTGAATCCCAGAAAGATTGATAGGGAGCCTAAGCGTTTGCATTCTGGAAGTTGTTTCCAAAGCAGTCAAAACAGAAAGGAATTGTGTATCAAGGCAGTTCATTTTACAGACGAGTAAAATTTGTTTGTAGTAGCATTTGAGATTATGTGAACCAACCTGCTTCTTTGGCAACATCCCTTCCACAGGAGTTTTGGGGTGGTTCAAATGTACCAAATGGTTAAAATATGCCACTGCTAACTAAAAGTTGGAAGCTCAAGTCCACCAAGAGGCACCTTGGAAGGAAATCTTGGTGAACTACTTGTAGGAAAACAGCACTAAAAATCCCAAATAGCAAAATTCCACACCGACACACAACCTAGTTAAGTCAGACTCAACTAGAGTGGAAACTGATGGTGATGTGTGTTTTTCTACAGCTCAGTTCTTACAGCGTAGACCTACGGCAAGGCCCTCTGAAATAAGAATGTTCAAATAATGGCTTGGTCATTAATATGATCTCGGGCAAGGTATTCACATTTTTGTTTTAGTCTCAAAAATGAGGCTCAAAAACGAAAATGTTCAAATGATGGTTTGGCCATTAATATGATCTTGGGCAAGGAATTCACATTATTTTTTTTTTAAGTCTCAGTTGTCCCATTTGAAAAATGGGAATAATGATGAATTCTTAGTGTTGCTGAGATGTGTAAAGCAAGGTACCTGCATATAATACATGAACAGCAAATGCTTACTAGTATTTTCAATGGTTATCATCTTCAAAACAGGAGCAGTAAACAACATCATACTAAACATATTTAAGTTGTCTAGGGTTTGGGGGTTTATTTTTTACATAGTTCCACCATCAATACCAATGGAAGCAAAAAACCTCATTGCTATTGCGTCAGAACCAATTCATAGGTGGTCCTCTAGCAGGTTTTCAGAGACTGTAAAAAGCACAGGAGGAGATTGCTCAACTTTCTCCCAAGAAGCCTCTGGTTTATTTGAACTTCTGAAGGGTCACAGCCTTTGGGTTAGCAGCACATTCTCCATGGATTCAAGAAATAAAATGGCACATTACATTGTCCTAATCTGCTGCTTAGAACCTCTTTGAGCTGTGAAAGAGCAAGGACGTAATCTTTGAATATTAAGGTGCACTTCACCCAAGTTGTGGTATTTTCAATCAAGGATATATATTTTCTTCATACCTATTCAGTCTTTATGCTGAGCAAATAGTTCATGAAACTGGATTCTATGAAGAGGAATGCGGCATCATGATCAGAGAAAGACTCATCAACAACTTGTGATATACCGATGACACAACTTTGCTTGCTGTGAGGAGAATATGATTGGCTTGTTGCAGAAGATCAAAGACGATGGCCTTGGGTAGGGATTACATCTCAACATCAAGAAAATAAAGGATTCTCTCCACAGGCCCAATAGTCAATACCATGATAGATGGAAAAAGGTTTTAAGCTGTCAATTATTTCATCTTGGTTAGATCAACAGTCAACAGCCTTGATACCAGCAGCCAGGAAATCAGGACACGTACTACACTGGGCATATCTGTTTTGAAGAACCTCTTCATAGTACTGAAAAACAATGATGCCAGTTTGAAGACTAAAATGTGCCTGATCCAGGTCATGGTCTTCTCAGTCATCTGTTATGCACTGGAGGGCTGAACAATGAATAAGGATGATAGAAGAATTGATGCCTTTGGGTCGTGGTACTGGAAAAGAGTACTGAATATGCCATTGACTGTCAAAGAAAAAACACATAAATCTGGAAGAAAGTGCAGCTGGGACACTCCCTGGTGGCAAAGATGGTGAAGCTTTGTCTTCTACATTTTGGAAAAGTAGTTAGGCAAAGCTATTCTTTGGAAAAGGACGTTATGTTTGGAAAGATGAAGGGCCAGTGAAGGAGAGGAAGACACTCCAATGAGATGGGTTGACACTGTGACTTCAGCAATGGGCTCTAATGTCTCAGAGATCACAAGAATGACATAGGGTAGAACAGTCTGTTGTGTATAGTATCACAATGAGTCATACTTAAATTGACAGCTCCTAACAACAACACTATATGATGTATGCTAGGCAATTAATGAGGAAGTTTGAGGAAGGATCAAATTATGGTGCTAGCAAAGAATATTGACTATACTATGGGAACTCTGGTAGCTTTGTGGTAAGAGGTTGAACTGCCTATCGAAAGGTACATGGTTTAAATCCACCAGCTTCTCTGTGGGAGAAAGATGGGCAATCCCCTTCTGTGTAATTTACAGCTTCTGAAATCTGTTATGAGGTCAGCTATCAATCTTTTGGGGGGAAAAACATTATGTTTGAAAACACGATTATTGAAAAGAAGATGTTTCTCGACAAATTGACACCATGACTACAATAATGGCCTCAAGCACAGCAGTGATCTGTGAAGATATGTTAGGGTCAGGCAGTGTTTCTTTATGCTGTATTCAGAACAGGTGAGTTCACAGGACTTAACAATACAGTGTAAAAAAATCAACATATTGTGCTCATATTGCAGTTGTAACTTTGCTGTTCTTAGGTGCTGTGGAGTCAACAATTCATGCTGTCATTGTGTGGTGCATCGAGTCCCTTGCAACTTATAGTGACCCTACATACAATAGCTCTAAACTCTGCTCTATCTTGAGCCAACTTCATTGTCTCTGACACACTTACCCCTATTACCCTAGTCCTGAGTCAATCCATCTCACCAGGGTCTTCCTCTCTTGCATTGGCCCTCCACTCTCCCAAGCATGATGTCCCTCTCCAAGAATTGTTCCCTCCATGCAACATGCCCAAACTAAGTAAGATGGAGCTTCAAAATCCTTGCCCCCACAGAACAGCCTGGTTTCACCCTCTCCCAGATGAACCAATTTGTTTTTCTAGCAGTCATAGTGACCCTATTAATAGCATATCTGAACTTTGACCTATCCTGTACCATCTTCACAACCTCCATCATGTTCAAGACTATTGTTGCAGTCACTGTGCCAATTCATCCCATTGAGGGCTTTCTCTATCTCTCTCGCTCTCCACCTTCTTCAGCACGATGTCTTTTTTCAGGGCCAAGCCCTCCTGACAATGTTCCAAACTATGTGAGGCAAGGTTTCAGCATCTTTGCCTCTGAGGAGCATTGCTCGGGTTGCACTGCCTCTGAGACAGACTTGCTGCTTCTTTTTGCAGTTTGGAAACTTGTACTTTTGAAGGGTTATCTTTGTTTTGTTTTGAGTACTGTTAAATCTAGTCTTGAGAATTTTAAAAATGCTAGAATGCCCATTCAATTCCTATTTCTATATATCAAGTTTTATCTTGTTGGGAGAGGGAAGGAAAATATATATGGTGAAGAACTGGACACCCTCGACAAGTGATCTATATACTGACTAGAGAGGATACAAGTTGTATAGTAGCATTGTCCAACAGAACTATTGTGCCGATGGAAGTGTTTCTTGCAGTATCTGCACCATCAACACAGGAGCCATCACACACATGTGGCTACTGTGGCGGTGCCATGTGATGAAGACAAGAAAGAAACAGGATTAATTCATTTTCATTTCAATATACCCATGTGGTTAACGTTAATACCAGATTGCATAGTGCAATTCTTTCACAATTTGACACTTTCATAAAAAACTCTTTTAAGGAAGACAAGAGAAAAATAGCAGTGAGTGAATTAAAGTTCAATGTAGAAGTAAAAGAGGTCTATCCCCTTAATGCAACACCTGGCTCTTTAGACAATGTTAATGCATTGAAACTTCTCTAAGAATCAATAGGAGTTTTGCTAGGTGGTACTGAGAGAATTGGAAAACTACCCAGATACCAAAGGATGATGGAGCTACTTGTCAGTTGCTTAATGAGACGAAAAACATGAGGACACCACAGGAGTGGCAGCTATTATGAGCTTCCCCAGGGAGTACCTGTTACAGAAGGCAATGCCAGGAGGGTCACCACCTACAGAATCTGGAGTTGAGAACCAACGAGTGTCGTTGTTAGTGTTGTTGTTAAGAATGACTTCCTGGAAATCCTCATCGATTTTCAACTGAATGTTATTTTTATAGAAGAATAAAACCAATCCCATTTCTTATTTGTGTTTTTATCTTCCCATTACCCAGCAAAAAATCTTTTTGGTGGCATATTGCACTGCATCCAAAGTAAAAAACAAAACAAAAACAAAAACAAAAACAAAACAAAAAACAAAAACTTATTTTTTTTAAATACTAGGATCTGGTAAGAGAAATCCCTAGACAGCTTGAGTTAGAGCTCTAGTCAATTACAACCCTAGCCTTGAATTTTCATTTGTTAAATAGTTCAGAGGAATATATACATTTCTGTATGTATGAGTAAATGTTTGAAATACACAGGACTAAATTACAGTGGTATTTCTCCTGAGGAGCGAAATAATTTCCTCTGACTATATTCCAGAATTCACATTAAAAAGTGGGCTCTCAGAGAATAAATGAATACTGTGACGGTTAGCAAAGGTGCAGCCTTCCATGTGACTGGATGAAAGAATCTTCAAGCACAGCCTGTGCCATTATCACAGAATCTAAAGAGGACCAGATATTGTGTTTCCTTCTCAATCACATAGTTTTTATTTGTTATGTGCCATGGAGTTGGAACTGACTCATTGCTGACCTCCACCCCCAGTGGTTTTTCAGAAGCTGTAAATCACACAGGAGGGGATTGCCATCTCTCTCCCACAGAGCAGCTGATGGATTGAAATTGTGCAGCTCCTAACCACTAGGCCACCAGAGGTCACAATCAAATGAAACAGATGTAAAATTTGCTCGTTAGCATGCAAATGATGCTATGGCATGTACCAGACCACTAGATTCTAAAATATTTTAAGGTTCATCACTTACCATGTAAGTGCATGTCTTACTAAGGCCTTCCAAGTACTTGATTATCCAGTTTGATTGATATGTTATCACTGACATAGTAAAAATAAAAGTAAGTGATGATCTATGAATGCCTACATGGTTAAGCCACCTTTGAACCATCGCATGACACAAAACAAGACCATGAACGCTGGTAATACAGTATGTAAAGCCCAGCCTTCTAGGATGCAAGAAAAAGACAGAAGATGAAAAAGTAATTGAGCTGTGATGGCAAATGGAGAAAGCCTAACATAATAATATTTATCTATTGCTATAAATTGAATAATTACATTTGCTTTCTCATTTCCTCACAATGTAGCTTTTAAAAATATGTTCTATTTTTAGACTTGTGAAAAATTCTCTTTTTCTTTTATCATATCATTGTGGTCTGAGTGAAAGTTGCAGAGGAAATTAGTTTCCCATTCAACAATTTACATATATTTTGCTTCATGACATTAGTTGCCGTCTCTTCAATGTGATAGCACTCTTATCACTTCCTCTATGGAGTCTCTATTTCTTTTGGGCCATCTATTCCTTCCCCTTTTTTGCATTCTGAACTTTGCTTTTGAGAAAATGCTGCCTTTTATCTCATATGATTGATGTTTCAAAATGCACATTTTCAAGTATTATTGTTAACTTTACAGACTTACATTTTGCCTGAAAGATAGGTTTAGTCTCAGAATTAAAGAGCATCAAAGGGCCAGTACAATGCTGTGAGTGATAGGATGCTATTCATACACACATAAGAAAGATTCGTTAATATAACTATTATTCAAATATATACACCAACCCCTAAAGTCAAAAGAGGAAGAAACGTAGGATGACTACCCACTTGTGCAGTTCGAAATTGATCAAACATGCAATCAAGATGCATTAATAAAAATTAATGACTAGAATGCAAAATCAGGAAGCAAAGAAGTGCCAGTCGTTGGAAAATATAGACTTAATGACAGAATGGAAACTGGTTCAAATGATAGACTTTTTTACCGTGTATGATTTATTCATTGAAAATATCTTTTTAAAAACAAAGCAAAGGGAAAGTATATACCTGAACCTGATGTGTTGAATTATACAGGAATCAGGTTGACACCAATGACAAAAGTCAATGTAGAAACTCAATATGAGCAAGCAAAACAAATGCAGGGGCCGATTGTGGAACAGATCGTCAGCTACTCATGTGTAAGTTCAAACTGAAGTTGAAACGAGATTGTGGAATACACCATCAGCTACTCATGTATAAGTTCAAACTGAAGTTGAAACAAGATTATGGAATAGACCATCAGCTACTCATGTGTAAGTTCAAACTAAAGTCGAAACAAAGTAAAACAAACAAGTCAACAACAATATTCTAGATAGAGAAAAGACTGAAGTTGTAATGATTTTCACTCCAATCTTCAAGCAACACACATGGTAACAGCAGTCAAGAAATCAAAACAAATATTTCACTCAGAAAATCTGCTGTCAAGGACCTCTCCAAAAGTCTAAAGAGCAAGGGTGTCAGTTTAAAGATTTAGGTATGCCTGACCCAAGCCATAGTCTTTTCAATCGGTTTTTCCACATCTGAAAGTTGGACAATGAATAAGGACGACTGAAGAAGAATTGACATCTTTGAATTTTGGTGTTGACAAAGAGTTCAGAATATACCATGGACTGTCAAAATAACAAGCTAATCTATCTTGGAGGAAGTGCAACCAGGATGCTCCTTAGAAGCTAGGATAGTGAAACTTTGTCTCACATACTTTGGACATGTTGTCAGGAAGAGCTAGTCCTTGGAAAAGGACATCATGCTGAGAAAGGTGGAAGGTCAGAAAAAGAAAGACAGACCCTCACCAGGATGAGTTGACATAATTTCTGTAAACATGGGCTGGAGCGTTTTAGAGATGAAGAGAATGGTGCAGGATAGGGCAAGGTTCTGATCTGTTGTTTATAGGGTCACAGTAAGTCATAGTTGACGCAAAGACACATAAAAACTACATCAGAAACAAACAGTAGAAAACAAGCATCAAAAATTCCTTCGTGTCTCAGACTAATAGAAATGGTGGTTCATAGGGTTCATTAGTCTTTTGGACTAATTGTCTCTCAGGCTTTGATTTTCTTCACATTCTTTGCTCTGAGTAGAAAAAATCCTTAAGACACCAGTCACTATTCACTAAAGCAGAATATAGAATATTGGTTTTGTTTCTGTGTTTAAAAAGTTGTTTTCTAAAACATTATGCTACACAATCTCTTAATAAGAGACTATTTAATTCTGGTTCCCAAGTTTTTCTTCTGAATCTATGAGATCTTTGCAATTTTAAATCTTCCTATCCTGAAAATATGCTATCACTTTTACAGAAGTCTTTGCCTTGATTTCTCGCCCTTGTCTATAACCAGAGACAATCCCAGAGTATTATAAAATATCACCCTAACACAAGAAGAATCCTGTTTTTTCAGTCATTTAGTGTATTTGCTGGTACTAGAATATGAGACCCCATGAGTTAGAAACACCCAGGCAAATTTCTCGAATCAGTATTTTAAAACTCACAGGTGAGAAAGGAAACAGACCACGCACACACTTCCAACCCAAGTGGTTCATTTGATCTGTATCTAAGCGTTACAAAAAAAACCAGCAAAACCAAGTTTCATTTTAAAACAAGAATACCTTTCTCATGATGATTAAGTTTTAAGAGTCTTTGGCTCTATTTCTCAAGAAACTAACAAAAAATTTTTTTAAACTAAACCATCTTATGCTTGGGTGTTGTTTTTGTGAGATTTATCCCCCTACATAACTAAAACCCAAAACAAAAAAAAGGTAAAAAACATGCTTCAGATACTTCCAACTGTTTTGAGCTGAAAAGATCTGGTAAAGGTGATCTTTATTCAAACTGGATTAACTCTAGAATGAGACTATTAACTGCACGCCATGTTCCAGCATGCATAGACTTGGGAGCCAATGATTTTCACTGAGTTGGTGTAGTGCCCAATATCAGTCAGCTAATGCCTAATCTAGTGAGCTCTTAACCAGCGAAAAAGTGAATAAGCACAAGAGGTAGGATTCCTGAAGTGATCAAAGAATTCTGGGAGCATTCTTCTGGGAAATTAAAAGGAAGACTCCTTTTATGTGAGGATAAGATTTGTGTCCAATCTCAATGCCAGAGGCTCCTAGCAGTTTTTTTTTTTTCTCTTAATTTCAGGCCAATTCAGCCCATCTTTCATCCAAAAGCTTCTGAGTAGTGAGAGAAAAAGAGAAGCTAGAAAGAGGGATTTTTGTGCTTGCAAACAAAGACTAAGAGGTTATAACTCTGTCCGCTTTCCTTTCTGCAGAAGGTCAAGGGCTGCAGCCTCCTATATGGATTGAAGCTCAACATCAAGAAAACAAAGATTCTCACCACTGGGCCAATTGGCAGCATCAGTATGGATGGTGAAGAGATTGATAGTTAACAGTTTTAGTTTGCTTGGTTCCACATTCAACACTTCTTGGTAGCAGCAGCCAGGAAATTAAGAGACTAATTGCATTGGGAAAGTCGGCTGTGAGAGACCTCTCCAGAGTACTGAAGAGTAATGATGTCAGGCTGGAGACTAAGGTGTGCCTGATCCAGGCTGTAGTCTTTGCAATTATGTGCTATGCATTGGAGAGCTGGACAGTGAATAAGGATGATAGAAGAATTGATGCCTTTGAGCTGTGGTACTGGAGAAGAGTGTTGAATATACCATGGACACTAGGAGAACGAACAGATTTGTCCTGGAGAGGATAAATCCAGAATGCTCATTGGAGTCAAGGATTCTGAAGCTTCGTCCGACATACTTTGGGCATGTTGCAAGGAGGGACTGGTCCTTGGAGAGGGACATCATGTTTGGGAGAGTGGAGGGACAGCGCAGGAGATGAAACTCTCAATGAGATGGATCGATTCTGTGAGTGGAGTGGTGGGAATTAGTGTGTTTGAGACGGCGAGGTTGGCACAGGATAGAACAGCAACTCGGTGGCACATATCAACAACAACAACATTAAGTTTATGCAATTTTAAATCTAATATTTTTTTCTATCCTGTATTTTTATTTGCTATCATTATCTGTATCAATCTAATTTTTATTTGTCTTTGGTGACTAGAAACATTTCATGGAAAGTTATATTTTAATATCTCTCTTTAAAAAAAAAAGCCCACTCTACTAGTGTGGATTCAGACTCAGAGCAAACCTATAGAAGAGAGTAGACTTGTCCCACAGGCTTTCCAAGGACATAAATCTTTATGGAAAAATACTGCCTCATCATTCTCCCAGATAGTGGCTACTGGATTTGAACCACTAACATTTTGGCCAACAGGCAAATGCATCTACAACAGAGACACCAGAGTTCCTAATTTAAATAGATAACTACCATTTACTCTGATGATGAAATAGAGTTGGACAATATTAATATTTTGTCTATTACAACAATAATATTACCACTTAAAAAGATTCTTGAATATATGAAATATCCCTGAGAATGAGGATAGTGCTTTCTAGTCACAATATGAATAAGAATAATCTACAAAATATTATTTCTCTTTTTTTTGGACAGAAAGTCATGCTCCTGAGCCAAAGGTGGGTGACCCTAATCTGCAGCCCTCGGGCCTGCCTTTAATTGTCTTTGGTGAAACATTCTTCTAGGTCGTATAACTCTGGTATGTCCATTTGCTGTACAGAGGTAACTTATGGTCGCTGTGAAGCTGAACACTGACAATGATGTGTCAAATGCGATAATGGTTACCCATGGTGGACAGTGTTTGGTGGAGCTCCCCAATTAAAACAAGCTTGGAAGCAGGAGTGGCATCCACTTCTGTAATAGCTCGCCTCTGGAAACCCTATGAACCTGGAGAAAGGATGATGCAGGTGTCCAGGTCTTTCGTTCATAGGGTTGCTATGAGTTGCCTACGACTCGACAGCACTTAACAACAATAACAACATGGTGTAGTAACATCTCACTGCATCCTGAATCTATCAACTTCAGTAAAATTAACAGCATTTTTTCAGTCTATGTTGTCAAGGAACTGAAACCCCTGATTTATTTTAGAACAATACTCCAGCTCATCCTTTATGGTTTTTGGCAATGTCTCTCCTTTCTCTTCCTCATTTGTTTCTTTCTTCTTCAGCATTCTTTTCCTCTTCAAAATATATTAAATCCTGACCTATCAATTTTCCTCCTTAACAACCTATGAACTGATCTACGCTGGCAGCATCAAAGTCTAAATTCTTTATCCTTGCCAAGTAGATGACATTTTTTTCATCGTGCTTTACTGATCAAATGCTTGAAATGTGTTCACATAACTCATTTATTTTCTCCATATCTATGCATGTAATTTCCTGTAACTTTTTCTTATGAGGATGCAATATTTCAAATTCACTGACATTTGTAAGTGTGGTTTGGTATCAGTCTAATGAATACAGGTTAAGTTGGGGGCTACCAGTAGTCACTCAGATAAATAGTTCATTAGTTTATGGTTTAACTCTAGTGCTTATGTAGTATAAAAGGACAGATTTAGACTTTGAAATTCTCCTTCATTGGTTTTATAAAAGCACAGAGGAGGTGGAAGATCTGGGGAAGGGAATCACCATGTCAGGTCTTAAAGGTGGGGGAAAAAAAGGCAGCCCCTGAAGCAACCCAAGGATCAGATGAAGGAAAGAGATGAGGTTTTGAAGCAGAAACAAAAACCAGAACAAAAGAAACATGAGGAACTAAAAGCAAAGGCCTCAAGAAGGTGCCTTTGGCCACAGAGGGAATTAAGAAATCTGCACACACACCAGCAAAGCTACCCTTTGTGACTGAGGCTGATGGTGACCCTAGATTCCATTCCAGTTTAACACCTGAACACCCTGCTGTGAAATCCATTGTCACCTGTTGTTAGAATGAAGTGTTATTTTGCAGCCCATTGTCCGTTTCAGAATAGACTTTTGTAAAGCAAAAAAGCAAAAGAAGATGGTTCATCTCTTTTCTCATGCAGCCGTTCCCGTCTCAGCTGAGGAGTCAAAGGAAGCTCAATCCAGAATGCTGCTCTGTACACTTTGTTAATCCCAGTGTTCTGGACCGCCTGGAATTAACCCAACTCATCTGAATGAAATAAATAACATCAAAGAGGTTAGCAGCCCTTGGAAAATTTAGTAGACAATTACACTTTGGAAGTAGGGATATCGACTCTGAATTATCTGAATAAGAACTTGGGCTAAATGACCTACAAGATTTATTAAATAGTAGGAATGTCTCTTGGGAATTATCTGAACCTAGGCTAAATAACCTTCAAGACTTACTAAAATCATACTAAACCCAGTTAATATTCCCCCTCACATCCCAATTAAACCACATAGAATGCAAGAAATTTAGTACTTGGTTCCATTCTGCATTGTAGTTTTTTTGAGCCATTCTCCATATGTGAAAGATTGTCCAGACAGTAATAATCAAGGATACATCCCATTTGTAATGTAACAAAAGTACAAAAAAAGTTATCACCAAATTCTGGCCAAATAATATATAAATTTTACTCAGTACTTTAATCAGTGATGTTGCCTGTTTATGTTAAAGTTCTTGTGGAACCCTTCCTAAGCCAAAATTATATGATATGAAGAAGTTTTAGACTTGTGTAATTTATGTGTGGTAAATTTTTAAACATTTCCAGACCCCAAAAATAATCTACCTCAGGATTACAGCTTCATCCCAGTAGGCCACGAGAGCTCCCTTACCACAGCATATCAAGTAACACATAAAATCTAATGCAACACTAACATCGAGTGTTCAGATGCAGCTCAACTCTATGGTTGCTTGATTGAGAGATACTGAGTATATATAGTTCCTGAGGAAGGAGCTTGGTGACTCTCCCTCCGCAGGGTACATGCTACTGAAAAACGAATACTAAACACTAGTACATTTTTCTTATAAAAGAAAAAAACCTTCTTTTGATTTCTTTTGGTTATTAAAACTACTACCAATGGGTCTCTTTCTTGAAAGCGAAGTGCCAGAGAGCAAGCTATGTGTACCACTGCAAGAGCATGATTGACACCAAGATTTGCATCTGCTAGACCCTCAAGAGAATAACAGAAATTGCTTAAAATCATTGAACTCTGCAGATTTAGCCTCATTAACACACTGCCTTTCTGGTAGAATGATGTTCAAGTGTGAGCAAATGCAATATCATGTACTATTTATTTGCCCGTACTAGTTAAGAGCGACGGAATCCATCCAAAAGAGATTGTGTTAGTTTTATTGCTGTTGTTAAATGTCTTCCAGTTGAGTATGACTCAGCAATCCTTTGAACAATGGATCTGAGCCATGCCCTGTCCTGTGCCATCCTTGTCGTCTCTGATACACTTGCGTCCATTGAACATGTCTTTATTCAGTCAGTCTATCTTGTTGAGGAGATGGGAGGGAATGGATAGAAAATGAATTAATATAAAAGAGTATTAAACATATCATAGACTGCCAAGAGAACAACAGAGCTGTCCTGGAGAGGGTGAAACCAGGTTGTTCCTTATAGGCAAGGATTTTTATGCTCTATCCCACATACCTTGTGCATGTTGCCAGGAGGGACCAGTCTTTAGAGAAAGACATCATACTTGGAAGGAAACGTGGAGGGTCAATGCAGGAGAGGAGGACCCTGAATGAAATAGTTTGACTCAGAAACTGTGGCAATGGTGTCAAGATAGGGAAGTTGCAGAGCCTTTGTTCACAGAGTCACTGTGAATCATAGCTGAATGGATGATACATAACAATGAACACAACTAAGTTGAGTGAAGGGGAAACCAGTATGGAATGAATGGATAATGAGACATTATGCATATTGTAATTGATATTACGGAACAAAATGTATATGAATAATTGAACAATATGCTTTGTAAACTTCTGTTCAGATCACAATGAATATTTACATAGCTATATATACATATTTCTATGGGAGAGGAAGAAGTTCTTGCAACAGGATAAAAGCCAAAAAATAATCTCACCACAAGAGTTTCAACAACTATTCCTCCTCTACTTCCCTTAAGGTGAGCTCTCCACCTTCTCCTTTTGAAAGCAGCTGCCCAGCTCAAAGTCCTCTAAAATGTCCTTCCTGCTTGGGATAAAATTCTAAATCCTCCCCTGACCTGCTCGATCTGGTCTCTGGCTGCTTCTCTGACCTACCCTTCCCTTCATGTTCCAGCTACGTTGGCCTCTTTGCAGTTCTTCAAACAGCTAACCGTGTGCCTTCTGCACTTTGCACTTTCTCTTCTACTAGGAACTACTGTCTCCTCCAGATGAGACACAGCTTGATTCTTCATTTAATTTCTGTCTCCGCTCCAATGTCATTTTCTAAGAGACCTTTTTAAAATAGCACTCCTGTCACTCTCGGTTTGTTCTGGTTCATTTATTATCACAGCACTTAATAGGATCTGGCTCATATTGTTTATTAATTTGCTTACCTTCTTCAGTATAATACATTTCATAAGGATTTGTTTAGACTATCACTGTTTCCTAAAGCAGGGCAAAGCGCACAGTACACATTCCATATATACTTTGGAATGAATGAATGTGAGGTATGTATCTCTAAGATAATTGTCCACAAATCACAGCCTGCCTGAATTTAAATTTGGATTCTATTGCCTGAGGCTATATCAGTCAAGGCCAGGGCCCATGTAAATTAGCTATGTAAATAGAAACAGTCAGCCATACATAATTTAAAAACTCCTCTGGACAAACCACTCTAGAAAATTCAAATCCAGAATATCCTAAAGATCAGCTTATGAAACCATTGCCTTCATCTCTTCATATCATTCCCAGATTATATCAAGAAGCCATAAGTCAGCCTCTACACTCTCCCTACGCCTTCACCATTCCTAAAGTGTATGTCTGTGAGTTCCCAAGAATTACACTTAACCAAGCTCAGCTGTCAACTATAAAGGTATGCTGTTAGAGTCCATCCAAATGTGTCCTGGAAAAAAGACCTGGTGATTTACTTCTGAAAAATCAACCACTGAAAACTTTGGGGCAGAGTTCTACTCTGACCCATGAGTGTCTCCATGAGGCAGAATCCAATGATGGTCACTCCATGAGGCAGAATCCAATGATGGTCACTCACTCATTCTTCATTTAATGTAATTCTCGAAAATTGTTGTTGTTGTTATGTGCTGTCGAGTCGCCTGCGACTCATAGCGACCATATGTACAACAGCCCTAAACTCCGCTCTGTCCTGTGCCAATCGCACTGTCTACGACACTCCCATCCCAATTACCCCAGTCACTGAATCAATCCACCTCATAGAGGGCCTTCCTCTCTTGCGCCGTCTCTCCACACCCCCAAGCATGATGTCCCTCTCTAAGGACCGGTCTCTCCTCACAACATGTCCAAAGTATGTTAGACGGAGCCTCATAATCCTTGCCTCCAAGGAGCCACCTGGTTTAACCCTTTCCAGGACAAATCTGTTCGTTTTCCTAGCAGTCCATGGTATTCTCAATCCTCTTCTCCAGCACCACAGCTCAAAGGCATCAATTCTCCTTCTAACCTCCCTGGTCATTGTCCAACTCTCTGATGCATAACAAGTGATTGCGAAGACCATGGCCTGTATCAGACGCACCTTAGTCTCCAGAGAGACACCATTGCTCTTCAGTACTTTGGAGAGGTCCCTAACAGCAGACTTTCCCATGATACTTGGTTCAAATAGAAAATCATCTAAGGCTATCGACATTCACAGATACAGCCTTTAAGGGAATAGAAGATCTTTCCATTGAAATGAAAAATGCTGATCATATAATCACAGAAGGTTAGAACCAAGAGACATCTTAAGGAATCATTTTCTCAACCCTCTAAGCTTACATGTAAGTATATTGAAGCCTAGAGAGGCGAAATAACTGATGACTCTTTATGATTATATTGATATTGTTGTTGTTTTTGATTGCCTTTGAATTACACACGACTCATAGCAACCCCATGAATAAAAGACATGGAGCCTTTGACATTTATCAAAGTTCATAGTTTCCCAGAGGCATCTTGTTTAGGAAGTGGATGCCACTCCTGCTTCCAAATGATTCTATTAAGCACTTTTATAAACAAGTTTTGTTTCCGTGGAATCATTTCCTCCATTAATGTTAATTGAAAGCATAAATCTAGGCTGTATTATGCAGTACCTTTTTTAAAGAACAACTTTTCAGTACTACCCAATCCCTTCCAGATAACAAAGCATACCTTGGAATCATTCTTTATCTGTTCTGAGACCATAGATGAAGATAATACCTCTTGGCTACATAGGTCAAGCCTGGTTAATGAGAGCATTAACTCTTCAGTCCACAATACAGGATTCAAGAATGAACACATGACCCAATTTGAGGTGATGATAGGGCTTAGAAACCTTAGTTATCCAACTGTGGAAGGCAGTATGGCGCTTTCTCAAAAAGTTGCAAATAGAGATACCATTTGACCCAGCAATTCCACTATTGAGAATATACCCCAAAGAGACCATAACTGACATCCAAGCAGATATATGCACACCCATGTTTGTCATGGTTTTGTTCACAATAGCAAGGAGCTGAAAAGAACCTAAGTGCCTATCAACAAACAAATGGATAGAGAAGCTGTGGTATATTTACACAATGGAATACTATGCTGCATTTGAAAAACAAGGAACTCATGAAATATTATTCAAAATGCGTGACCCTGGAGGACATTATGCTGAGTGAAGTATCTCAGTCACAAAAGGACAAATACTGTATGGTGCCACTGTTGTAAAGCAGGAGTGACCTCGGGGTTGGGAGGAGACTGAGAAGGATGGGTTGAGAAGAATGGGTTCAATAATGCATTGAAACAATATACTGCATTGAAACAGATGAGGTGGAAAACTGTTTAAGAGGGAAAATTATTAGGTATTTTTGTCATGACAGGAGTCCAGAGCTGGGGGAGGGTTTTTAAAACAATGAAAGAATTTTTCTTTTACTTTTACTAGGGGGAGGGTTGGGACGGGGGGAAAGTGCAACAGTGAATGAATGGAAACCCAAAGTCTCTAAATTTTCATTGAAATTAATAATAAATTAAAAAAAAAAACCCCTTAGTTATAGGAGTAAACAGGAAGAAGCTTTTTCAAAAACTTGGTTTGTAGGTAGAAGACTATGTCTTAATTCAGTCAGCTATAGGGAAGAAAAAAGCCTGACTGAAAACTAAGCCAATATAATTGAGATTGCATCAAGGCTTCTTGCCACTAGGCCATCAGCGCTCCCTTAAGCCAATATAATAAAGCCCAAGATGGGAGGAAGCCGAGGTCTAACATTATTAGACCTTTAGATCCAGTGATATCTACACTCTGATTTTTTCCATTTATCAGGCCAAAACCCTTAAATTGAGTTTTTTTTTGTCACATGCTACCAAAAATATCCAAACAACTGCAGAAAGTATTTTATCTGCACTTACACGGGAAAAGCAAATATAGGGCTATAGTACAGAGAGTGATTTGAACACACAACAATATAGCTTTTCACATTCTTTCACCATCAATAAAGAAAACTATTGCTTCAAAACCTGAAGTGATAAAAATATATTGTTGGCAAGTTCCTAGGCTGTAGGTTAAAGGAGCCCAGTGCCCAAGTTTTAATCATCTGTATTGTTTCTTCTTCCTCAATTCCTAGCAGAAATGACTGCCGATAAGTTGTTCTGAGAAGGAAAAAATGTCTTGTGAATCAACTTTCTATTTCTACTGCCTGATGAAAAAAGTTTTAATATAAAAAGACACTATTAAAGTATAAAAAGACAGTATTAAAGAACTGCAGCTGCAGAAAATTAAGATCCATTTGGAGATTTGTTCTTATTCTTAAGGCAGAGAAATTGATGGCCGTAACCACAACTGCATACCTAACTACCCACAGTTCCTGTGACACCCCCAAACAGCTACAAACGACACTTTCAGCGGAAGGGAATAATGGTGCCAGCCAAACGGTTCAATTTTCCCTTCTCTCTGTGTGGGGTCACTTACCTAATGGAATTGACTGTAACAACAACCGCGAAACAAAATGGAAAAGCTATATTGAAGTAAGTACTTGCCCACTTTAACTCTTCTTAATAGGGGAATATAGGAAAAATGCTTTTTTTTTTTTTTTTAGAGACACATTTTCCCACCCAGAGGTGCTTTGGAAGGTTTAATGTGCTCTCAACACTCTCTGAAGGGCTGCAATATGTGAGTCATTTGGCTAAGTAATGGACTTCCATCCAAAAGCTCAAACATTTCTTTGTCATTTGACTGGAGGACGAAGGGTGGTTGTTATCATCACACATTTCGATATCTTCACAGACAAATGTTGTGCTTGGACACGTTAATATAAGAAAATGTAATAAATACAAAATAAACTTGAGGGAGGAAGACACTATAACTTACTGGAAGCTCTGCCGACCTAAAGAACAAGGAGTTACACCTCCAATAGGAAGACAGGAGGTTCAAGTCCAGCTTATCCAAGGGAGAAAGATGAGCAGCCTACTGTGTGTCTTACAGCCTTGGAAGAACCAGTTAAGAGCAAGTTCTGATTCAACAGCACATAACATCACCAGCAATATCAGATGAGATGAGGCATGTTCAGGTTGGTATAGCAATAGACCACCAGCAATATCAAAGACCAAAAAGGACCAGCAAAGGCCAAAGTGGTTGTTTAGGAATCTCACAGAAAGGACCCTCAATTCTTCACCCATGTTTATAAAACCATTAAAATGCATTGAATGGTCCATTAATTCAAGAAAGAATTGACATAGTTAAGGTGCCCATTCTCCCCAAACTGATCTATGACTTTAATGTCAGAACTATTGTAATCCCTAACAAAAAAATAAACAAAAAAATTTGGAGGAAGGGACAATATTTTTCCAGAATTTACATATGAAGACACGGAATACAAAATTGCTGAAGCCATTTTGAAAAGAAAGAGGGAAGTGAAATGACAATTCTACCCAGTCAGTGTTAAGGTTTCTACACAGCTGTGGTAACCAAAATAGTGTGGGATTAGTGGCACAGACACATGGATCAATGAAACAGAACAGAGAAGTCAGAAAGAGATGTATGTATGGATTTTTGTCAGATGTGCAAAACGATTCAATAGAGGAAGAATAATCCTTTATAGAAATCTGCTGAAGTTGAACAGATACAGGGCACCACAAAAAACCAAACACATACACACACACACACACACACAAAACCACTTCAGAGTAAACCTTCCACCTTATACAAAAACACAAAAAGACCATGAAGTTCAATGTGAAATATAACCAAACGGTAATTGGTTGTCGTTAAGTTGATTCTGACACATATGTGTGTCAGACAGAACTATACCACACAGGGTCTTCACTGCCAGGTTTTTCAGAAATAGATCACCCAGATTTTCTTCCAAAGTTCTTCAGGGTGGACTCAAACCTTCAACCTTTCAGTTAGTAACCAATCATGTTTTCTCTTTGCACTACCCAGGGGCATTTCACACCCACTAGTATATCTAACATTTCAAAGAAACATAATAGGAAGTGTAGGTGGTGATTAGGACAAAGTAGAAACCTCATCTACTACCAGTGACAATGGAAGGTGGTGCGGCTATGTTGAAAAACCACCTGGCATCTCCTCCAACTGTTAGCCATAGAGTTACCTTATGATCCAGCAGCTCAATACGATCTACATACCAAGTCAACAAACAAACTGGACTGACCCCAGTAGATCCCAGCTCATAGTGACCTCATAGAACAGGGAAGAATTTCCCAGTGAGATTTCCAAGGCTGAAAAGAAGCATCTACAGAAGCATCTTTCTCCATCAAAAACGCTGGTGGGCTTTGATCAATCATGCTGCCTTCTTGATTCTAGATATTCCACTGTTAATTTTTATGATGGTCTTTCAGTCAATTACATATTTTGTAATCCAACAATATAAGAATGTATCCTATGCTGTCTGTGTCTGTCTCTCTCTTCATTTGCTTATAATTCCTTATCAAACAAAGCACACACACACACACACACACACACACACACACACAAAAAAAAAAGTCTAGGAGTCTGAAACACCAAACCTTAAGTTAGCAGTCCAGTCAAAAGCTGGGCCACCAGGGCATATGCCAAAATTCCCCACCTTTAGTTCACTCCAATTCATGGCTACCTTCCATTGGGTTTCTGGGAGAAGCTGCCTTTGTTCTCCAGAGCCACGGATGGGTTTGAACTGCTGACCTTTCCAGCAGGGTTCCTCAGCAGGAAATACACTCAAGGGTAATTAAAACCTACACACAAGCAAAATATGCACATGAATGGTCAGAGTAACATTACTCATAATAGCAAGAAAAACGAAACAAAATGTTCACCAACTAGTGAGTTGAAAAAAGTGAAAACTCTGTATGTTGTGTGACACTTAAATGATCCCAGCTAATAGGAAGACCTGTCCCAAAGGGATTTCTAAGCAGTAGATCTTTGCTGGGGCAAAGCACCAGATCTTTCCTCCCACAGAGCCACAAGTAGGCTGAACTAAAAGCATCCAATTACCAGTCAAGTGCTTTAACTATCGACCTCTTGAGGGTCCTTTAGTTTGGCCATAGAAGGAACGAAGTCTTGATCCGTGCTACAGTATGAATAACTTAGGAAATACGATGCTAAGTTAAGGAAATTGAGCACCAGAGCAGAAATGCTGTCTGATGTTCTTTATATAAAAAAGTTCAGAATACCGATGTAATGTGATAAGTGCTTAACAGCTAACCGAGAGGTCAGCAGTTTGAACCGACTAACTGAACCCACCTTGTCTCTGTACCTTTTATTATAAGACTGTCTTCTCAAACTGCTTTGTAATCTTCTAGTCAGCTGTCTTTACCCTTTCTTCCTTTGCTTCGGCTTCTCTATATTCGAAAGCAAGATCTAGAATTTCTTCTGACACTATTTTTGTCTTTTTCTTTCCTCTTCTTAGTGACCTTTTTACTGTCCCGATTTATGGAGTTCTTGAAGATCTTGCAACTCATATCTGACCCTCAGCTCTTAGCGCTTAATACATCAAATCTATTCTTGCAATTTTATCCAAATTCAGTTGGGATATGATCAAACTCATATTTTTGCTTTTTGTAGACTTGTTTAAAATGAGTTCATTAATAAAGTCTATAGATTTTACCAATATCAGAATGTTTGCTGCGTTATTGTGCTGTAGTAATGAAGAGTATTACTACTGAGGGAAACTGGATGAGGGTATAGGATCTTTCTCTGTAACTTCTTACAATAATGTGAAATACATTTATGGCAAAACAATTTCTTCACATGAATATCATACAAAGTTCCATTTTTCCTGGTGGTTTTCAATTAAGTTCATCTGAGTTTGTCACAACATCATCACTGTTTATAATTTGGATCAGAATATTGTCTTTAGTTCACTTCATTTTGTCCTTATAAGACACAAGAGATGCTAAAACAGTGTTTGAGAACTATGATCTCCTGCAGTGAGCCCCATCAGACTGAACATTTTATTTTTGTAAATCACGGGTTTAGCAGAAGAGGTAACTTGGTGTGGTGTAGAGTGAGTGGTCCATGATGCCATGGCTGTGGGTTCATTTCCGAAGGAATAAATCTTTCACAGAAAGGTAGACCTGTACACCATAGGGTTTTCGAGGGAGTGTTTTCAGAAACTTAACGTGTTATTTTCTTTAACAGTGTCATAAATAAATTTATGAAAATGGAATGGGACAAAATACGTAAAACACATGATATTAATAAATAATTAAATATTTATTACTATTAAATAGAAATGAATCTATAACGGTAACTCAGTGCTCACCTAATCAAATTCCTGAATTGTTGTTATGTGCTGTCGAGT
>NW_006399751.1:17006568-17016933 GCF_000299155.1 Elephantulus edwardii | reverse complement strand
AATCCTTGCTCCAAGGAGCAGCCCAGTTTAACCCTGTCCAGGATGAATCTGTTTGTTTTCTTAGCAGCCCATGGCACTCTCAGCACTCTTCTCCAACACCAAAGCTCAAAAGCATCAATTCTCCTTCTATCCTCCCTGGTCATTGTCCAGCTCTCTGATGCATAACAAGTGATTGACAAGACCATGGCCTGTACCAGACGCACCTTAGTCTCCAGAGACACATCGTTGCTCTTGAATACTTTAGAGACGTCCCTAACAGTAGACTTTCCCATGGCAATACATCTTTTAATTTCCTGGCTGCTTGTGCCAAGAGTGTTGATTGTGGAGCCAAGCAGACTAAAGTTGTGAACAATCTCAATCTCTTCATCATCCATCCTGATGTTGCCAATTGGTCCAGTGATGAGAATCTTTGTCTTCTTGACATTGAGCCTCAATCCATATTGAAGGCTGCAGTCCCTGACCCTCAGTAGCAAGCGCTTCAGGTCCTCCTCAGTTTCAGCAAGCAGGATTGTGTCAGAGATAATAAATCAAAGACCAAGAAAGTGAGAGAGTAGACAGTGTAGTGGGTGAACAGTGGGGGCAATTGTCTTCCTAAAACACCATATTTTAGTCCCATTTTTTATGAGAATTTTAAGTATTTTTAGAAAATCAACTCTTAATCTACTTCCAATTACTCTTCTTTCTGCACCCTCCATGATAGCATCATGGCATCATAAGTGATCATAGATTCAGTTACCAAGAAAAGCTGCAGAGGCATATTTCAATATCAAGCACTTATTTCTTAGATAATTTTTTTATTGTGATAGTATTATTCTTGATTTGAAAACCAACACTGCTTTTCTCTTTTCTTCTAGCTCAATCAAAAGAGAAGGGCTTTTGAGACCTGAAGACATTTGCTTCTAAATTTCCTTCAATGGTGACACAGCCATGCATCTCAGGCAATTTATGATTTGTTACTATCAGGATCTGTCAGCCTAGTCATTGCCTTTACCTTTGGAAAATGAACTTGTTAGTCTTTTTCCTTTATGGAAACTGACCAGATGTTAAAACTGACAGGTTTTTCCTGGGGAAAATCAAGACATTTTCCATTCTCATTCTGTTGCTATAGACATTCTTCTGAATATAAGCTTGAAGTCTGCGTTTCATACCTTTCTCCTAGTCTACCTACCTTGAGACTTTTATGCCCTGCTTTAAAACTTGAATTTTCTTGTTTTTCTCCTTAGCCAATAAAAAGACACTTATTTAAGAGTTGTGCCCTTTTTCTAAGCTCCTGGATCAAGGATAGATTCATCTTTATTTGTGCATGCTTTGATATCCTTATATAATTTTATATGTTTTAGTCTTTAATGTACTGAGGGTTTTTTGTAAGCCAAACCTGCTGAAATAATCACCTGAAGCTCCCCAAAGATTTCTCATCATAATACCAGCATTCCTGGACTTTATTGTGTCATCACAACTCCCCAGGGCTTTGTAATAATAAAAATTTTATATGTGCAGCAATTTAATTTTTCAAAGCACATTAACCTATATAATTTTATTCTATAATTCCTAACACAGTTTTTGGAGTTGTTAGGTTTTGGGTTGATTTTTTTTTTCTGTTTATAGGTGGTAATGGGAACAGGGAAGGGAAAAGATTTGTCTGTGTTCACAGAAGTAGAAATTGGACCAGAATGCAAGTTTGCCTGGTACTCTCCACTCAGCTTCTTCCCTGACCAATCATCAGTCCTCAACCACTTAAACCTTGACCTTTCCAGAAGGCTGGATCAGTCATTTCAGAGCAGATTCCACCTAGATGGTTCTATGAAGGTGTAATGTTACATCTCAGGAGACCATCTGTTCTTGGTCCCTGGAGATGTTCACGCATAAACTGAATGACCACTCAAAGTAGAACCGATCAAATGGGAACTTAGACGAGGATTTTGATTGTTTTCTTTTCATCCCTTTGGAGAGGGAGGGATTCCTGCTCTAGGTTGTGGGCTATGGGCATGACTGAACACACAACATCTGACACTGGACAATTAAGCTGACCACATCTTATAAGTCACATGCTTGGGAAGGAGAGTACCAACACATGCCAAGATAAGCCAGAGGGGTTGCACTTGGAAATCAAGGGAACAAGCAGGTCCAGGGAGAGGCAGACTTTGTTTTCCAGGGATGTGAAGTGCTATTGTTCCCATGGGAGGATATGATTGACTTGTTTGAACAATTCTCTGAACTGGCAGAGAACTGAAGCTTCTTGAAGCACTGTGCCTACTCCCCCAAATAAGAAGGGTTGTTTGGTGGTGGTTGTTATTGTTAGGTTTCATCGAGTGGAGTACTACTCATAGTGACCCTGTGAACAATACATCTGAGCCCTGTCCTATCCTGTGCCAGCTTCACATTTCCTGACACACTAGATTCCATTGTGTCAGGCGCCATGTGAATTCACCTGGTTGAGGGTCTTCCTCTCCTTTACCAACCCTCCACTCTTCCAAGCATTATGTCCCTTTCCAAGAAAAAGCCTTGCCCTAGTAACATGCCTGAAGTATGTGAGGTTAAGCCTCATCATCCTTGCCTGGAAATGTAGTCTGGCTGCACCCTCTCCAAGACTTATTGGTTTGCTCTTTTGACTGTCCATGGGATGTTCAGTGTTCTTCTCCAACAACACAACTCGAAGACATCAATTCTTCTTCTGTCATTTCTATTCATTGTCCAGCTCTCAGAAGCATAGCAATGAGTGTAAAGACTACAGTCTGAATCAGACACACCTTAGTTCTCAAATTGACATCATCACTCCTCAATAATTTGGAGCAGTCCCTAACTGCAGACTTTCCTGATTCAATGTGTCTCCTTATTTCCTGACTTCTGGTACCAGGTGTGTTCATTGTGGATCTAAGTAAGATGAAGGTGTTGACAGTTTCGGTCTCTTCTCCACAGATCATGATGTTGCATATTGGTCCAGTGGTTAGAATCTTTGTTTTCTTGATATTAAAATGCTGTTTGCTTAGGGGACTTCATTTGCAGAATCACAGTAAGAAGAAGTTGCAGTTAAACATTCAACGTGTTCCAAATTTACCCTTGAAGTAAAGGCATGAATAATGTTGGGCCTTAACTTCCTTATCCTAAAACAGTATTACAGGCAAGTCAATATTAATAATGACATTCTGTGATTATAACTAATTCTTTCATTTTAAATTACATATTTTTAAATTTCTTTTTCATCTTCTTCCTTAGACTATGATCACTTTTAAAATTAAAATATTAATGTTTTTTTTAATAATAATGTTATTGTGTAATTAAAAATATTTGCTTTTTTAATGGTATTTTTCTTACTTTCATGCAACAATTTCTACACAATCTGTTTGGTGACATTGGTTATATTCCTCACAATGGAAGAGCATTCTCATTATTTTTGTTTCTCCCCTGCCCCGCCTTGTTTTCTCATCATTGTTTTACTGTAATTGTTTGTTATTTCTTCTCCTAAAGGTAATTCTTTTTGGAGAAGCATAATGTATATGAGTGATATTTCCTTTTTGAACCAATTTGTTCTTCAACCATAAAGTGACATCAGGGGCCAGTTTCAGTTCAAGGTTTGAAAAGTATCTGTGGCCTTTTGTCTGAGGGATTTCTCTAGACTCAATTGGTTCGATATATATCAATTTTTTTTTCTTGTTTTAGGAATTTGAGGTTCTACACCACAATGATTTCATGTTCTATCATAGTCTATTTACTGTGGACTTACTTAGAACAGTATTTTTAAAGTGTTGATGATGTGGAAATATTGGCATCATTTTGGGGGGGGGTGTCTATACTTGTAAATTCTTTACTTTTTCCTACAACCAGTTTTTCGTTCCACCCCTTAATCCATCCTCAATATCAGCTCTAAGATTCTTCATTTTCTCTTTCAGAGCCCCTGGTGGAGTCAAATCATCAGGGATGTGTGGTCTCTGGGTTAACAGAACCAGTCTGTATGGCCTACATCACCAGCACTCACTCTTTGAGTATTACTGTTATTGTTGTTAGATGCCATCGAGTCAAGTAGTACAACCCATAGAGACCCGATGAACAACAGATCTGAACTCTGCCATTTCCTGTGCCATCTTTAACATCTCTAACACACTGGAGTCACTGTGTCAGTTCATCTCATTGGGGGTCTTCTCCTTTGCTGACCCTCTACCTTTCCAAACATGATGTCCCTTCCCAAAGAATAGCCTCACCTAGCTGCATGTCCAAAGTATGAGAGAGGAAGGTTCACTAACTTTGCATCTCAGAACATCCCAGCCACACTTTCTCCAAGATATATCTGTTCATTTTTTTTAACAGTTCATGGAATTTTCAGCACTCTTCTCTAGCAGCACCACAACTCAAAGACATCAATTCTTCTTCCATCATCCTTATTTATTGCTCAGATCTCTGATGCATACCAGGCAATTGAAAGGACCATGGCCTGCCTTTATCAGACACATCTTAAGCTTCAAACTGACATTATTGCTCTTCAATATTTTGGAAATGTTCCTGACAGTAGACTTTTCCAATGTAATTTGTCTCCTGATTTCCTGATTGCTCATTCCAAGGGTGTTGACTTTTTGATCCAAGCAAGTTAAAATAATTGACAGTTTTAATCTTTTCTTCATCTATCATGCTGCTGACTGTTGGGGCTGTGATGAGGACCTTTGTTGACTTGATGCTGAAATGTAATCAGGACCAAAGGCTGTATAGTCTTTGATCTTCTGCAGCAAGCATTGTTACTGTTTTAGGTGCCAGGAAATAGACTAGAATTCATAGTGACCTTATGAACAGCAGATATGAACCTTGCCCTGTCCTGTACCATTCTTACAATCTCTGTCTGGCTCAAGTCCATTGTAGTAGTCACCATATTAATCCATCTCATTGAGGGTCTCCCTCTCCTTCTTTGATCTCTTCAAGGACTCCTGAAAGTGCCTCCTGAAAATACACTCTAAGTAACTAAGATGAAGTTTCACTATTTTTGCCCCTAAGGAGCACTCCGGTTATACTCCCTTCAAGACAGATTTGTTTGTTCTTTCAGCAATTCATGGTATATTCTACACTTGTTGCCAACACCACAATTCAAAGACATCGATTCTTCTTCTGTCATCCTTATTCACTGTCCAACTTTCAGATGCGTAAGAAGCCACTGAAAAATGTCATAGCTTGGATCAGGTACACCTTAATCTTTAAAATGATCTGCTTACTCTTTAGAACTTTGAGCATTGTTAATATTTTAACATGATATATTTTATAAATATTATGTGATTAGCATATATACAGGGGATTTTGGTTGTAGGATAGGTGACAAGAGGCAAGGGTAAATTATTTTTGCTATAATTTTATTTGATTCAGTGAAACTTTTGAAAATATGATAGTACATAAAGGCATCCTAGACTATCTATGCATAAGTGTTCAAAATTCTGAGCATAAAAAATTCTAAGTAATATTTATTTGTAGCTATGGTAATTAAATATGTCAAAGAGAAATGTTTGTACTCTATTTCACCTAAAAACAATCTGTTGTTCTTATGTACCATCGATTACAATTCATAGTGATCTTATGCACAATAGCTCTGAACCCTGCTCTATCCTGAGCCACTCTCACTGTCTCTGATACACCTACCCTCATTACCCCATTACATACTTACTGTGTCAATCCCTCTCATCCAGGGTCTTTCTCTCCTGCTCTGTCCCTCTGCCCTTCTAAGCATGTTTTTTTTTTTCTGAAAGGAGTGGTTCCTCCTGGTCACATGCCCAAAGTACCTGAGATGGAGCCTCAAAATCTTTGCCTACAACAGGAGCTTGGTTCCCCCTCTCCAAGACATACCTGTTAGTTTTAGTTTTCTTAGTGGTCCATGGTATGTTCAATACTCTTCTCCAGCATCACAACTCAAAGGCATCTATTCTTTGGCCATTTATCAAGCTTTGGTCATTGTCCAGCTCTCTGGTACATAGCAAGTAATTGTGAAGACCATGGCCTGGATCAGATGTACCTTAGTCTCACTTCAATATTATCTAATCATTAAAACAGTACCTACTCTAGAATACAAAGAAAAGAGTAGATATATTTTCAAGCCTTACCTTGCTAGACAGAAGACCAAAGAGGCAAAAGTTTGTTTGTTTGTTTTTCATAAAAGCTGAAGCTTTGGATAGACCAACTCATATAACTACCTTCCTCATAGGAATGTGGTGCCAACACACTTCCTTTCATTTAACAGTTATTCAAGTATTTGCCTTGTACCAGTATTTATTGGAAGTGCCACAAAAGCATAAAATTCAGAGGTTTAAAATGTAGCCAGTATTTATACATGCCACTGGTGATAAAAACATTAAAATGTGTGTAAAATGTGCCATCCTAAACATGATATAGCCAAATTTCTATTAATATACAAGTTTATTATTTCTTGTCATCATGGAAAACAACAGTCTTTCTTTTCTTCATGTTTCATGCTTAATTAAGTCATGGTTAATGGCTGAGAAGGCAGCTCACCAAAGAAGCTATTGTTAGGTGCCAACAAATGGATCCAGCTCTCAGCAGAACAAAACTTCCCAGTCATGCACCACCCTCCTCACTGTCGCTATGTTTGAGTCCATTGTTGCTGCCAGTGTGTTGGTTCGTCTTGTTGAGGACCTTCCTCTTTTTTACTGAGGAAGTTTGATTTGGAAAATATTAAGTCCTTTCCCAGGGATTGGTCTCAGTTCAAAGCAAACATATCCAAAGTAAAGTGAGACAAAGTCCTACACTCATTATTCACAAGGGCCATTCTGCCTATGCTTTTTCCAAGAGAGATTTGTTCCTTCTTCTGGAAACACCTAGTAAATTTAGTATTCTTTGCCAACATTAAAATTCAAAGGCTTCAATTCTTTTCAGTTTTCCTTATCTAGATTTTGAATGCATGAGGTTAATTAAGTAAGATTTCTTTCAGTGTGAGGTACTTGTGTGCACCACGGGATTGGATTGCTGTCATTAGGTGCTGTTGAGTCAAGTGTGACCCATAGTGCCACGATGAACAGCAGTTCTGAATGCTGTCCCATGTTGTGTCATCTGAATCATTTCTGACATACTCAACCCCATTGCTGCAGTCACTGTGTCAATCCAACTGGCTAGTGTCTTCATCTCTTCTGCTGACCCCCTACTTTTCCAAACATGATGTTCCTCTCCAAAGAATAGCTTCTCCTAGACACAGAACAAAGGAAACTTGCATGGTTTAAAATTAGGGAAGATGTACATCTGGGTTGTATCCTTTCTCCATACCTATGATCTCTATGCTGAGATTATTCAATAGGTTAGACTCTGTGAAGAAAAATGTGGCATAAAGATTGGAGGAAGACTTGTCAATAACCTATGTTATGCAGATGACATAACTTTGCCTGCTGAAAGCAGGGAGGACTTGAAGCACTTGCTGTAGAAGATCAAAGATTGTAGCCTTCTATATGAATTGCATCTCAATGTCAAGAAAACAAAAATCCCAGCCACTGAACCAATAGGCAGCATCACTATAAATAAGAAAAAGATAGAGATTGTTAACAACTTCATCCTACTTGGGTCCACAATCAGTACACTTGGTACCAGCAATCAGGAGCGCAAGAGACATATTGCACTGGGAAAGTCTGCAATCAGGGATCATTCCAAATTATTGTAAAGCAATAATGTCAGTAGGAGAACTAAGGTGTGCCTGATTCAGGCTGTAGTCTTTTCAGTCACTTGCTATGCATCTGAGAGCAGGACAATCACTAAGGATGTCAGAAGATGAATTGATGCCTCTGAATTGTGGTGTTGAAGACAAATGCTGAATATCCTGTAGATATTATAATAGACTGGCAAATTATTATGATAATTATTACTAATTATTATAGTGATTATTATGATATACTGGCAAAAAAAAAAACCCAACAAATGTATAATGACTTTAAGAAGGTGCAGCCAGAATGCTCCTTGGAGAAAAGATAGAGAAGTTTCATCTTACATACTCTGGGCATGTTGCTAGGAGAGATTATTCCTTAGAGAAGAACATCGTGCTTGGAAAGGTGGAGGGACAGTGAAGTAGAAGAAGACCTCTAACTAGATGGATTGACACAGTGACTTCAGTAATGGTCTTGAGGTATCAGAGATTGTGGAGATAGCACAGGATAGGACAGGGTTCAGATCTGTTGTTCATAGGTCTCTGTAAATCATAGCCAACTCAACAGCATCTAACAACAACTTTCCAAAGTGCGTGAGAGGAAGCTTTTCATCTTTGCCTCCAAGGAGCACTCTGTTTGCATGTTCACCTAGGTATATGTTTGGTTTTTTGATAGTCCATGGAATATTCAGTGCTCTTCTCCAAAGCCATAATTCAAAGGCATCAATTCTTCTTCTGTCATCCTTAGTCATTGTCCAGCTCTCAGATGCATAGCAAATAATTGAAAAGATCATGGCCTGAATCAGACATACCTTAGTCCTCAAACTAATATCACTGCTCCTCACTAATTTGGAGAAGTCCCTAACTGCAACTTTCCCAGTATTATGCATCGCCTGAGCTCCTGACTGCTGGTATCAAGTGTGGAGAAGTTGTTGACAATTTCAATCTTTTCTCCATTTATAGTGGTGATGCCTATCAGTCCAGTGGTAAGAATTTTTTGTTTTCTTGAAATTGAGATATAATCCACATTGAAAGCTGTAGTCTTTGATCTTCTTCAGTAAGTACTTCAAGTCCTCCTCACTTTCAGTAAGCACAGTTATGTCATCTGCATGGGTGGTGGTGTACCTCAGAGTCAGAACCAATCCATAGCTGACCCTTCAGTGGGTTTTCAGTGGCAGTTAATTGCATGAGAGGAGATAGCCCATCTTTCTCCCACAGAATAGCTGGTGGCATCGAGGAGCATGCCTTTAGGATTGCAGCATAGCTTCTTGCCACTAGGCCACCAGAGCTCCCTATGTTGTCTTCATGTTGTTGTTGTTGTTGTTAGGTGCCATCAAGTCAATCATGACTCATAATGATCCTACAAACAAAAGATCCCAACCTTATTCTGTTCTGTTTTTAAATTATCAGCAGCAGTACTTTGCTTGCACGTGATAATGATACTATTCAATAATTTATACGTAATGTTGGATCACCTTTCTTAGTGATGGTCACAAATATGAATCCCTTCCAGTAAGTCAGCCAGGTACATGTCTTCCAATTTCCAGGCACAAACTGGTGAACACATCCAAGGCTGCATCTGCTATTTGAAATATGGCAATTGGTATCCAATCAATTCCTGGGATCTTATGTTTTTCCAATGGCTTTACTGCAGCTTGAACTTCATCCTCATTACCATGGACTCTTGATCATATTTTAATTCCTAAGATGTTTTAATATCAGTCAGTTCTTTTTTTCCCCCCTAAATTTTCTACTTGAGGAAGCATCGAGGACTCTCCTTCATAGGGTCGCTATGAGTCGCCTGCAACTCGACGGCACTTAACAACACAACAACAGATTTTCTACTAGTTTATTTACAAAGCACGAATACATTGTTTTTAAGAACAAATTCTTTCAGTTTTCCTCACCCCACTCCCATCAAATTGTACAACCCCATGATTAAGCCTCCCCTCCCCTGAACATCCACATTGTTCTGCTTCTAGACTCTCCCACCCCTCTTGGATCCTTATACTCATTCTACAATTATGGCTTTATACAATATTTATCCTTGTGGGACTGGGTTGGTTCACTCTTAATGCTCTTCAGTTCCTCCCAAGTTAGGTAAAATTTACAAAGTTATTGCTCCTGTGTGCTGTATAGTATTCCATTGTATGAATGCACCATAATGTCTTAATCCATTCATTTATGGTTAGACATTTGGGCTGTTTCTATGTTCTTGCAATGGTGAATAAGGCTGCTATGAATATTGATGTACACATCCCATTTTGTGCCTTAGTTCTTATTATCCCAAGGTATATTCCAAGTAGTGGAATAGCTGGGTCATATGGAATTTCTTTGTTCAACTTTTTGAGGAAGTACAAACTGCCTTCCAAAATGGTTGTACCATTTTATAATCCCATTAGCAATGTATAAGAGTTCCTTTCTCGACACATCCTCTCCAACATTTTTTACTTGCTGCCCTGTTAAACTTTGCCACTGTTACTAGAGGTGAGATGGTACCTCACTGTGGTTTTTTATTTTCATCTCTCTTACTGGCAGTGATTTGGAGAATTTCCTCATGTGTCTGTTTGCCATTCATATATCTTCCTCTGTGAAAATTCTTTCCATGTCTTCTGTCCATTTTGTAATTGGGTTATCAGTCTTTTTCTTGTGGAGGCCCGAGAGTATTCTGTAAACTTTTGTCACCAAATGTTTGTTTCTAGTCTGAAAAGACCGAAATGGATGTCAGAAGAGACTCTGAAGATTGCACTGGAGCG
>NW_006399751.1:16988871-17004638 GCF_000299155.1 Elephantulus edwardii | reverse complement strand
CTGTTGTGCATAGGGTCGCTATGAGTCGCAAACGACTCGATGGCACATAACAACAACAACAACAAAGTTTCTTTTCACTCTATTGGAAAAAGGTTTTGCGGTCAGTTCTTTTTGATACAGTGATTCTGTGTATTCATCTGTCTTCTTTTAATGCTTCCTGGGTCACTCAATATTTTGTCCATAACATCTGTAAGTAGAGATGGAAGCTTGGATTTGTTTTTCAGGTCTTTCAGTTTGAGTAATGCTGAACGAGTTCTTTCCTTTTCATTCTCCAATCCAATCTCTCTGCATTTTCCATTATCCTCCATTATTAAAAAGCAGTATGATACAAATGTCACAGTAGATAGTAAAAAGAATCTAGAGTTATCAATGAATAAATTTTATACACAAATTTATATTCTATAAAGACAGAAAAACAGCACTATCTTATACATAAAAGGGTTTTTTTAGTTTTTAAAAATTTCTTTTTATTTTTAATTTGGTGTATTGTCGAATTGGATCTGACTGGTACAGAAGGAGTTTGCACCTCCTTCTCCAGCACAGCCTCTGGTGGCTTTGAACCACACACCTTTGGGATTGCAGTACAGCTTCTTGCCACGAGGCCACCAGAGCTCCTACATAAAAGTTTTGTTAAACAAAATTGTAAATGAAAAATTTAAAGCTAAATATTTCAAACATTCAAGTATAATAACATATGCAATCTCCATAATAAAGTGTGCTATAAAGTGTGATCTTATACACATGTCCTGAGCACTTTGCAACTTAAGATTTTTAAAGTTGACAAAAGCAGTGCTCTCAAATATTTCATGGTATTTTTTTGCCAAAAAGACAATACTTTCAGTAAAATCTTCTCTTATTTTATCTGATTATGGCAAAGGTATTTTTCTTCCTGAAGTATAGAATTTAAACTAATAATGGCTTTTTCTGTGTAAAAACATACATCTTGAGATATTTAACTTCCTGAAAGACCTTAGGAACCAACTCTACCACAGTAGTAAATGTAAGCGAATGAGCATCATTATCCCAAAACTAAAGTAAACCGACCGCTGCAGAGCCAGTTCCAGCTCTTTCTAACCCTCTGTGGCTTTCCAGCACCAAACTTTCCTGGAAGGAGATTGCTTATCTCTCTCCAAAGGAGCATCTGGTAGATTCAATCTGCCAACGTTGCCATTAGAAGCCAGGGATTCACAGGTTACTCTAAGCTCCCCACACTCCTATCTGTATTTACACACATTTCAACCATCCTATTTTTGCCCAGTAATCTTATTTCCAATTGTTTGTTATTTTAAGCTATTACACTTTTGAACTATAAAAACTGACAGTAAGAAATATACTTTAAAATGTCCCAAAATTTCAGTATTTTTAAAAGAGTTTTATTGTGACTCAGGTGCAGGTTTACAGAGCAAATCAATTTGACATTCAACAATTTATGCCCATTTTGTTTTGTGCCATTCTAGCAATCTCTACATTACAACTCCTCTAATCCAATTTCCTCCCTGTTTCCCATTTTCATTCATCTTTCCTTTCCATTCCTTCCTGTTTTTTGAAATTTTCACAGAGGCAAATATTGCCATTTGGTCTTGAAGAATTGAGTGTCTAGGGAATGAGTATCATCCTGGTGTTCAACTTACAGGTGCATCTATTGTTTGAGTTGGGAAGTCTGGTGGCATAGTTCATTCTGGCAGTTCGAATCCGACAACAGCTTCTTGAGAGAAACATAAACATTTCCCACCCACTACAATTTACAGCATCAGAAACTTAATAGAAGGTCACTGTGAGTCAGAATCTACTTGATAACAGTGAGTTGTGTTTTGGTTTTTTTTTCATTGTTTGACTACGGTTAAGACCCAATAGTCAATTTGGGTCCAGGTTCAAGATTACAAACGGTCATACTCTCCAGGTTTCCACTTCATAATGGGAAAACTCAATAATTTTTATCATTGTTTAATTTTGTTCCACTTTATTCTCCCAATCTATTCAGGACCTTCCATTGTGACCCCTTTCAGAGTGGTCAGTAATGATAGCCAGGCAGCATTCTGGCTCTTCTGGCCTCAGGGTAGTGGAAGCTGAAGTTAACATGGTCAGATAGTCCTTTTGACAAATTGTTTCATGCATCTTGGATTTTCTTCATTTGCTTTTGCTCCATATGGGGAATGACCAATAGTTGTACCTTAGAAGTCCTCTCCTAAGATTTTAAGACCCCAGCTGTTACCACCAAACTAAGATGTAGACCATTTTCTTTGTGAACTCTGTGTGCCAGTTGACCTTGATATCCACAGACTGTAATCAGGACCCAGCAACTCATTTCTGCAAATTTTTTTTTCTCACAGCTAAGAAGTTTTCATAACTCTGTTGCCTTTGGCTGTCACCAAGATGAGGAGGACTTGAGCCCACTCAGTGAACAGCTGATCTGAGCCTTGCCTTCCCCTATACCATCCTCGTCATTTCTGATACACCAGAGCCCATTGTCACAGTCACTGTGCCAATCCATTCCGCGGAGGAGCCTCTTCTCTTTCATTGACCCTACGCCAACTTCATTTATCTTCACTTTTCTCCATTTATCATGATGTTTCCCATTGGCCCAAAGGTGAGGATTTTTGCTTTTTTGATGTTAGGATGTTGACGGCGGTAGGTTTTTGGGGTTTGTTTTTGGTGTTTTTTTTTTAATTTTTAACTTCTACAGCAAGTGTTTCAAGTTTTCTTCACTTTTAGCAACAAGGATTGTGTCTTCGCACAATGCAGGCTGTTGTCCTCCTCCAATCCTTCATACCTTTGCCCCTGCCAACCCTTCTCTCATCAAAGAATACACTGCAGGAAGTGGAACAAGCACAGTCAACAATTATAAGCTAGTATAATTTGACCACAATCGTGGAAGAAAACTAACCAGGTTTGTGAACTTTATGTGTCCACAACACATTTTTTTAAAAATAACAATACTTTTTCATAAACTTGGGGAAGAAAACCTGTTTCTCAAAAAACTAACTAAGTGAACCTCCCAGGTCTGTTGGAGGGAGGTTACATTTTCTAGCCTTTTTTTGGAGACGAATATCACATATGTTTCCCAGTCCTGTAATGTAGATGGTGAGTGCTGTACTATTCAGAGGCACCTTCAACAAAGGGCATTTTGTTCCAACTTCTGGATGTCCTGTTAGCCCAGGCTTCTAGCCTCATCAAATTCAGACTCAATTACAGAGAAATAACTTGCCGAGAGTTATACCCTTTCCTGGGTAATCCACCTCCAAAGACTGGTGGAGGAAGGTGTGATGATGTCTGCCTAATGCAGAACATGCTGGGAGAGCATTTCCGGTCCAAGACTCTCCTTAAGGTCGGCAGAGGCATCATGGAGGTGACTAGCTGTCGTTCCACTTGTCCCTCCACCCAGTCCCTTTCCTTCCATGTTAAACATCCTGCACACTAAGTTCTCCAGGGCCATCTGCTTCCTGAAAGAAATTAGACAGACTGCTGTTCTTTACAGTAGACATCACCAGAATACAGAATGACCTAACTCTCCAGTTATTTGCTATACATAAAATGTTCTACTGTCTGGTCCAGTCGTTTTCAATTACCTAGATATCTAGATAGAGATGTAGAACCTTGTGAGAAATAGAATGGAGTGTTGCCTGGCCCTGGCCCATGCTCACCACCACTCCTCTATGTGAGACTATGGTTGTACTGTTTTCAATATCAATATCCAGATTAACCAACACTCTGGGTGAGCCTTGTTGTTGTTGTTGTTGTGTGCCTTTGAGTCAGAACTGACTCATAACTGACCCTCCAGTGGGTTTTCTGAGGCAGTAAGTTGATTGAGAGGACATCAGCCATCTTTCTCCTGTGGAGCAGCTGGATTCAAACGGTGTGCCTTTGGGCTGGCAGCACAATTCCTTACCACTAAGCAACCAAATTTTCTGCCTCTGAAAACCGATGGAGGGTTCAGCTATGGTTCAGTTCCAACTTGAGGATACGTGATAGCAACAATGACAAATTTCACAGGATGAGATTGTCTTTTCTCCTCTAGAACAGCTGTCAGATTTTAACCACCTGTTTTGGGGTTAACACTAAGTCACTTGATCTCCCTGTAGGTGGGTCTTAGGCATTAATGTTGTTTGTTGTTATGTGCCGTTGAGTCGCTTGCGACTCGTAGCGACCCTATGTACAACAGCCCTAAACTCCGCTCTGTCCTGTGCCAATCGCACTGTCTCTGACACTCCCATCCCAATTATCCCAGTCACTGAATCAATCCACCTCATAGAGGGCCTTCCCCTCCTGTGCTGTCCCTCCACCCTCCCAAGCATGATGTCCTTCTCCAAGGACTGGTCCCTCCTTGCAACATGTCCAAAGTATGTTAGATGAAGCCTCAGAATCCTTGCCTCCAGGGAGCCACCCAGTTTAACCCTTTTCCAGGATGAATCTGTTTGTTTTCCTGGCAGTCCATGGTACCCACAATACTCTTCTCCAGCACCACAGCTCAAAGGCATCAATTCTCCTTCTATCCTTCTTAGTCACTGTCCAACTCTCTGATGCATAACAAGTGATAGTAAAGACCATGACCTGTATCAGACGTACCTTAGTCTCCAGAGAGACACCATTGCTCTTCAGTACTTTGGAGAGGTCCCTAACAGCAGGCTTTCCCATGGCAATACGTCTTTTAATTTCCTGGCTACTGGTGTTAATAGTTTTCAAAAACTCCCCATGTGATTTTAAAAGTGTGGTTCTGAAGTCCCCTACTGAGAACAAGGATTGAAAATATTCAGGACTTTCAGGAAAAAAACCATAACTAACCAAGTGGAAAAGGAAGATTAGGCTAAGTATGCTTGTCCTTGGTTGTGCTAAAACACGTTTCTACCACCTAAAGTACCAACTTCATACACCCATGTCTATTACCTCTACCTTCATTCACACTCCAGCCCTTGAACTATTTATAAAATAGCTCATAAGAACAATTTCTCCATCTGTGCAATGGGTGTCCATCTGTCCATATCCTCTAAGACATCTCTCTACAGAATGTCTCCTCCTGCCTCCGTGTAATTTTTTTTTTCTTTCTCTACTAAAGTATTTCTGTTAGCTTGCAAACACTGTCCCCATGCTTTATAAAAAGAGCAACACTCAGCTTCACATCCTTCTCCAGTCTACTTCCAGGTGCTGTCCTATTTTTCTGTTCCATTTTCAGAAAACGATGCAAAATGTTTTCTTCAACAACAGCTTAAAATCTGGTGTCTCTATTTCCTCATTTTTTACAATAAACCACCAGTCAAAGGTGCTTTTATCGAAGTTAGAGTGACATTCATGTTGCCAAATTCAGTGGATGATTCTCAGTCCTCATTTTCCTAAACCAGTGAGGAGCCTTTGACACATTCCATCCCTTTCCTCCTGAATATACTGTTTGCCCTTGATTTCCTGGTTATCAGGTCATATTGTGTTTCCCTGCCTACCCCATGGTCCCTCCTTCTCAGTCTTCTTTGCTGGCTTCTCAATTTCTCAACTTCTTCACATCAATTTATTGAAGGGTTTCTCTTGTTCTTGTCTTACTGTATAAATGTACTCATTAGGAAATAAAGCCAGTGCCATAATTTGACATCCCCTCTATGTGCTTGAGATTCCCCATTGTAATCTCTCAAAATGGACTGTTGTTTCAAATTCCAACCTTACTCATCTAAAGGAACCATTTCAAAGTCCATCTGGCCATCTAATTATCATGCCACACTTATCTTGTTCAAAGCCAAACTTAATTCCTTACCCAAACCTGCTCCTTTGGCCATCTCAATTGCAGTCAACGGCAATTTTTTTATTATTATTAGTTGTTGTTGTTGTTATTATTATTTGTGTGTTTAACGTCAAATCGGATCTGACTAGTACAGGAGATTACCCATCCTTCTCCAGCAGAGCATCTAACAGCAGCTTCTAACTTACTGCTTTCACTACAATCTTGCAGACTAAACTCTTCTTTTTTTTATTTCATTCCACAAACTCTGTTGACTTTACACATCGAATTTATCTAGAATGCAACCACTTCCCATCACCACGCTAATCTAATTCTACCTGAGAAGCTTGTTGTTGTTGTTGTTGTTAAGTGCCATAGAGTTGCAGGCAACTCATAGCAACCCCGTGAAAGAAAGTGCTGGACACCTGTATAACTTTCATCCTTTCTCCAGGCTCAGGGGGTTTCCAGAGGCAAGCTATTATGGAAGTGGATGCCACTCTTGCTTCCAAGCTTATTTTAATCTAGGAGCTCCACCAAACACTGTCCTCCATGGGTAACCATTCTTGCATTTGACTCATCAGTGTCACAGTGTTCAGCTTCACAACAACCACAAGTTACCTCTGTACAACAAGTGGACATACCAGGGTTACACGACCTAGAAGAATGTTTCACCAAACACAATTAAAGGCAGGTCCTGAGGGCCACAGGCCTGAGGGCCCATGGGATTACCCTTACTCTAAGGGTCAGGGCCACTCATCCACCTTTGAAGGCCAAAAAGGACAGTAACACACAATGAAAAAGGCCCCCCAAAACTTCTCTTGCCTGACTGCCACCAAGAGGAGCCGCCATGGAGACACCAGCCATCCCACCAGATTAGCCGGCTGACTTCCAGAGTGAAAAGAGACTCTAGTTCCCAAGCCTTGTAAAGGATTTTAAGCTAGGGCCTGGAGCAGTCTCCGCAGGCTGGACCCCACCCTTACTTAAGCTATCACTTCTAAATATAAGACCAAAGTTCTTATAGAATTTATGGGTACTTTTCTAAACCCAGCCTAGACGATGGCATAAAACAACAACAACGTCTAACTGCAGACTCTTCAGCCAGGAACATCTCTTTTCTGCTTTCCTCCACGAATATCCCTCATGTGTCATTGCTCTTTGTAATGTCAGTCTCTCCCAACAGGTTTGTGAGCTGAGTTCCTAGCTTTCTCTTTATCAACAGTAACCAGTGCAGTAACTGAGCACAAAGTTAGAGCTTCAAAAATTAGAAAGTGGATGAATAATGAATGAACGAGCCGACAATGTTACAATATTGACTGTAATGGAGAAAGAGATATATCGATTTGCTTGACAGAAAATTCTAGAGGTTATTATTAGCTTCATTCCCTGTTCATGCCAACTGGAAAGGATTTCACACTTGCTTTGATGAATTCATTTTTCTTTGTGGTTCAGTAGTAGAATTGAATTGTCTTTATTCTCTTCCAGAGACTGATTAATTTAAACAAAAAGGCATGTGTGGTGACCCTCATAGCACATTTAGCAAGTTAGTTGATTCCAGTAATTCAACATGCAGAAAGAAATCCCATTGAAACATGACAAGAACCAAGTATGCCCAAGAAAATCAGACCCAAAAGTTCTGAAGTTCTCTAATAATCCAGATATTTTAAGTTCTCTTAAAACTGTTTATAGAGAGAATTACTGGGTTACATATAACTAGATGACTTGATTTGGCAGAATAAAATTTTTTAAAGTTTTCATTTTTATTTTTCATTCAGGTCTACTTGATATTAGTTCAGAGAGACTTCTACCCACCCCAAAATTAGAATTAATGTACATTTCCCTAATGAGAATGACTTCACCATTTGCATTCACATTAATTCTCAGCAAGCTTGCTTAAAATTGTTTTGAATTAGAGTTTCATAATTAGGATTTAACATTTAAATCATATTCAGGAGACTGTGCATATGGTTTAACAGACTGACAGAATAAATTATGAGCTAACAAAATAGTCATCTTTTACTTTAAGGCATTTAGAAAGTCATACTATAGTTACTGCTTTACATATTTTTTACAAAAAAATATAATAATTTCAGGCCTTCTGCTGTAGTCCATGATCTCAGATTCACGTGATACAAAATTTTGCTTATAATGATATTGTGTTCTTGGTGTTACCCCAGTGCTCAGGGCTTAGTGGTATTATATAGCTAATTTTACAAAGACAAAACCCAGAAAAATGCCTATTATGTTCACTTACAAGCCTGAGCTCTGCTTTTCCCCCATCCCTCCAACCCCACCCCAAACAAGCACAGCTTAGCTTCCAATGCTGTCATTTTGCACTTATGATAATGCCTTTGCAATAGTCTAAGGATTTCTAGTGGCCTTGTGGTAAGAAGTTGGGCTGCAATCCCGGTGGACTGCGGTTCAAACCCATTAGCTGCTCCAACAGAGAAAGATAGGCAGTCTCCTCCCATGCATTTAATTGTCTCTGAAAATCTGCTAGAGGGTCAGCTATGGATCAGTTCTCACTCAATGATACACAACAACAACCACAAGAATGTTAAAACTTTCAAAAAAACCACAGTATTGGGAGCTCATATATTTGCTTTTCAAATTTGGTAACATTATATTATTTGTCTTTCCATCTTCTATATTCCAAATTCATTGAGTTGGTCACCTTGTATCTAAGGAAGGATTAACATTTCTGACAAAAGATCTTTTATGATCAGTGTGTGCTGTGCATCAGAGGATGTTGAACGTCGTCCCTGGCTGTTATACACTAGATGCCAGTAAAAGCTTCTACTACTCTCATTGTACTTAAACCAGTTGAAAATGTCTTCAGGTATCCTAGAGGAGAGAGGCAAAAATTCCCCAATTTAGCACCACCACACCAAAGATAAGTCAAAGACTATAATCTTCAATATAGATTGAACCTCAACATCAAGAAGACAAAGATTCTCACCACTGGGCCAATTGGCAGCACCATGATAGATGGAGAAGAGATTGAGATTGTAAACAATTTCCACTTCCTTGGCTCCACAATCAAAACTATTGGCTCCAGCAGTCAGGAAATAAAAAGACAAATTGCACTGGGAAAATCTGAAGTCAGGAACCTCTCCAGAGTACTGAGAAGCAAAGATTTCAGTCTAGAGACTAAGGTGTGCTTGATTCAGACCATGGTCTTTGCAATTATTTGCTATGCAGCAGAGAGCTGGACAATGACTAAGGATGACAGAAGAAGAATCCATGTCTTTGAGTTGTGCTGGAGAAGAGTCTTGAACATACCATGAACCACCAAGAGAACAAACAGGTCTATCTTGGTGAGAGTGAAACCAAGTTTCTCCTTGGAGGCTAGAATTTTGAAGTTCCATTTCACATACTTTGGGCCCGTAGCCAGGAAAGACTTGCCCTTGGAGAAGAACATCATGCTGAGAAGGGTAGAAGAGTAGCACAGGAAAGGAAGACACCAGATGAGATGGATTGACATGGTTACTGCGGTAATGGGGGTAGGTGTGTCAGAATCAGTGAGACTGGCTTAGCATAGGGCAGGCTTCTGAGCTGTTGTACATAGGATAGCTATGAGCTGCAGGTGACTCACTAGATGGCACATAACAATAACTACAACTCCAAAGATACTAAAGCTAAATGTCTTTTTGAGGGTCAAAGCTAGTAAGGATCCCTAGAATTCAAACAGGTCTATCTTACTCCACAGCATTTTCATTCCCCCAAATGAGAAGTATTGCTCAAGTATATTTTAGAAATAGACCCCCATCTAGCTACATGAATGATGTCCTCAGAAATCATGAGTATAAGGTTGTTGTTATTAAGTACCATCGAGTTGTAGATGACTCATTGTGACCCTATGAACAAAAGACCTGAACATTTGTATAACTTTCATCATTTCTTCAAGTTCATAGGGTTTCTGGAGGCAAGCTATTTTGGAAGTGAATGGCACTTATACTTCCAAGCTTGTTTTAATCGGGGATCTCCATCAAACACTGTCCACCATGGGTGACCATTATCACATTTGACACATCCCTGTCACAGTGTTTAGCATCACAGCAACCACAAGTTACCTCTCCACAGCAAACAAACAGACCAGTGCTAAACCACTTAGGAGAATGTTTAACAAAAAACCATTAAAAAACAAGGTCTGAGGGCCACAGATTAAAATCACTCACCTTTCGCTTGATAGCATAACTTTCTATCCACTAGACAAATGGAGCTCTCTCTACATTGTTGATGTTGGTGTTAGGTGCCATCAAGTCATAGATGACTCATAGCAGCCCTGTGAACAAAAGACCTGAACACTTGTATAACTTTCATCATTTCTCCAAGTTCATAGAGTTTCAGGAGGCAAGCTATGTCAGAAGTGGATACCAGTAAAATAATTGTCCAATAATAGTATAATTAAATAATTAATATAATGGAATAATATTTATAATTGGTCCCTTTGAGCTGTAGTGCTGGAGAAGAGTATTGAGGGTACCATGGACTGCTAGGAAAACAAACAGATTCAACCTGGAGAGGGTTAAACCCTGTGGCAAGGATTCTGAGGCTTCGTCTGACATACTTTGGACATGCTGTAAGGAGGGACCGGGTCCTTGGAGAGGGATATTATGCTTGGTAGGGTGGAGGGACAGCACAGGAGGGGAAGGCCCTCTATGAGGTGGAATGATTCAGTGACTGGGGTAATCGGGATGAGTGTATCAGAGACAATGTGATTGGCACAGGACAGAGCAGAGTTTAGGGCTGTTGTATATAGGGTCGCTATGAGTTGCAAGCGACTCGATGGCACATAACAACAACAAAAGCCACCATACACATACATCCTTCTCATAAATCAACGGAATCATCCACACTACCTTAAGAAGCATTATTGCTGCTGTTATGTACCATTAAGTTAATAATGACGCATAGTGACCCCATGTGACAGAGTAGACCTGCCCAATAGAGTTTTCTTGGCTGTGCTCTTAACAGAAACAGATCACAAGATGAAGATGAGAAAACTGGAATGAAAGATGGTGGACACAGGTTATGTGGACAGGAGCAGAGTCCATGGGGAGAGTACAAATAATTTGGCTGTAGGCTGGCTAGGGATGGAGTCAACCCAAGGCCTGAGAAAAACACCTGAGAAACCACTTCACATTTTTTCAGTGGAGAAACCACATCAGCTACAGCTTGTGACTGAAATAATTCCTCAGAAGTAATCTATATGTAGCCTAGAAACTGCACTCTGAGACTTCCTGGAGGTCACTTCAAACTGCCAACCACTCAGAGTCCTTAAAAGCCTCTCTAAAACAGAAGGTGGAATTCCTTACCACGCAGAAGGGAAAGTTTTCTGAGTGTGATTACAGAAGGGAAATGAGATCTGCCTTATTTGTAACATATGTAGACATTGCCCTGGCCTCATTTCTGTTCCCCTCTGGTCATGCTCTTTAATATTTTTACTTTACATGGCGCTTCACAGGCCCTGAGTGTCATGGTTTGCACTCACCAAAGCATGAGTTACTCCAAAGGCTAACATTCCATTTACCCAGAGGCGCTGCAGAAGAGAGGCCTGGAGATCTGATTCCATAAAAATTAGAGTCCTAAAAACCCTGTGGAGCAATTTCACTCTGTGACATATAAGGTAGCCATGAGGCGCAAACAACTTAGCACAAGTTTAGGGTTGATTTTCACATTTCAGAACTCTTTTCTGTCATCATAATGCCTTCATTTGAGACTCCCCTAAATTCTGTTGGATAAGTCACTCACTACTATCAAGTCAGTTCCAACTCACAGTTAGCCTCTGTCAGGTTTTGGAGACTGTAGATCATAGTAAGGCAGGAGACTTACCATCTTTTTCCTTCAGGGCCACTGGTTGAGTGGAACCACCAGAGCCACGAAGTGTTTGAGTCGGTGGTGAAACTTGCTCCCACTGCACCACCAGAGAGAGCTCCCCCGGGTGGTGGTTGTTGTTGTTATATGCCACTGAGTGCCTGCAATCCATAGTGACCCTATGTACAAGCAGCTCTGAATCCGGCCATCCTGAGTCAGTCTCACTAATTCTGACACACCTACTCCCATTGCCGCAGCTACCCTATCAATGGATCTCATCCAAGTCTTCCTCTCGTGCGCTGTCCATTCATCCTTCCAAGCATGATGTCCTTCTCCAAGGACCAATCTCTCCTGGCCACAAGCTCAAAGTATGTGAGACAGAGCTTCAAAATCCTAGACTCCAGGGAGAAACTTGGTTTCACCCTCTCCAAAACAGACCTATTTGTTTTCTTGGCAATCCATGGTTTGTTCAAGACTCTTCTCCAGCACCACAATTTGAAGGCATCTATACTTCTGTCATCTTCAGTCATTGTCCAGCTCTCTAAAGCATAACAAGTAATTATGAAGACTGACTTATTTCCCCATTTTTCATATAACTGAGATTTAGGAGGATTAAGTTGTCCACAGTTAATAGAGCTCATGACTAACAGACCAGACTAGACATTTAGCTTTCCTTCTACCATGCTCATGGCAGTCAAAGCTATACCTGACTTGGATTGCAGTTCTCTCTAGTTCTTGATCTCTAGACTTATAAAAATAAGCCTCTGAGCCTTATTCCTGGTTCTTCTCTGACGTGTCTGCACTTTAACATCACAAAGAAGTAAATTCAAAGGATTTTCTCTTGGATAATAGTTCTTCCCAACACCCCAAAAGTGACACCAGGACGTTTCTTCCAAGTCCATCTAAATATTAAACTCAGTGCCAGTCTTCCATAAAAATAAAACATCAAGCTAAAGCTGCTTCAGATAAATCTTCTTTTTATCCACAAATGAAATCAGCATGTAACTAAAGGAAGGTAGAAAGTTGAGAGAGAATTAGAGCAAAGAAATCATGAAGAGGAAAAGGATAAGTCGAGAAAAGAGGAAAATGGTATCGATAAATATTAGTCTCCGGTTGCTAAGTTCAATCAGATATGTAATTTTCCATCAAGAAAAGGAGACAGTAAAAATATGTCCTTCTCTCTCAAAGGATTGTATGACGCTAATTTGGATGCTTTGTTCTTTGTTGTTAATCAGAATAAATGTCCATGTGCTGAACTCAGAAAGACCTCGGAAGCCCCTATTAGAAAACAGTGATCCTCTGAGAGCTCAGTGTCTGCTGGAAATCCCCTGGGGGCTCCTACTCACCTCTCTCCCACATAGTGTCTGTCTTTTCCTTCTGTCCCTTGTTAGCTCTTGACCTGTTTTATGCTGTCTGCTTCTTAAATGTCTTTTAATAACATAAAGACAATTATTCACTTAACATTTCCTCCTATGAAGCCTCAGGATAAAAAAAAAAAGAAAAACAAACCAAAAAAAGATTAAAGTAATAGAGTCTGATAAAATTAGACTAAAACCTTAGAAGCAGTGCTGGGATTGTTCTCTGTTTCTTGTTTGAATTCAGAAAGGAACATCTTTTTAATGCCATTAGAAAAGGGAAAGAGACCTCCTCAAGTTATCTCATTGTCAGTGCAGAGAGAAAGGTGAGCCTAATCCAGGTCATGTTCTTCGCAATTATTTGCTTTGCATTACAGAGCTGGACAATAACTAAGGATAACAGAAGAAGAATCGATGCCTTCGAGCTGTGATGCTGGAGAAGAGTCCTGAACATACCAGGTCTCTCCTTGGAGGCTAGGATTTTGAAGCTCTGTCTCACTTACTTTGAGTACTTAGCCAGAAGAGACCATTCCTTGGAGAAGGACATCATGCTTGGAAGGGTGAATGAACAGCACAGGAGAGGAAGACCCCAGGTAAAATATATTGATGCAGTAACTGAGGCAGTCGGGCGCTGGTTTGTCAGAACTAGTGAGACTGGCCCAGGACAGCGCAGAGTTCAGAGCTTCTGTACATAGGGTCATTATGGGTTTCAGGAGATTCACTGGCACTTAACAACAACAAGAAGAAGAAAGTACTATATTAAAATCATCAAGCAGTAGCCTTTACCCTACTCTTCTAAACACCTCCAAGTTACTGCAAGTTCTGATTCATAAGAACCCTCCATGTGGTTTCCCAAGGCTGTAAATTGCAGTGGAAAAACACTGTATTTGTTTTTTAAAGCATCAATGAAGGGAAAAAAGCATAGAAATATTTGTTGTTTTCATAAATGAAAAATAGTAATGATCATCAGGATTAACATACATATTAAGAAATCTAAAAACATGTTGCAGGTAGCGAAATCTGCTGTCAAGAACCTCTCCAGAGTACTAAAGGGCAAGGGAGTCAGATTAAAGACCAAGATGCTGCTGACCCGAGTCATCATCCTCTCAATTACTTCTTACGTATCTGAAAATTGGACAGTGAATCGGATGATTGTTATTGTTATTGTCATGTTGTTATGTGCCATCGAGTCCATTGTGACTCATAGCAACCCTACTTATAAGAGCCCTAAACCTTGCTTTATGCTTTGCCAACCTCATTGTCTCCGACACACCTACTCCCACTACCCTAATCATTGAATCGATCCTTCTCATTGATGGACCTTCTTTCCTGCACTGTCCCTCCAATCTCCCAAACATGATGTCCCTCTCCAAGGACCAGTCCCTCCTGGCAACATGCCCAAAGTATGTCAGACAAAGCTTCAGAATTCTTGACTCCAAGGAGCAGCCTGGCTTCACCCTCTCTAGGGCAAACTCGTTTGTTCTCCTATCAGTCCATGGTATATTCAACACTCTTCTCCAGCACCACAGCTCAAAGGGATCAATTCTCTTTCTATCATCCCTAGTCGTTGTCCAGCTCTCCAATGCATAACACACAATTGCGAAGACTATAGCTTGGATCACGCACACCTTATTCTCCAGCCTGATGTTGTTGCTCTTCAGTACTCTTGAGAGGTCCCTGACAGCTGACCTTTCCATTGCAATTCGTCTCTTGATTTTCTGGCTGCTGTTACCAAGAGTGTTGACTGTGGAGCCAAACAAACTAAAATTATTAACTATCTCAATCTCTTCACTATCTATACTGATGCTGCCAATTGACCCAGTGGTGAGAATCTGTTTTCTTGATGCTGAGCTTCAGGTCCTCCTGAGATGTGCAGGCTGGGCTTAGAAGTGGTAGTGGTACTAGGGATATTTTAGCTAATGTTAGATGGATCTTGGCAGAAAGCAGAGTACCAAAGGAATGCCTATCTGTGCTTCATTGACTATTCAAAGGCTTTTTTTTAATTTAAATAGCATTCAGTTTATTATAAATATTTGGTATTTGCTTCCCATATTTCTGCCCTTTTGTTTTTATCATAATTATGTTATCATCTAGATGAGCATCCTTTATACACAAACAAATAAATTAAACATAATAAACTCAAAGAAATACTTTCAAAAATCTCCATATGATCAGAAGGATTCAGGTTGAATATTGCTTGAAACTTTCTTTTAATTGTCCCATTGCCACAGTGCTTGTCAAAACCAGTTCTGATTAATCTCCTTTGTCAGTGTGTCCTTTGCCATTCCTTATCTCTCCTCCCTGAGAGAGACTTCACCCTGATTCATAAGGGAAAAATGGCATATCCTCTTAGCTACTTCCTGCTGAAAAGGGACGCTGTAGGTTTCAGGGTGAAGATCTTCTCTCACTACTCTAAAGGGCCCCTTTGGCAAAGACAAGTTAAAAGTATATGAGTCAAAAATTAAAAGCAATAATATTCCAAGTAAAGGTTCTAACAGTGGCACAAATCAAGAAACAGAGGGAAGGTAGTTCTTAAAATAAAAGGCTTATTGACTAGTACTTTGTCTATTATAGTGTAAAGGTTAGGAACCACAAGATGTAGAGGCTCAACTATGTCATTTAGTGTTCTTAAGTCCTGGACCAAATTCCATCTACCACTGGGTTGTTTTACAGCTCAGAAATCCACATGCAAGGCCGAGGTGAAGTAAGGAACTGCTTATGAGGTTTTCCATCAATTCCAACAACTAAGAAATAGTGAAAAGAATTGGGACCTCAGAAAGCTTTTAGGACTAAATAATAGGCTCTTGTGTCCAGGAGAAAATGAATGTACTTACCAGTAATGTTAATGCTCACCCACGGCTCTTCTGGGAGGATCTGAATTGTTGAAGCTTGGAGCTGGG
>NW_006399751.1:16983666-16988130 GCF_000299155.1 Elephantulus edwardii | reverse complement strand
TAATTTCAGTAAAAATTTAGAGACTTTGGATTTCCATTCATTCATTGTTGCATTCTTTCCCCTCCCAACCCTCCCCCAGAACACTACCCTCTTGGAAAAGTAAAAGAAAAATTCTTTCATTGTTTTAAAAACCCTCCCCCAGGTCCACTCCATCATGTAGCCTTCGCTCTAGACTCCTGTCATGACAAAAATACCTAATCACATATCCCTTTTAAACAGCTTTCTCCCTCATCTGTTTCAATGCAGTATACATTATTGAAGCCATCTTCCTCAGTCTCTCCCCAAACCCAAGGTCAACCCTATTTTACAACAGTGGTACCATGTAGTATTTGTCCTTTTGTGACTGAGATACTTTACTCAGCATAATGTCCTCCAGAGTCACCCTTTTTGAATAATATTGCATGAGTTCCTTGTTTTTCAATGCAGCATAGTATTCCATTTTGTGAATATACCACAGCTTCTCTATCCATTCATTTGTTGATGGTATGCAAAGGCTTTTGACTGTATGGATCACAACAAGCTATTGCTGACTCTGAGAAGAATGGGAGTCCCAGAACACTTAATTGTGCTAATGAGAAACCTATACTTGGACCAAGAGGCAGTAGTCAGAACAGAGCAAGGAGACACTGAATGGTTCAAAATTGGGAAGGGCATACACCAGGATGTGTCCTGTCTCCATACCTTTTCAATCTGTATGCAGAACAGATCATCTGAGACACTGTGCTCTATGAGGAGAAATGTGGCATCAGGATTGGTGGAAGATTCAATTGGATGATAAAAGAAGAATTATTGCCTTTGAATTATAATGGAGAAAAGTACTGCATCATCCATGAACTACCTGAAAGAATAAACAAATCTGTCTTGGAGGAAGTGCTACCAGGGTACTCCTTCAAGGCAAGGACAGTGAAACTTCATCTCATTTACTTTGGGCATGTTGTCTAGAGAAAAAAGTCTTTGGAAAAAGACACCATGCTTGGAAAGGTGAAGGGCATAGAGAGGAGGACCTTCAACAAAATGGACTGACAGTAACCATAGCAATGGACTTGAACGTATCAGAGATGGTGAAGATAGTGTGGGGTAGGGCAAGGTGCTGATCTTTTGTTCATAGGTTTTCTATGAGTTGCAGTCAACTTGATGGCACCTAACAATGATAATGACGGAGGACAGATAACAAATTTTGCATCGAGTCAGACAGACTCATAGCTGGTCCTCCGGCAGGTTTTGAGAGGCTATAAATTGCACCAGAGGAAATCGCTCATCTTTCTCCCACAGGGCACATAGTGTATTTGAACCATCTGCTTTTGTCTTGGCAGCACAATGACTTACTCACTAGGCCACCAGAGCTCCCTTCTAATTACAAAACGTGAACTTTATTACTCAGCAGATAAACAAATCTCCTGTTTTCATTATCAAATATAACTAATGATTATGGCTATGTATTTGGTTAAGAGGAAATAATACATTGATTGGAGAGTAATCTTGAAATATAAATCAGGAATTATACAAAGTATAAAATAGATCAGCACCTGTGTGCACCCCCAAAAGCCAAATAGAATGAGGATTAAAGAGAATAGATTAATCTGAATACCCAAGAGAAAAACTACTGATGGAGACTCACCCCTCTCTCTAAAGGGATGAATCTTCTGGATAACCTCATTAATGTTGATTAGATGATAATAAGGCTGAATGAAGTGTAGAGGTTCTCCTCCCAGTGCTTCCTGGATGTGGGGAGGCATGAGAGTGCACTAGAAGACGAGTGGGCAGGGGGAAAAGGGGGAGAAATCAGGGGAAGATTTTTATCTCATTTCTTATAAACCAGACTCCCTATTTTGTCCTTGAGCCATAGCCAGATTCTCAAGTCGGAGCTCTCAAGCAGGAATAAACAGAAAGTAGGGCATTGTCTCTTCGTTGTTACGGAGGATGACAGCTGGTTTCATGGGAGATGCTTGATGGAATTTGATTTGGAGCCAGTGATTTGATGCTTCATAGAGGTGTCTCTCTCTTGGCTTAAGATTAATGTCAGGGTTTAAGAAGAAGTATCACTGTTTCAAGAAAACAAACATAAGCATCATCATTCACCTCCCTGCTCTAATGAAGAAGTGTAACTATTTTAGTTTCTTATTTATAATTGGAGTGTTCTGGCCTAGAAAACAAAAGTAGTTAAAATTATTGATGCATTTGACATTTATGCAACTCCACTTAAATTATCTAGCTGTTTTTAAAAATATCCTTAAAGAACATATAAATAATAAGTAAATAAATACAATATATGCTAAAATATCCTTAAATAATCAGAGGCCAAGCCTTTTCAGATGACACATGATTGTGGTTTATAATGCAATTAATATTGCAAGTTCAAAATTCTCCAGATTTTTTGAGCTCCAAATACAAGCCTGTTGTTGTTGTTTGCTGTCGAGTTGGAACCAATTTATAGCTGACCCTCCAGTGGATTTTCTGAGGCAGTTAATTTCATGAAAGACCGCCCATCCTTCTGGCACTGAGTAGCTGGTGGGTTTGAACAGCATGCCTTTGGAATTGCAGCACTGGTAGCCAAATTACTAGACACTGTGCTGCAATCTCAAAGGCAAATATAAATCTATTGTCCAAGAAAACTCAACAGAGATGACTCAAATTAGTAAAGGGTTATCCTCAATTGATCCACTTTCTAGCTCTTTAAACTCTGTCCAAATCTCTCCTTAGTCTTAACCCAAATGCACTCAGGCCTAGGTCCTTAGTTCTTAGTTGAAAAGAATTTGAAAATATGCTTCTATAATGCGTATTCTCTGTTTCCCTATGAGAAGGGATTGCTCTTTTTTTTTTTCCTAACAGATGAAAAGAGGTTGGAATTGGACTTCAAAGTGGAGTAGAGTTCTGGTCAGAGCAACTATTTGATAGAAAATTCTGAGAGCTTTAATAATGCTAAGATCTTTCCCCAGCCACATCACAATATTAGAATAAATAAATATAAACTCCAGGATCCCTGATGGCACAAAGGTTTAACATGGAGCTGCATGTTATATATAAAGTTTGATAGTTTGAATGCACCCAGCTGTTCCTCAAGAGAAAAACTTGGAGCTCTGCCCCAGTAAAGATTACTCACCCACTCCCTGCCTGCTAGTTAGTTCCAACTCATAGAGGCCCTCCATTGGGTTTCTGAGGAGGTAAATTAAACTGTTGGAGGGGACTGACCAGCTTTCTTCCAAGGAGTAATTGGTGAACTGAAACTGCTAGAGAGGGAGAAAAGTGCAACAAAGAATGAATGGAAACCCCAAATCTTTGCAAACTTTCATTAAAATTAACATAAAAATTAAAAAAAGAAACTGCTAGAGACCCATGGCCTTTAGATTAATAGTACAGCTTTCCACAGACTATGCCATCAGAGCTCCTTATATTACACATATAAAGTAAATTCGTAATCTTGTGAATAATTGTAATAAACAGTAGTCTATCATTGACCTCTGCTCCACTCCGGATTCCAACTTCAACTTCTTCTCATCAGTGAGAAAGAAAATGAATAATCCCTTCTCATAGGGAAGCAAGAATTATGAACTGTAGAAATATAAACATATTTTCAAATTCCTTTTAGATTGAGAAATGACCACAGACACTTTTATCCTTACATTTTTATATTAAGCAAAAGATATACAGTGAAATAAAAGTCATCTTAATTTTTTTAATTTACTCTAATACTTTATTATAACCCTTAAAGTCAAGAGCATGGTTCAAATTAATTTTAAGTTTGGTTATGTCTGAAGAGGGGAAGAGAAGTACAATTTCTGAAACATTCTACCTCTCCTGTACCAGCCACACTCTGATCTCTTCATCATAATCTCAATGCTTCATTATTTTGGCAACTCAGAAGTTCATAGTCTAGCTGGTTAATAGCAGGACAGTCTGTGTCTTTTAACGATGAATGGATGGAAACATATAGAAGGAATCCAGTGCTTCTGGAGCAGAATCAAGTTTTCATCTTACTTTAATGGTTGCCTCACTCTGATCTGTTGGCAGGTAAGTTTTGCTTTGGTGCAATGGCCTATATATTTTGTATTCACTTCATCAGCAAAAAAGAAGTGATTAACAACCTCATGCTCAAATCAGTGGAGAAGACTCTTAGGTCTGATTCACCTCACAATTTCTTTTGCATTAAAATAGAATCCCTACCTAAAGTAAGATTTACATATTTGACTTTTTTTTTCTTTCTTCAAGGAAGAGATTTCTATTACTGCTCTTATAATTCTATAAATATGTAGTCTTTCAAACTGTACTTTCTAACTCATATTGTCAAGTTCATAATGGACAGTATCTGAAGGGGTCACACTCCATGCTGATATTCTCACTCACCCTTCCTCTTCCTCAAATTCATAGGCTCCATAGTCAACAGTCTTGGCACCAGCAGCCAGGAAATTAAAAGGCGCATTGCCATGGGAAAGTCTGCTGTTAGGGACCTCTCCAAAGTGCTGAAGA
>NW_006399751.1:16952415-16983376 GCF_000299155.1 Elephantulus edwardii | reverse complement strand
AGGAGAGGTAGGCCCTCTATGAGGTGGATTGATTCAGTGACTGGGATAATTGGGATGGGAGTGTCAGAGACAGTGCGATTGGCATAGGACAGAGCGGAGTTTAGGGCTGTTGTACGTAGGGTCGCTATGAGTCACAGGCGACTCGACGGCACATAACAACAACAACCTATAATACATGCATTCTTCAAAGGATACATATCTTCACCCACACTAATGACTGGCAAGCATGTTATAGGTAACCAAAAGCCAGAGCAAAATTTCTAACACAGAAATTCATCAATTGTCTATATTTAACATTTCTAAAAGGAGACTTTCTAATTGATTTAAATAATATCTAAAGTTAGGGAACTCTGGTGACCTAGTGGTAACGAACTGTCCTGCCAGCCCAAAGCCATGTGTTCAAATCCACCATCTGCTTTGTGGGGGAGAGATGGGCAATCTCCTGCTATGTGTTTACCACTTCTGAAAACCCACTGAAAGGGCGGCTATGAATTATTCCAAGTAGATAGTACATACAAACAAAAACATTAGCTCTCTAGGAGGCTCTGGTGGCTTAGTGGTAAAGATTTCTGCTGCCAACCCCAAAGCATGCAGTTCAAATCAATCAGCTTGGGAGAAAGATGGGCAATCTCCTCCCATGTGATATATTGCCTTTGAAAACCTCCTGGAGGGTCAGCTATGAGTGGGTTCTAGCTCAACATTATGTAACAACAACGTTAACTAGTTCTGGCTTCATTTAGCAAAATAAGAGAATTGACTACAAATATCTTCAACCATGCACATAATTTATGAGAACGTGTTCAGTCAACTCAGAGAATTCCAAGAGTCACCAGAACAGTCTCCTGAATGATTTTGTACAAACCGATTCAGACTTTTCTGTATTCTAACCAGATTTCACCTTCATGGAGCAAAGAAACTATTCCTTAGAGACTTTAAGTTGAGATTTTTGTTCTTCTCAAATAGAAAGTACTGCATATACCTTGGCTATGAAAAGACTGAAAAAAATTAGTATTTCCACAGACTGTATCCCATGGTGAAGTTAGCAATTTCAAAGAAAGATTACTGTGCTTTACCAAAGGTAATATGGATATGACAACCACTGCTGGTAGGTCCATTCCCATTCCTGGTGACCTTCCATGAGGTTTCTATTTCTGTTCATCTTAACAGGAGCAAATTGTCTCATTCTTCTTCTAATAAGCAAGGTGGTGGATTTGAACTGCAACCGTTAGGTTAGCAGCTCAACACATAAATACAATACCACTTGAGCACCTATAAATGGATACAAGGATGCCACAAATTAACAAATGTATGTTATAGTCCTTGTTCAAGTATGTACATATGTAGTTGTTATTGTTGATTGCTGTCCAGTCGAGCATGACTCATAGTGACCCTATGAACAAAAGGCTTGAAGTCCTTCCGCAACAATTGCCATTTATCAAAGTTCACAGAGCTTCCAGAGGCCTGCTGTTTAAGAAGTGGATGCCACTCCTGCTTCCAAAAGATCAAACTCAGCCTTCAATATGGATTAGGTCTCAACATCAAGAAAATAAAAATCTTCACTTCTGGACCAATAGATACCATCATGATGGATGGAGAAAAGAGTGAAGTTGTCAAAGATTTCGTCTGACTTGGATCCATAATCAATATCCATGGTAATAGCAATTAAGAAATCAAAAGATGGAAAAGTCTTCTGTCAAGGACCTCTTTAAAAAAAAAAAGATTAACGTAATCTTGCTGCAAGCCATGTTATTTTCAACTGCTTCCTACAAATCTGAAAGTTTGTCAATGAGTAAGGCTGAGTGGATAAGAATCAACCCCTTGGAATTGTGATGTTGGAGAAGAATACTGAATACCCCATGAACTTCTGACTGGACAAACAGGTCTGTCTTGGAGGAAGTCCAACCAAGGTGCTCCTTAGATGAAAAGGGTGATGAAACTTTATCTCATGTACTTTGGGCATGTTTTCAGGAACATGGAGCATGTTGTCCTTGGAAAAAAGACATCATTTGGGGAAAGGTGGAAAGTCAAAGAAAGAGAAGAACAACCTCAACAAGATGGATGAAACAGTGACTATTAGAATAAATAGATCATCAATAATGTATACTGCATTGAAACAGATGAGGGAAAAAACTGTTTAAAAGGGATATGTGATTAGGTATTTTTGTCATGACAGGAATCCAGAGAGAAAGCTGCATAGTGGAGTGGACCTGGGGAGAGGGACTGTAAAACAATGAGAGAATTTTCCTTTTACTTTTCAAAGAGGAGCGTGTACTGGGGGGAGGAGGAGAGATAGGGGGGGGAATGCAACAATGAATGAATGGAAATCCAAAGTCTCTGTAAATTTTCATTTAAATTAATAATAAATTTTAAAAAATAATAAATCAGAGATCGTGAGGATGGCAGAGAAAAGGGGATGGTAGGGTCACTCATTGGTAACTAATAACAACAATAACAATAATTTATATGCTATACGTGTCATTCATTTTTTGTATGTAGTTGCATAACTCCATGATGTATACTCAGTAAATTAAAAACAAGTATTCAAACAAAAACTTGTGAGTATTTGTAGTTCACTCTCCAAATAACCAAAAGACGGAAGTAATCCATATGACCATTGATTGAAGAATGGATAAACAGAAAGCAGTATGTCCCTGGAGGACATTATGCTGAGTGAAGTATCTCAGTCACAAAAGGACAAATACTGCATGGTACCACTATTGTAGAATGAGACTGACATCAGGGTTGGGGTAAGACTGAGAAAAACTGGATAAATTATGTACACTACATTGAAAAAGATGAGGGAGAGGACAGTTTAAAAGTGATATATGATAGGGTATTATGGTGATCACAAGAGTCCAGAATCAAGGTTGCATAGTGAAGTGTACTCGGGGCGGGGGGATTGTATACCAATGAAAGAATTTTTCTTTTACTTTTCAAAGAGAGGAGCAAACTGGGGGGAAGGAGTGTGGAGGGAGAAAAGCGCAACAATGAATGAATGGAAATCCAAAATCTCTGTAAATGTTCATTAAAATTAATAAAATAAAATGGGAAAGCAGTATGTCATAATTGTGGCATTTTGTTCAAATATAAAACCAAATTAAATACTTGTACATGTTACAATATGGACAAAACCCAAAACCTTACATTGAGTAAAAGAAGCTACACAAAAGCCCACATAATGCTTTATTCTATGTATATGAGATAGCCAGAACAGAAAAATTCATAGAAACAGAGTGTGGCATGCATGAGATGTGCCAGCTTAATGGTGAGGAGTTTGGGGGGTGATTAAAATGTTCCAGAACTGAATAGTGGTCATAGATGTAAAACAGTATGAATGTACTACTACCTCTAAACTTTCAAACAGTTAAAATGGTGTATTTTATATTATGCGTATTAGTCAACATAAAAAGATTAAAAATAAAAGAATACTAAAATAAACTCATTATCCTCCAAGAGCCAGTTGCATCTAAAAGAATCTAATAAAATATGTTTACATGCCTTTTATAACATGTAAGCAAGGCAACATCACAATATAGTCAAGAAACAAACGGCTTTTTAAGATCTCTGTTATGAAATGTAGCTCTGGTTGCCTAGAGTTAAGGAGTTACACTAGCAACCCAAGAGTATGTGGTTTGAATCCACCAGCAGCTTTGCAATGGAAATATGAGCAAATTTCTCCCTTGTGATTAAGTGCTTCTGAAAATCCACTAGAGAGTCAGCTATGGGTTAATTCTGAGTTGATGAAAAACTTCAAAACAAATGAAAGAAATAATTTTGCTGCAAAAGAGAAGTTTGATAGTTAAAATCCACCAGCTGCTCCACAGTAGAAAGACAAGACAGTCTGGTTTTTTAAAGATAGGGTGCAGCTTTAGAAACGCGGTGGGCAGATCCATTCTGGCCTACGGGGTGGCCTTGTGTCAGAAGTGATTCGAAGGCTATAGGTTTGAGGGTTTGATCATGTAAGTAGATGTTCTATTCTCCCAGATGATATCACCTGGTAACTCAGTCTGTACACCTTGAGATAACAAGGTTTGTTCTTCAAGGTGAATAACCAAGCTTCTTGTTCTATGTGTCTATACCAAGCAGTTAAAATGAGCTGTAGTTTATTTCCTCTGGGAAATAGATTTTTTTAAAACTATCAATACATTTCATATCTTAATGGTTATGCTTTATTCAGAAATCTAAAACTAGCTTATAATGAAACAGATTATGATGAAAAAGTCATTTTCTGGGATGTTGTTTTAAACAAGCGATAGAAAAATCTGAGCAAGAGTCACAGTTTTTGTGGATATCAAAATAGCACATGCTCATATTTCTTTTACCACCAATAAGCAATTATTTTCAAGGCAAAAATATCAGTTTACTAGTGCTATCATTTAATTGTAGTTGACTCATCCAATGAGCTCTTGTGGTGTAATAGTTAAAGCCCTGAGCTGCTAACTAAAAGGTCAGCAGTTCAAGTCACCATCCATGCAAGAAACAGTGGGGCACTTGATGTGACAGTCTGCTTCAAAAAGATTATTGGAAATAATCCTGCAGACACTATAGAATATTCTATCTTACAGGATCACTTGGGTATGAATCAAATTGATGGCATAGGTTTGATAGTAGTTGTTGGGTCATCCAGGAACCCTAACTAATATGCCTATTTATTATTAGATACCATGAGTTGCTGAAAGAATAAACAAATCTGTCTTGGAGCAAGTGTAATCAGGGGGCTCCTTGGAGGCAAGGAGGGTGAAACTTCATCTCACACATTTTGGACATGTTGTTAGGAGGGATCAAACCTTGGAAAAGGACATCATGCTTGGAAAGGTGTAGGTTCAACAAGAGAGGAAGATGCTGAACAAGAAGGTTTGACACAGTGACTCTAACAACTGGTTCAAATATATTAGAAATGGTGAGAATGGAACAGGATAAGGCATGATACAGATACACTGTTCATAAGGTCACTGTGAATCATAGTCAACTCAATGGCACACAATAACAACAACAACATTAATTGAATCAGATCACTTGACTTAAACAAATCACCTTTACTTAAATAAATGCAACCCTGTTGTCAGTTAAGCCTTATGAAAAACCCATTTTCACCAAGTTGATCCTGAATTGTAGTGATAGCACTACACAACTAAAAAGTGAACAAAAAAGATGCTTGAGTATATATTTGTGTGTGCAGCGTCAGGAAGTAAGGAGACACACCGCACTGGGAAAATCTACAGTTAAGGACCTCTCCAAATCACTGAGGTGTAATGATGTCAATTTGAGGACTAAGGTGCATCTGATTCAAGCCATAGTCTCTCCGATCACTTGCTATGTATCTGAGAGCTGGACAATGAATAAGGATGACAGAAAAAAAAAATTGGAGCCTTCGGGCTGTAGTGTTGCAGAAGAGCACTGAATATCCATCCCATGGATTGCCAAGAGAACAAATAGATATGTATTGGAGAGGGTGCAGCCAGAGGGCTCTTTGGAGGCAAGAATGAGGTTTTGCCTCACATACTTTGGGCATGTTGCTAGGAAGGGCTATCCTTGGAGAAGAACATGATGCTGGGAAGGGTGGAGGAGGATTGGCAAAGGAGAGAAAGACCCTTGACCAGGTGGATTGACACGGTGACTGCTGCAGTGGCAGGAAGTGTGAGGATGGTGCTAGATAGAACAGGGTTCAGATTTTTTGTTCATAGGGTCACTATGAGTTATACTCAACTTGGCAGCACCTAAAACAAGAACAAATTATTCACAATTATGGAGAATGAAGGCTTTTGCTGAGCCTACTTTAATATCTCTGTATATCTTTCTAAGCAAGTTACTTTACAAATAGTTAATAGGTATATGAAGGATCACTTTTCTACAAGAGGAAATATGAATGGGCCAATCTAATAAGATGTTCATTCCTCATCTGCCCAATATGGTCACTACACCTGAAGCTCTTTATGTGGACACCTTAGGTGTTGCCTTAAGTCAGAGTGAACTTCAGCAACATGTTTGATATTTTGGGTTTTCAGGCAGAATCCCAATTTTGGAGTGAAAGTGAACACCCTTGATGCCTAAATATAAAGCAGAAACAAGAAAGACCCACAAGTTTGGAGGGCAATGGATGACAGAGCACAGTGGCTTCCAGGGAAAGCAGATTTGTTTGTAAACCATGTAACTCTTTGAGGACTTCCAGAAACCATGGGAGAAAGAGTCTTTTTTCCAAGTGCCAAAGTTCTGGGTCCACCAGTGGGCTGACTAAACAATAACTGAGCACTATCTGAAGTGTTCACTGCAGAAGATCAAGGACTGCAGTCTCCAATATGGATGAAGCTCCACTTCAAGAAAACAAATTCTCACCACTGGGCCAACTGGCAAACATGATGTTAGATGGAGAAGAAATTGTGGTTGTTAACAACTGCAGCTTACTTGATTCCACAATCAACAGACTGGGCACCCACAGTCAGGAAATCAATAGACTAATTGCATTAGGAAAGTCCATTGTTAGGGACCTCTCCAAAGTGATGAAGAGCAAAACTGTTAGTCTAAAGACTAAGGTATGCCCGATCCAGGCCATGGTTTTCACAATTACTTACTATGTATCAGAGAGCTGGACAATGACTAAAGATGACAGAAGAAGAATGGATGTCTTTAAGTTGTGGTGCTGGAGAAGAGTATTGAACATACCATGGACTGTCAAGAGAATAAACAGGTTTGTCCTAGAGAGAGTGAAGCCAAGTTGTTCTTTGGAGGCAAGGATTTTTTTTAAATTAATTTTAATGAACATTTACAGAGATTTTTGGATTTCCATTCATTCATTGTTGCACTTTTTTCTCTCCCCCCTCCCAGCTCTTCAAAAAGCAAAAGATAAACTCCTTCATGGGTATACAATCCCCCCACCCCGAATGCACTCCACTGTGCAACCTTAATTCTGGATTCCTGTGATAAAGGATTCTGGCGCTCTGTCTCATATAACTTGAACATGTTGCCTGGAGGGACTGATCCTTGGAGGAGGAAATCATGTTTGGAATGATAGAGAGACAGTACAGGGGAGGAAGACCCTGGATGAGTAGGATTGACACAGCTACTCACTGGAGCAGTGGGGACAGGTGCGTCAGAGACAGTGAGACTGGCTCAAGATAGGGCAGGGTTCAGAGATATTGTACATAGGGTCTCCATGAGTCACAGGCAACTCTACAGCACCTAACAACAACAACTTCAACATTACTATTCTTAATAAAATGTAGAGGTCTGGGGAAACTTATATTCCTTTTGTTGTTGTTGTTGTTGTTGTTGTTAGGTGCCATGCAGAAGAGTACAACCCATAGTGACCCCATGAACAGCAGATCTGAACCCTGACCAGTCTTCACATTTTCTGACATATTTGAGCTGACTGCAACAGTCACTGTCTCAAAGCACCTGGTTAAGGGTCTTCCTCCCCTTTACCGACCCGCTACCTTTCTAAGTATGATGTCCCTCTCCAAGGAATAGCCTCTCCTAGCAACATGTCTGAAGTATGTGAGTTGAGGTTTTATCATCTCTGCCTCCAAGGAACACTCTGGCTGCACTTTCTCTGAGATGCATTTGTTGTCCATTTGGCAATGCATGGGATATTCGGTACTCTTTAATTCTACAACTCAAAGACACCAATTGATTCTTCTTCTGTTATCCTTATTCATTGTCCAGCTCTCAGATGCATAGTGAGTGATTGAGAAGACCATAGCCTGAATCAGATTAATCTCGTCCTGAAACTGATATCATTGCTCTTCAATAATTTGGAGAAGCTCCTGACTGCAGATTTTACAATGCAATACGTCTCCTGATTTCTTGATTGCTGGCACCAAGGATTTTTATTGCAGATTCAAGTAAGATTACATCTTTGGCAACAATCTTTTCTCCATCTATCATGATGTTTACTATCATGATGTACAGTATTAAGAATGTTTTTTCTTGATGTTGAGATGCAATCTATATTGAAGACCGTATTGTTGATTTTCTGTAGCAAGTGCTTCAAAGTCCTCCTCACATTCATTTGCATAACACAGGTTATTGATGAGTCTTCCTCTGATCCTGAGGCCACATTCTTCTTCACAGAGTCCAACTTCTTAAATAATTTGCTCAGCATAAAGACTGAATAGGTCTGGAGAGACAATACAACTCTTACACACCCCCTTCTTAATTTTAAGCCATTTAGTGCTCCCTTATTCAGTTCACACAACAGCCTCTTGGTCTAAGTTTCTCGTGAGCACAATTAAGTATTCTGGGATTCCCATTCTTCTCAATGTTAGCCATTATTTGCTATGATCCACTCATTTAAATGCTTTTGCAAAGTCAACAAAGCACAAGCAGATATGTTTCCCTTATTCTTCATTTTCAGCCAGGATCCATCTGTCATCAGCAATGATATTTCTGGTGTCACAACTCTTCTAAATCCTGATGAACCTCTGGCAGTTCTCTATGTACTATTGTAGCCAATTTTGGAAGATTTTCAGCAGTATTTTGTTTGCATGTAGTATTAATGATACTTTTTTATAATAACCACATTCTGATGGATCATCTTTCTTGTGAAGAGGAACAAATATGATTCTCTTCCATTGTCAGTCAGTTCTTTTTGGCATAGTGACCATGTGTATTCTCTCCATCTTCTTTTGATGCTTCTTGGATAGTGCAATATATTTTGTTCGCAGGGTTTTCAGAGGCCTCCTATTTAAGAAGTGGATGGTCAATCCTGCTTCCTAGTGTGTCTAATGTATGAGTTCTACTAAAACCTGCCTACCACATAATGTTGGGTCTACAGAATCCTGAGATTTTCCAAAACCATTTCCCCTGTTATTATTTGGTGTAACCAAGTAGACCATAATTCATAGCAATCCTATGATAAGCAAAACTGCTTGCTGAAACTGAGGAGGACCTCATGCATTTGCTGCAGAGGGTCAAGGACTGCAGCCTTCAGTATGGACTGAGGCTCAATGTCAAGAAGACAAAGATTCTCACCACTGGACCAATTGGTAGCATCAGGATGAATGGCAAAGAGATTGAGATTGTTCACAGCTTCAATTTGCTCGGCTCCAAGGTCAACACTCTTGGTACCAGCAGCCAGGAAATAAAAAAGCGTATTGCGATGGGAAAGTCTGCTGTTAGGGACTTTTCTAAAGTACTCAGGAGCAACAGTGTCTCTCTGGAGACTAAGGTGCGCCTGATACAGGCCATGGTCTTTGCAATCACTTTTTATGCATGAGAGTTGGACAATGACTAGGGAGGACAGAAGGAGAATTGACAACTTTGAGCTGTGGTGCTGGAGAAAAGTTTTGGATGTACCATGGACTGCCAAGAAAACAAACAGATTCATCCTAGAGAGGGCTAAACCAAGCTACTCCTTGGAGGCAAGGATTCTGGGGCTTCGTCTGACATACTTTAGGCATGTTGCAAGGAGGGACGGGTCCTTGGATAGGGACATCATGCTTGGGATGGTGGAGGGACAGCACAAGATGGGGAGACCATCTATGAGATGGATTGATTCAGTGACTGGGGTAATAGGGATGGGTGTGTCAGAGGCAGTATGATTGGCACAGGATAGAGCAGGGTTTAGGGCTGTTGTACATAGGGTCGCTATGAGTCGCAAATGACTCGACGGCACATAACAAAACAACACGATAAACAGATCTGCACTTGCCCTATCCTGCACCATTTTAACAATCTGTGATATGCTTGAGCATGTTGTTAGAGTCAGTGTCAGTGTATCTTGTTGAGAGTCTTCTTCTCTTCCTCTGGTCCCCAGCTCTTCCAGGATGGTGTCCTTTTCCAGGAACTGGCCCCTCCTGACCACATGCTAACGTGTGTGAAACAATATTCCACCATCCTTGCCTCCAAGAGCACCCTAATTACAATGCCTTCCAGACAGAGTTGTTTATTCTTCTGGCAGTCCCCTAGTTAAGGGTAAATCTGAAAATGGTAATTACTCACATTGTATTCATTTGATACAATGCATTGTAGTGTAGGGTTGATGTTTCCTTAATAATTTGTATATTCGGGGGACAGACTCTTCATATTCTTTGAGGGAGAAAGAGGAACAATCTCCTCCTGAGAAATTTACATCTTTGAAAATATGCTTAAAGTCAGCTATGCTCAAGTTTCAACTCAGTGGCAGTGAGTGAGGCTTATTATTTTAATTTTACAAATGAGGAAACTGTTTTATAGGCTTCAATAATTTGACTGAGTTACACACCAAAAAAATAAAGAAAGAAGAGAATAGTAAGCCTTTCCCAACTCACTTTTCTATCAGTTGCTGTATAGTCAAGTCAGACTCCTTGCCAAGATCTTGAATTTCTCAGAACCCCATTTCTCCTCAAGAGAAGGAGTTTTTAAAAAGGGATATAGCTATAGCTTTTTGTACCCACCAAAATTAATAAAAACTACCCAAGAAGTAAACTACGAACAATCCCACACATAACTCTAAGTCCAGCCAGCTGTCCAATGTCGAGATACCAGAGCCTTTAAGCAGTGGAAATAGGAGTAAAGGAAGAGGGGGGATAATTGGAATCACTCATATAGTCTGTGGCAGCTCATGGCAAAAGAACTTCATAGAAAGAAAGAAACTCTGTCCATTGAGCATTCAGAGTTTAAGACAAAAAGAAAGAAAAAGATGTAGATTGTTTCCCCTATTTCTTCATACCATTGGTACCTTGAGTGAACCCATTCAGTGCACAGAGGAAGAGAGTGTGTATACGGGTAGGTGTATGTGTGTGTGTTTTTTCAGATGCCCCACATAAGTATTACCCAGCAGGGGGAGCCTTAACAGAAGAAAGCAAACTGGCAGGCAAACTCCATATGGCAACTAAATATGGATTTGTTCTATAGCCAGTGTCTGTCTGTCTTCTTCTTTCTCTCTTACGCACACAAAAACAACCAACCAATAATGTTGTATGGTATAATGTATGTTGCTGCTGTTGCTGAGTGTTGTTGAATTGATTCCCCTTCATGATGACCCCACGTGTGCAACCATAGGGAACTGGTGGAATCCCCAAGGCTAGGGTCCTTACTTATCTTTCAAGCCTGGGACTGAAATCACTAGTTCAATTTTTAGTTAAACATTTGTGTCGTTATTATGTGCCATCAAGTCGCCTGCCACTCATAGCTCCAAGCCTTGTCCTTTGCTGAGCCAATCTCACTGTCTCCAACACACCTGAGTCCCCATTACTATATCAATCCATTCCATCCAGGGTCGTCTTCTCCTCCATTGTCCCTCCACTTTTCTTCTCTAAGGACTAGCCCTCCTGGCCACATGCCCAAAGTATGTGAGACAGAGCTTCAAAATCCTAGCCTCCAAGGTTTTACCCTCTCCAGGACAGACCTATTTATTCTCTTGACAGTTCAAGGTGTGTAGTCAATACTCTTCTCCAGCACCACAGCTCAAACTCAAGGGATTCTTCTGTTGTCCTTAGTCATAGTCCAGCTCTGAGTTAAACACTAGACAAATTCCTAAAATTAACTATATAATACCAGAAAAGTACTTACTCCTTACAACAATCAACCATATGAGATCAAAAGAGCAGGATTTCCCTGAGGACAAAGCCCAGAAAGCAAGAAACAAATAGGAAAGGAAGATGGGCAGATAGAGACAGTAGACACAGGGAAGAGGTGGGGAGAGTACTGTTACTTTTTGGGGTCTGAAATCAAGGTAATGACACAAATGTGGTTGAAATATTGAACAGAAAACCAACCCGTTCTATAAACTTTCATTCAAATAACAATAAAAAGAACAACTCCATAGGACTTCAAGGCTGTTACCTTTCAGAAACAGGTGACCAGACCTGTCTTCCAAGGTACTTCTAGATGGGTTTGAACTGTTAGCCTGTTAAGCTAGTAACCAGGCATGTGACTGTTTGCACAACCCAGGCACTCTCGGTAGTATATGTACTCAGTGGAAAGCCAGGTGTCATCCAGTCATGGCGTTTCAGGGTGGAGCTGCGCAGGATAAGGTTTTCAGGGCCATAACCTTTAGAAAGACGCTTGCCAGGGCTTTCTTGCGAGGCACTTCTAAATGGGTTCAGAAAGCCTGCTTTTCTGTTAGTAGTTCAGCACTTAGCTCTCTGCCCCACCCAGTGACTCCTGTATTCAGGATGTTGCTGTTGCTGTGGTTAGACTCCATGGAGTTGGCTCTGACTTTATGCTGGTCCATTGTACAATGGAACGCAACCCACCTTGGACCGTCTTCATTGCTGTACTTGAGTCCGCTATTACAGCCACTGAGTCAGTCTGTCTTGTTCAGCATCTTCCTCATCTTCAAACTTGACTTCCAACTGTATCAAGCATGATGTCTTTCTCCAGGGATTGACCTCTCCTGAAAGCATGTACAAATATGTGAGATGACGTCTCACTCAGCATTCTCCGTTCTCAGGAGCATTCTAGCCACAATTTTTCCAAGCAGTTGCTGCAGTTGTTAGGTGCCGTTGAATTGAAGTTAACTCATAGCCACCCTGTGAACAACCGATCTGAACCCTGCCCTTTCCTGTGCCGTCCTCGCCATCTCTGGCATCCTTGAGCCCATTGCTACAGTGTCAGTTTATCTGGTTAAGGATCTTTCTCGCCTTTGTCAAGCCTCTGTTATTTTTACCTCCAAGGAGCTCTCGGCCTGCAACTTCTCCAACACATATCTGTTTGGTTTCTTGGCAGTCCATGGAATGTCCATTACTCTTCTCCAACACCACAGTCCAAAGGAATCAGTTCTTATACTGTCATCCTTATTCATCGTCCAGCTCTCAGCAGCTGAGCAAGTGATTGAAAAGACCATGGTCTGGATCAGGCACACCTTAGTCCTCAAACTGACATTCTTGCTCCTTAATAATTTGAAAAGTTCCCTGACTACAGACTTTCCTGGTACAAAACGTCTTCTGATCTCCTGATTGGTAACAAATGTATTGATTGTGGATCCAAGTAAGATGATGTCACTGACAGTTTTGATCTCCATCAATCATGGTGTTGTCTTATTGGTCAGTGGTAAGAATTTTTGTTTTCTTGACATCGAGATGAAATTCATATTGAAGGCTATAGTGTCTGATATTCTGCAGCAAGTGCTTCAAATCTTGCTCACTTTCAGCAAGCAGGGTTGTGTCATCTGTATAACGTAGGTTATTGGTAAGTCTTCCTCTGATCCTGATGCCAGATTCTTCTTCACAGAGTCCAGCTTCTCAAACAATTTGCTCAGCATACCAATTGAATAGGTATGGAGAAAGGAAAGAACCCTGATACACACTTTTTTTAATTTTCATTTTAAAACAGATAGTGTCCCATTGCTCTGTTCACACAATAGTCTCTTAGTCTAGGTCAAGGTTTCACATGAGAGCAATTAAGTGTTCTGGGATTCTCATTCTTCTCAGTGTCGGCCACACTTTGCTATGATCCACACCTAGCATGTCCTATGCTATTTTAAGCACACAATAAAATTTATGAGACTAGAAGTAAAAGTGCTAGTCCTGCCCCTGCCGACACTCTTTGTTACTCTTAGTAAGTGAATTAACATTCTCTGAATATCAGTTTGCCATTTTCTTTAAAAACAGGCTTGTACTAGATAGTATTTCAAACTCTTCCCAACTCTAACCATTTCTACAGTCCAAGGGCCTACCCAGTGCACCCTTTGCTGAGGGAATTGTAACATTTCTACTAAAGGAATTCCTTGTTTCTAACAACAAAAAAGTCTAACACATGTTTCTTTTTCTGAATTCCCCAGATGAATCTGTAAGATCTGTATCAACATAGATATATAAAAGTTGTTGTTTAAGAAAATGCTGTTTACCTTTCAGGTAAAAGGAATTTCTGGCTTCTCTCAATAAGTCATTAGTTGGTTCCTCTCCGAGATAGAACCCATCTCTAACCTTGGCACAGCACACTCTGTTTTCTTTCTTCCATTGTAAAAGCTCTCCAAAGTCTTTTCTGAATAACAAGGAAAATGCCCCTGTCTACAAGGCTGCTTTGTCACCTCTGAATCTACTCTATCAACATGCTGCCACTTCATCTTGTTTAGGCTCATCGACTGCTTTGTAGAAGGACACTGACGTCCACATCTATCTCCTTGAGACAGGGAGAGAAACGAATCCTTTTTCCTGTCTGAAAAAGAGCTGACAAGCTTTTAGTAGTGTTTATCTTCACTGAAGGATGGTAACCTTGAAAATGAAAGTTAAAAGAGGCTGATACAATTAGATACACAATCTTCTTCATTCCAGGTTACAGTAGGCTTTCCTTTATAGTCTAACCAGCTAAAGTTTTCTATTGTCCACATTTATTTTTCTGAAAGTTAGAGTTGCACTTGTTTGTGATATGAACATGTGTGATTTTTGTGACACATGTCCTCTGTTGAGCCTTTTGTATAACTATTCCTTTAATATGCACTCTGCTGATCACTACATACACACATATAGCTTCTATGCTTTTCTTCTTTTGTGTTTCTTGACCCATGGTGGTGAGGAATTGTGCCGCCAATGCAAAGGTATGCAGTTCAAACCCACCAGCTGCTCTGTGGGGAGAAAGATGGACAATCTTTGCTCCTGTGTGATTTATTGCCTCTGAAAACCTACTAGGGGGTCAGTTGTGCTCAGTTGTGTACACAACAACAACAATGACATATTGCAACATGTTCAAAATACAGAGATTCTCCTAGTTATGGGGAAAGAAAATCTCAGAATTCTAATTCTTTCCAATGTATCAAATCAAAAGTAATAAAGGATTGATTTGCTATTTCATTAGTAACGTGTGCAGTAGAAGGCTCTTAAGACCTTAATAGTGTGCACTGCTGGGTTCCAGCCCATAAAGCTAAGACTGGCCACATGCAGCTTGACTCTCCAGACGTCTATTTGAATGAGGGAAGGCCAAGCATCTTAGTCAAACACTCTCCCCAAAAGAGCAGGAAGCCAGACACAAAGATTTTCCCAGTCACAAAGCCTTGCTCACAAAAGAAAAGCCATGCTTCTGAGCCAGTGAGATGTCTGTCTCTGGGATTTGTCCATGCGTACCCATGGTTTTTACGTTTGCAGCAGAAGGGATGAGTCCACAAGCAAAATCAAACAAACAAACAAACAAACAAAAAGGTGTAAATCAAAATAGAAGAAAAAGATCTTTCTCCACCATGCAGCAAAATCTAGCTGTGACCTCGTGAACACTCCTGATCCAGTGGCAAAGGGAACACAGGGCTGCCTGGTGAAAGACTGACAGCGGATTGCTGAGGGGGACTGCAGCCAATAGGCTTAAAATGGAGGTAGCCACTGTGAATCTCTGCCTTGGGACTCCCAGGCACGCCGGTGAGTTCTACCAAAGCCTCTGATGTCCTGCAAAGTTTGGAGATACTCATCATCTGTCGACTACCTTCCTTTCTCTGCTGCTGTCGCCTGCCTTTTTCCCAGGCCCTGTCAGTGCGGATGCTCAGCTAGGCCAAATTCTGTGCTAGGACTAAGCCCTGAGGTCCTGGGTGGTAACAACCAGAAAAGAACTTGAGGATAGATTTACACGGACCTATTCCATCTCTCTGCAGTTAGTTGGTGCTGGCAAGGCTCTAAGGACCAATAGAGTCCAGGAGTCAGCACCTGCTTGTCAGTGAATGCTGCTGCTTGGCCTCCATGGGCGCTAAAAGCAGACAAAATGCCCTGGAGGGCCTGGCCTGGCCTACAGGCTCTACTCTCACTCGAAATCACTTCACAGTGATGCAGGAATGTCTAAAAGTTGCATTATTTGGTCTTGGCTCTGAACTTCACATTACATTTCAAGTGTGTTATCCTAATAAAATGCATGCCACTTCATGTCCTTGTCCATACCATGAACACAGAGTTAATGATCTTCTGTGGGGAAGCCTTTGGCATGAATCACTTTATCGCTTCATCTCCAGCCTCCACAAAATAATTATTTCTTCTAACAGATATGCCCAAGAACATGCTGGAACAACACGAAGTATAACGTTCGCTTAAACTAGCACCATCTAAAAGATATTAAGACTCAATAGCAATGTTTTAAGATAATTGGACTTTAATACAAGGCTGACCATAAGGTAATATTTCAATGAGTAATTTTTTAGTTGTATATTGATAAATGAAATGGAATAAAATGTTGACATGTTCATTGGTTTATTTGTTAAAAGCATGGATGTGCTGCTATATGTGCACAGAGGCATTTCGAAGAAGCTCCTTTGAGAAAGTCTTGAGTTCAACTTCTACATCTCTTGTTGCTAGTGTTGTTGGATCAACTAAAACTCACAGTGACCCTGTGAACCACAGCCCTGAACCTTGTCCCTATCCTGCACCAGGCCCGTGAACTTGAGGATGCTGGAGTCCACTGTTACAGTCACTGTGTCAATCCATCTTGTTGAAGGCCTTTCTCTCTTTCTCTGACTCTCTACACTTCTGCTTATGGTGTCTTTTTCTAAGAACTGACCTCTCCTGACAACATGTCAGAAGTATGTGAGATGAAGTTTCACCATCTTTGCCACTAAGGAGCACCTTGATTGGACTTCCTCAAAGACAAACTTGTATGTTCTTTTGGCAACAGTAAGATGTTCAGTACTCTTCTCCAACATCACAATTCAAAGTGTATAATCTTGAGGAAAATTCTTAAATTGGCATTTAAAAAATGTTCTCTCTCTTGAACACTTTGGTGATTGTTGTTGTTGTTGTTGTTGTTGTTATGCTCCATCAGTCTTCTATGATTCATTGTTGTTGCTGTTGTTGTTGATTGCCGTTGAGTCAAGCATGACTCATAGCGGCCCTATGAACAAAAGGTCTGAAGCCTTTCTATAACTATCGTCATTTCTCTAAGTTCATAGAGTTTCCAGAGGCATGTGGTGTAGCAAGTGGATGCCACTCCTGCTTCCAAACCTTAATCAGTCTGGGAGATCCACCAAACACTTCCCATGATGGGTAGTCATTATGGTGTTTGGCACACCTGTGGCACAGCTGTTTCATGATGGCATTTGAGACTCCAACAAGGTTCAGTGCCACAGCAAACCCAGATTACCTCAACAGAGCAAATTGGCCAGAGTGCTATATGACTTAGAAGAACATTCCTCCAAACTATAGTAACAGGGGATTAAAATATAATCCCTTGGGCCCAACTTTTAAATGTAAGTGCCCTCCAGGAGGTCTTGTTGACTCTAAACAAAAGGCTTAGATAAAAAACAAGCAAACAATCTACACAGACCCTCAACCAGAACAAGAGCACCAATTTACAGAGTTCACCGCTTGACCCAACTCCAAAATGGAGACAAGGGCCCGGCTTTATATGTTGTTGTTGATGTTAAGTATCAACGAGTGGTGACCTTATAAACAAAAGACCCTAACCCCGTTCTATAAAAACTGTCCTCTCTCTAATTTCACTGAGTTTCCACAGGCATGTTTAGGAAGTGAACGCCACTCTTGCTTCCAAGCCTGTCTTAATCATAAACTGTATCAAACTTTGTCAACCATGTGACCCTATATACAACAGCCCTAACCCCTGCTCTATCCTGTGCCAATCTTATTGCCTCTGACACCCCTACCCCATTAACCCAGTCTGTGCATCAATCCATCTCACCGAAGGTCTTCCTCTTTTGTGCTGTACCTCCACCTTCCCAAGCATGATGTCCCTCTCCAAGGATTGGTACTTTCTTACAACATGTCCAAAGTAGGTCAAAGCTTTAGAATCCTTGCTTTCAAGTAGCAGTGTGGCCTCATCTTCTTTATGATGAACCTGTTTGTTCTCTTAGCAGTCATGGTATATTCAATATTCTTCTCCAGCACAACAGCTCAAAGGCATCAATTCTCCATCATTCCTAGTCATTGTCCATTGCACAGCAAGTAATTGCAAAGACCATGGCCTGGAACACATGCAACTTAGTTTCCGGAATAACATCGTTGCTCTTCAGTACTTTGGAAAGGTCTCTGACAGAAGACTTTCCCAATGCAATTCATCTTTTAATTTCCTGGTTGCTAATACCAAGAGTGTTAATTGTGGAGCCCAGCAAACTGTTAACAATCTTTTCTTTTTTTTTTTTTTTTAGCTGCTAACAATCTTAATCTCTTCACCACCCATACTGATGCTGCCAATCAGCCCAGTGGTGAGAATCTTTGTTTTCTTGATGTTGAGCTTTAAACCATATTGAAGGCTGCAGTCCTTGACCTTCTGCAGCAAATGCTTCAGATCCTCCTCAGTTTCAGTGAGCAGGGTTGTGTCATCTGCATAATGCAGATTGTTGATGAGTCTTCCTCCAATCCTGATGCCACATTTCTCCTCATAGATAGGCTGTAATTTACTAGTCAAAATATGACACAAATAATCTGGTCTGGAATAACTGGAGGAAGGCAGTAATGAGACTCTTTCCTGATTCTAGGTTCAGATGTGACCCTCAAACATTCATGATTTCTATCTGTCTTTATGATGACAGCATTAAATATTGCTGTCTGAAACCATGTGATCTACTTGGATCTACTTCTGTGGGGCCCTGGGCAAGTTATTCAAGATCCTTGATTCTCAGTTTCTTCATCTGTGACATGAACAGTAATACTTATTCCGCCTAAACAAGTAAATTATTGATTGTTATCATCTTGAACACTGCCCTAGCCCCACCAATATTACTCCACTCCATGACTATGTCCTCAGCATTGTGTCAAGGCTTGAATTGTATTACTTCATAGAATTCTCACATCAGTGCAGTGATTTAACTCTAATTCCCAATTCTGAAACGAGAAAACTGACACACTCAGAGACTCATTAATTTACACAGCTTGTTAGTGGCAGCAGCAGCAATCTGACTTCAACATCCATGTGCCAGGTTCATAATTCTATGCTATTTCTCCGAAACCAAAGTGGGCTCCGAGTGCCCAGAAGTGTTCAGAGGTGTGCAGAGCTAAGTCATTGTTCGCATCTCTTTCAGCGTTACTGGAACTCTGGGCTTTTCAGGTTCTTTCGTCTAACAAGATGTGTGACCAAGACATCCAGTCACCCACTAAAGTGTGCCCAGCTAGACCTGCTCCACCATGAGCTATAGCTTCCTTTGTTGTTTTGGCAACTTTCACTCTATTTTCACTAAAACAAAACAAAATCCGCTGCTGTGGAGTCGAATCTGATTGGCAGTTACCGTCTAGCAGATTTCTGATGTTATAAATCTTTACAAGAGAACCCTGCCCATCTTTCTTCTGTCAAGCAGTTAGTGGTTTTGAACTGCCAATCTTTGGGTTAACAACCTGATATGTTACCCACTTTGCCACTAGGGGTCCACTAAAGTACTAGAATAAAGAAGCATTTAATTAGTGTTATTAATATTATATGCAAGGAAAATCATGCTCAGGATTATTAAAAATAGCATTCCACGCTTACTTATTCAATGGTTTAGGAATACATTTTCTATTAAAGCTTGAGATTAAAGTATTTTTAAAAAGATTAACATCACCTATTTCATTCTATCTGGATCTACAATCAACACTGGTAGTGCTGTATTGGTAAAATCTACTGTCAAAGGCCTCTCTAAACTGCTAAAGAGTAAGGCTATAAATGTAAAGACTAAGATGCGCCTGAGCAAGTCATAGGCTTTTCAGTTTTGTTCTATACATCTGAAAGTTGGACAATGGAAAAGAGAGAATGAAAAAAGAATCAATGCCTTTGAATTGTGTTTTGGAGAAGAGTGCTTTATCTCCAGTCAACCCTCAAATAAACAAGCAAGTTTGTCTTGGAGGAAATGCAACCCAGATGTTTCTTAGAGGCAATGATGATGAAACGTAATCTCTTATATTTTAGACTTGTTTCAGGAGAACTAATCTTTGGAAACAGACATCATGCTGGTAAAGGGAGACATCATAGAGGCTCAGGGAAATGGAGAAGGACCCTCAACAAGATGAACTGACACAGTGACTGCAACAGTAGGCTTAATGATGTCAGAGACGGTGAGTATGGCGCAGGATCTATTTGAGTTGTAGTTGACTCAAAGGTACCCAACAACAGCAACAATGGGGGCGGGGGGACGAGGAGTATCGTGTTTATTTTCAGATAAATGTTAAGTTACACTGGAACTAACTCCTCTTTAAATTACAAAATTTGTAATGAATATTTACTGAGCTTTCTTACGGATATCCATGGAACTACAAGATTTAACTGCTGCCCCAGTTAAAGCCTTTTAAGAATTTGAGAAGGCATAGGTACTTTCCTAGTGTTGTTTTATACAAATGATTCATCTGAGCATTGTCTCCTAATTCTCGGGCCTGTGCTCTTTCCACTGTAGGAGCACTGCACCCTTGGCCCTTCTTTAACGATGCTAAGTTTTAATTCCCCACCTGATGGAGAAGAATCTTGTCCTTCCTTCTACCCTTCTGCCAAATTCCTATTGATTGGTCTGTGATGAGCTGGTAAAAAGCTTGATGAGAATGCCATCGAGGTCTTCGGTGTCAAGATCAAGGAAAGTTTAAAAAGAGACGACTTTCATCCCTTCCTGAAATCAGTGCCTTAGGTAATCACTTCTTGTCCAGAGGCAATGAGTCCCCCAGATGAGGTGCCCTGACTTGGGGAACTCTGCCCCGGCTTTGTCAGCTCATTAAGGTGACGGTCTACCACAAAGTGACGGGTGAGCACACGAACTAAAAAGAATCAAATGGTTTCTGTAAAGACAGGGTCAGCTGGATCAGAGCCTGAGCCTTGAAATAAATCAGATACTGCAGAAGTAAACAACAAAAGAAGCTGTAGACAGATTGGATACAAGCATGGCGCTTTTATCTGTCAGCCAGCAAGCCTCCAACTTTCTCTTTTGCAAGCAGACATAGTGTTTCTATGGTGTTATCTTATCTCATCCTGGGCTCCTTGTCCACCTCATTAGCCAGTCGGCAAGCTCTTGAAGAGGAAGGGATCTGTTGTGAATGTTTTTATTCAGATAGGTTGCAGCATATCTGTTTCTATTTAGTGGATGTTTGATGTGTGAAGAAGAAAGAGACTGAAACTCCATGTCCTAGCTCCTCAAGAGATTTGAAATGAAGACTTTACCCTTCTCCTGAACCATTTAAGGCCACCATTGAAAACATGCACAATTATTTCTTGAAGGAATAAAGAAAATGGGATACAGGGAAGGCTAACAAAGAAAGGCATAATGATTTGTTTAGAAGCAACTAACTGCCAAGCACTGTGGCAGGTGAGCACATACAGAGGCACTATGCTGGGGAAACAGAGGGTCAGCCAGAGAGAAGACCCTTAACAGGACAGATTGACACAGGAACTATAACAATAGGCTCAAGTATATCAGAGACGGTAAGGATGTCACAGGATAATGGTTCTGATCCATTGTTCATAAGGTCATTATGAGTCATAGTCAACTTGATAGAGTCTAATAACATTGATCTAAAAAGGAAAGACATGCCAAAAAACCTAACAATACTTGTACAACTGTCTGATACCTTCAGATTAAAACCAAAGCACTAAGAGCAAAAATATCAGCAGAAACAACAACCACTGCTAATATGGGTTGGATGTTTATTATATTCTTAATCTGGTAAAATGCATTATTTATCAAAAACAAACTAAATAATAATAATAGAAATAAGAGCAAGGTTTTCATTTTACTTTGATCCAAAGTCAACATCCTTGGAAGCGTAGTCAAGAAATCAAAAGATATATAACAATGGAAAATTTGCTGTCTAAATTTAGCACTCTTTAAAGTGCTAAACTAAGGATAGCATCTTAAATAGTAAAGTGTGCCTGATTCACATCGTGATATTTTCAATTGTTTCATATGGATGTAAAAGTCATACAATTAATAAAGAAGACTGACAAAGAATTGATGCCTTTGAATTAATAGTGTTGGGGGGTGAGGTGGGAAGTCGGTATATACAATTAACTGCCAAAGGAACAAAGAAATCCTTAGATTAAGTGACAACAGTGCTTCTTAAAACAATGTATATGAATTTTATGAATTTTGTAAGTAAAGCAATATAATTTTTAAAGAAAGTTGAAGGGGGATGGAGGACAGGGAGGAATATGTGCAATAATGAATGACTGGAAATCCACATTCTTTATAAACTTACAATAGAGTCTCAATTAAAAAAAATAAGATCAGAGAAAAATTTTCAATGCAAATTGGGGAGAATGTGTTTAAAATTACTTTGCAAACAGAGAGAACAAAGACAGCGATGTTCAGGATTCTTACCTTGCAGTTCTTGCTAACCAAAAAAGTATTAAATGCTTTAAAAAAACCCAAGAAACACAAGGAGAGTAAGATTTTGTCTCACATACTTTAGACAGGTTGTCTGTAGAGGCCAGTCCCTGGAGAAGGACATCATACTTGGAAAGACAGAAGGGCGTTGGAAAATTGGAAGACTCAACAAGGTAGTTCTACACAGTGGTTGCAACAACTTGCACGGTACAGACGGTGAGGATGCTGCAGCCTGCGGTAAGGTTTCTATCAGTTTACCTGTCGTCACTATGAGCTGAAGTTGGCTTGAAAGTGGCTACCACCAACCTACAACATCAACTGAAGGTTTCCTATGTTTTAACCATTTCCAAAGCCAAATATACATGTATATGCACATATTTCACATCACCTTAAGTAATAACAATGTGTGTATTGTTGCTATTATTATATATACATATTTCTTTCTCATAAATATTCTCTAAGAAAGCAACTACTATTTATGCCCATTTTACATGCAACACTAAAGCCTGCAGGGATCACAATTGAAGCCACAAATTACAAAGTACTATGTAAGAATTTACCTAGAAAAATCCAACTCAGCAGCTAATTAATGTATTTCATTCTAGCAACAAAAAGTATCAGATGTTTCCCTTCCTGCTGGTATAACTCTAAATAAGCTGAATCCATTTCTTTCTACAATTATAGAGGAGCTACCATGTGCAAGCCACTGTATTAGGCATTGAAGATACAAAGAAAATAAACATTTTGAGTGCCTTCAAGGATCTCAAGAAGAGAAGGATGGATTTTTTTAAGGAAAATGATAAAAAGGCAAAAGATTGTCTTTTTGAAGTAATACAGTAGCACAAAGAAGGAAATAATTCCTATTTCTAGAGAGGTTTTCTATCCACAAGGAACACTGAGCTACACTTTAGCTTGATAAACAATAGAATGAGAATAGATGTAACAAAAATTTGAATACTTAAATGTTATGAGGAAAATCACAAAATTTCATTTATATCGTTACCTCTTTCAGTTTGTTTATAAAGGTTTCTGGATTTGAACTATGCAAATGATGTGCTTGCCAAACTGTGCCAGGAAATCTAGAGGACAACCACCTGGCCTATTGACTGGAGATCTATATTTGTTCCAATTCCAAAGAAAGGCAATCCAACAGAGTGTGGAAATTACCGAACAACATCATTGATATCACATGCAAGCAAGATTCTGCTGAAGATTATCCAAAAACGATTGGAACAGCACATCAACATAGAACTGCCTGAAGTGCAGGCTGGTTTTAGAAGAGGCAGTGGCATTAGGGATATTATGTCAGATGGATCTTGACTGAAAGCAGAGAGTACCACAGGAATGTTTATCTCTGTTTCATTGACTATGCAAAGGCATTTGACTGTGTGGATCACAACAAACTATGGCTGACTCTAAGAATAGGACATTATGACTATCATAAGAGTCTGGAATGAGGGTTGCAGAGGGGAGTGTACTCGGGGTGGGGTGGGAGTGGGGGTGTGCGGGGGGATTGTGGAGTTTTTCTCTTGCTTTTCAAGGAGAGGAGTGAACTGGGGGGGGCGGGGAGAAAAGTGCAACAATGAATGAATGGACGTCCAAAATCTCTGTAGATGTTCATTGACATTAATTAAAAAAAAGAATGGGAATCTCAGAACACTTGATCGTGCTTATGCGAAATTTATACTTGGACCAAGAGGCAATCGTCAGAACAGAGCAAGGAAACACAGCATGGTTCAAAATTGGGAAGGATGTGCATCAAGGATGTGTCCTATCTCCAAATCTTTTCAACCTATATGCAGAATGGGTTATCTGGGAAGCTGGACTCTATGAGAAGAAGTGTGACATCAGAATTGGAGGTAGACTCATCAACAATCTGCGTTATGCAGATGACACAACCCTGTTTGCTGAAACTGAGGAGGACCTGAAGTGCTTGCTGCTGAAGGTCAAGAACTACAGCCTTCAATATGTATTGAGGCTCAATATCAAGGAAACAAAGATTCTCACTACTGGGCCGACTGGAAGCATCATGATGGATGATGAAGAGATTGAGATTATCAACAGCTTCAGTTTGCTTGGCTCTACAATCAACACTCTTGGTACCAGCAGCCAGGAAATTAAAAGATGAATTTCATTGAGAAAGTCTGCTGTCAGAGACCTCTCCAAGGTACTGAGGAGCAACGATGTCAGTCTGGAGACTAAGGTGCACCTGATACAGGCCCTGGTCTTTGCAATTATTTGCTATGCATCTAAAAGCTGGACAATGGCTAGGAGTGATAGGAGGAGAGTTGATGCTTTTGAGCTGTGGTTCTGGAGAAGAGTATTGAATATACTATGGACTGCTAAGAGAACAAACAAGTTTGTCTTGGAGAGGATGAAGCCAAGCTACTCCTTGGAGGCAAGGATTCTGAAGCTTTGTCTGACATACTTTGGACATGTCCTTGGAGAGGGACGTCATGCTTGGAAAGGTGGAGGGGCAGTGCAGGAGAGGAAGACCCTCAATGAGATGGAATGATTCCATCACTAGGGTAATGAGAGTGGATGTGTCGGTGTTAATAGGATTGGCAAGGAATAGAGCAGGTTTTAAGCTGTTGAGCATGGGGTCACTATGAGTCACAAGCGCCTCAATGGCACATAACAACAACAAGAAATGATGGTAACAAGCAAATAGATCAATGATTTGATTCCTAATTTATTTTATTCAATTATTCTTAAGAATTCCATATTATATTCAAGCCAATAAAAATATGAGAAGGGAAGAAAAGAATTGTTTATGAGTTTATTTTGCCTGATGGTATCTTTACAAATGGGAAAATTTAACTAGTAGACAGTATGATCAACCCTGGAACTAATCACTGACAAATATCCAAAATTCAAGTTGACATACTGAATTATGACTCCCTATGGAGACTAAGGTGCACCTGATCTAGGCCATGACGTTCTCAGTTACTTGCTTTGCATCGGGGAGCTGCACAATGACTAAGGATAACAGAAGTGGAATTGATGCCTTTGAGTTTTGGTGCTGGAGAAGAGTATTGAACATCCTATGGACCACCAAGAAAACAAACAAGAGGGTGAAACTAAGTTGCTCTTTGGAGGCAAGGAATTTGAAGCTTTGTCTGACATACTTTGGGCATGTTTCCAGGAGGGACTAGTCTTTGGAAAAGATCATCACGTTTGGGGGAGGTAGGAAAGGAAGACCCTAGGTGAAGTGGATTGACAGAGTAACAAGGGTAATGGGGGTAAGAGTGTTGGAGACAGTAAGATTGGCTCAGGATAGAGCAAAGCTCAGAGCTTTTGTGTGTGCATATGGTTTCTATGAGATGCAAGCAACTTGATGATACCTAACATTAATGATGTTACTAGGAAACAAAACCTATCAAATGAGGAAGCGACACCCTCTTCAACAAATGGTTCTGGCAAAATAAGAGTACTACCCGCAGAAAGCTGAAGCAGGATTCACACCCCTCACCATACACAAAAATCAACTCAAGGTGGATCAGAAATGTATGGGTAAAGCCCAAAACCATAAAAATCATAAGAGACAAAGTGGACCCAAGCTTAGAAGTCCTAGTCATTGGTACAGTCAGAAATACACAAACATGACAAGATGGTATTGATGAATGGAACCTTCTAAAAACTATATGCCTATGTGCATCAAAAACTTTTCCAACAGGGTGAAAAGAAGATCTACACGCTGGGGAAAAAACATTTGGTAATATCATCTCAGATAAGGGTCTCATAACAAAAGTTTATAGACTCCTACAGGGCCTCCAAATGAAAAAAGTCTGATAGCCCAGTTACAAAACCGGCAAAAACATAGACAGACTTTTCATAGAGGAAGACATTCAGATGCCTGACAGACACATAAAGAAATGCTCAAAATCACTGGCAATAAGAGAGAAGCAAATCAAAACCACAATGAGATACCATGTCACCCCAGTAGAAGTAGCAAAATTTAACAGAGCAGCAAGCCATAAATGCTGGAGAGGGTGTGCTCTTGGAGAGATTAGGGACTCTCATACACTGCTTTGAGATTGTAAAATGGTAAAATCATTCTGGAAGGCAATTTAGCGTTTCCTCAAAAAGCTGAATATAGACATTCCATATGACTCAAATATTCCACTGCTAAGAATATACCACAAGAAAATTAGTCACAAATGGAAATTTGTACACCAGTGGTCATGGCAGTGTTATTCATTACAAGAACATGGAAACAGCCCAAATGTCCAAACACAATTGAATGGATTGAGAAATTGTGGTGCTTTCACACAATAGAATACTATATTGCAGCACTCAGGAACAATGATTTTGAAAATTAATGCATAACTTGGGAGGGACTGGAAATCATTATGCTGAGTGAACTCAGTCTCATTAAGAACAAATACTGCATAAGACCATTATTGTAGAAATAGAAAAGTAGTAAAATGTGTGTGAGGATCTAAGGTGTGGAGGGTGGGATCCAAGGTGTGGAGTGAGGATAGGCAGGGGGTGGAAATCATAGGGTCATACAATTAGGTGGGTGGAGAGAGAGGTGGGTAAAGGAAATGGGGAAACTATGACAGAGATCTGGAAAGACAAGGTAGTGGTGGGCATAATTCAATGATGATTAATTTTATAAAACATAATGAATAGGAATGATTATATGAAACACAATCTATACAAACCTTGTAAGTAAACCAATATAAAATAAATTTTTTTCATATTCTATGAGTTTTAATGTAGAAAAACATAAACATCTCTACGGTACACTCTGCTTTAACTCAAGATCCATCTGGCTTCAGCCGTGATATCCCTCATTCTTCTGAATCTAGCATGACGTTCTGGCAGTTCTTGACATACTGTTTAAGTCATGTTTTGGAACTCTTGAACAGAATTTTACTTGCATGTCTATTAATGTTGTTGTCCAATAATTTCCACATTCTGCTTTGAAATAGGAACAAGTATGGATCACTTGCAGTCAATTGGCCAAGCAACTGTCTTAACAAATTTCTTGGTTTAGAATCGGAGAGCAGGTCCAGGACTGCATCTGTTTGTTAAAACCCTGTGATTGTTATTCCGTCAGTTCCAGGGACCTTGTTTTGTACCAGTGCAGTGCAACGTGAACTTCTTCCTCCAATACCAATGGTTCTCCATCATGTTTTATTTCCAGAAAAGGAGCAGTGTCAACCAACTTTTTGATGCTATATTTCTTCTCTGTATATATTCCTTCTATCTGCTTTTGACGTCTCCTGCATCATTCAAGATTTTACTGTAAAATCAGTCTTCCAGCCTTAACTTTGTCCATTTTTTTCAGCTTGAGAAATGCTGGTCATGTTCTTCCCTTTTGGTTTTCTACCTTAAGCTCTTCACCCATTTTGTTGTGATCCTTTGTTTTGTTTTTTGTGTTGCCCTTTGAAATCTTCTATTCAGCTCTCTTACTTGAGCATATCTTCTCTTTATTTTGACCCCTCTTCATTCTACTATAAGTTTCAGAGTTTCTTCTAACACTCATTTTTATTTTTTTCTTTTCTCCCTGTCTTTATATCCATATTTTCTGATTTTTTTTCAATTTTGAAGAAGGAAATTCTAAATGGACAGGAATATCAAGAACTAGTTTAAGTAAATAATTTTCTCAACATCATCGATTAAAAAAAATAATAATAACAACCATTTGCTACCAAGCAATCTAATGAACAAGACTGTTTTTTCTTATTTATTTAACCTTTTATTCATGCTTCTATTCATTTTGTTCCAAAAAATATTAAGGGTCAAGTAGGTGACATGCTCAGATTTCTTAATTTAGTAAAAAGGAAAACAATGGGTTGCACTCAGATTTGTTTTCTTCTTTACTAAAATAAGATGATAGGGTACGTAGTAGGGAGAAAGTAAATTTATTTCAGTGCTGTAGGGGAGAAGAGAATTTGAGAAAGACTTCTCATCGTTCTTCTGCAAGAATTAGGGAAACATTTTGAGATATTTGTCTTGTGTTATTTCTCTTTCATTCATCACTACAGATGACACGGGTATCCAAATGCAAGTGAGTGCTTAACTACAGGATGATGATGATGATGATAGTGGCAAATATGCAATTAGACTTCTATACTCAGGTGAAGGATGATATTACTCTGCAAACTCTCACTTGGATTCTCTCTCATTCTCGCGCTCACTTTCTCGCTCTCATTCTCTCTTTCTCCTCATGGTCATTAAGTTAGAATTGATTGACTCCCAGATGATCCTCCATTGGATTTTCAGAGACTGTAAACCTCATATGAGGAAATTGCATATCTTTCTCACATGGAACAAGCTGGTGGATTTGAACCACCGGAGAAGTGCTCCCTTAGAGTTAATAACACATCTCCCTACAGACTACATTACCAGAAGGCCTTCTACAAAATGTTGTTGTTGTTGTTGTTGTTGTTAGGTGCCATCAAGTTGAGTACGACTCAGTGACTCAGTGAACAACCAACCTGAACCCTGCCTTATCATGTACCATCCTCATCATCTCTGATGCACGATAGTCCATGGATGAAGTCACTGTATCAATCCATTTTGTTGGGTCTCTTGCTCTCCTTCACTGACCCTCCATCTTTCCAAGCATAATGTCCCTTTTCAAGGTATGACCTTGCCCAGCTACATATCCAAAGTATGAAAGATGAAGCTTCACCATCTTTGCCTCCAAGGAGCACTCTGGCTGCAACTTCTCCAGGATACATCTTTTTGTTCTTTTGGCAGTCTAAGAGATACACAGTACTCTTCTCCAGCACCACAATTTAAAAGCATCAATTCTTCTTTTGTCATCCTTATTCATTGACTAGTTCTCTGATGTGTATTAAGTTACTTAGAATATCATGGCCTAAATCAGGCACACCTTAGTTTATAAACTGTCACCATTACTCTTTAGAATTTTGGAAAGGTCTCTGACAGTAGACTTGTCCAATGCAAGAAGTTGCCTTATTTCCTGATTGCTGGTACCAGAAGTGTTGATTGTTGATTGTTGATCCAAGCAAGATGAAATCATGGACAGCTTCAATATTCTATCATAATGTTGACTGTTGGTCTTTTGATGAGGAGCTTTGTTTTCTTAATGTTGAGATGTAATCCATTCTGAAGACATTTCATATCCTCACTTTAGTAAGCAAAGTTGTATCATTTGCACAAGTTGCTAAGTCTTCCTCCTGTCCTGATGCCATACTCTTCACAGAATGAGGCTTCATGAATTATTTGCTCAGCATACAGATGGAATAAGTGGGGAGAAAGGATACAACCCTGATACAAAACATTCCTGATTTTAAACCATGCAATAATGTTCTCTTGCTCTACTCATATAATAGCTTCCTAATCTAGGTATAAATTTTGTATGAGTCCCATTCTTCTCAATGTTAACCATAATTTGTTATGATCCACACAATAAAATGCCTCTGCATAGTTAATAAAACACAAAGTAGACATTCTTCTGATCTTGTCTGCTGTGGGCTAGGATGCATCTTACATTAGCAATGATAGCCCTGGTGCCCTAGCTTCTTCTGAACCGAGCTTGAACTTCTGGTTCAATGTGCTGTCCTAGCCATTTTTTAATAATCTTCAACAATATTTTGCTTGCATGATATATTAATGATGTTGTTCTATAATTTCCACACTCTGGAAAGGATCACCAGAGGAGCTAAAATCTGTCTGTATATGTAACTCCCAGAATTTGATACTTCATTAAGGGTCAAGAATTTAAAATGCCTGGCATTTTCCCTGGTCCAGAAAAGCTATATACAAGCCACTCCTGCCTACCACATGCTTAGAGGGAAAAAAATATGCAAAAGGAACAACCACTTATTTTTCTTCACTCCAGCTACAAAAACAGCTGGTTTAGTGTGGGAATTGTAAATATTTTTACCTAAAATGCTCCTATCTCCCTGAAGTCTTCTTTTCTTATGGATTATGAAAATAGCATAATCATTTAATAGACTCTGCTAAATAGACTACAGTGATATTGATGTTGGGATGCTTGTTGATATATGTTATTATGTATAAATATAGACATTTATTTGTGGGGTTAGGTTAGTATATATGGGGGAATGATTATTTTATTTTAAAAATTAGCAATCAAGGTTTTTAGACCCGATTTCTATCCTACCACACACTGTGACCTTGAGCAAATTACTTAACCTCCTGGTGGCTTAATTTGTACATCTACAGAAGAGTAAATTACCACCTACCTTATTTACAGAGAGGATAAGGATTTACTTAATGTTGTAATTAGTAGGATGCTATCATTTTGGTAAAATTCTAACCCAGCTGGAAATCTGCAGAGATTTAATTTATGGGAAATCTTAATGCTGAAATAACTACTAATGCATTTTCTTTTTAAAAAAGGAACTATCCAACTGTAAAATTGGCAAAATGTTTCCCTTGGGCTCAGCAAATGAGTTTACTTTGTCGAAGGAAATCAGCGCACTGGATCAGACTAAAGGACTACAGAATTCAAGGTCACAAGAGAAGTCCCCTTTTTGTTCAGCCAACTTCAGACACACACACACAGTCTGAGCTGTAACTTGAATTGCACTTTTGAGTACATCTTAATCTGCTGCTTGATAGTAAATGTCACAGGCCACAATGGAGTTTGGCCTAAGAACAGGGAAGCCTCACCAATATTTCTACCACCATTACTGAAAAACGGCAATGCTAAATGTAAATCTTGCTAATTGCAGAGGTCACTAACATAATTCACTTCTAGCATGTACGCTTCAGGAGTTCTTTCAGTTTTGATCACTTCAGTATCTCCCTCCTGAACACTCTTGGTACATAATAAGCAATGATTCTCTGATTAATTAATTGATCTCTCTCAATCAGGAACTTGAAGGACTTTTTCCAGAT
>NW_006399751.1:16939240-16952315 GCF_000299155.1 Elephantulus edwardii | reverse complement strand
ATTTAATTTTAAGTTTTTCTTTTTAAGGTGATTTAAGTGAAAGTTCACCAAGCATGATGAATTTTCATACACATATTGTTTTATAACATTAATTACAATATCCACATGTCCTCCTGTGCCTCTGAAAACCCACCTGAGGGTCAGCTGTGACTCCACAATACACAACAACAACAATGCAATTACACTTTTCTTACTTCCTCCCTGCCATTCCCATTTCCATTAATCCTTCTACTCTACCCCTTCGATCCTTAAGGGCTTTATCATTGAGCAAATGCTCCTCTTTTCACCCTACATGACCAGTTATTTTAAGGAATGAAAGCTTTGTTAGTGTTCTTGGTCATCTTAGGGGTCTTCTTTCGGTGAAAGTTAAGCCAAGAGGGTGAGTTTTGCTCTAGGTTCTGTGGGCAACAGGGAGTCATAATCCTGGGGTTTCTACCAGGCTGAGCTTGGGTTTTCCTTTTTAACATGTTTTTGTGTTTTGTTCTATATTTACATCTGTTTTATCTAGAATCTTCTACTGTGATACCTTTTGGCGTGGTCAGTGGTGGTAGCTGGACACCTTGTGATTAGTTCTTCTGGTCTCTGAGGTGTAGGTGCTGAGGTTTTCTGGTCAATTTGCCCTTTGGATAATTGTTTCCATATCTTTGTTTTTCTTGTCTCTTCTTTTTCTGGACAAGGAGAGAACAATGGTGACACCTTAGGTGGCTGTTCACAATAAACTTTCAAGACTACATTTCCTACTCAACGTTGCATTTGTGGGCCTGCAAAGGAATTAAGTTAATGCGTTCATCAAAACTATATTGAAAAAAATATAAGGCCAACCCAACAGCATCTCTGTTCAACATTACACCAAATACTGTGATTCCATTTCAGTCAGTTTACAAAACAAACCCACACCTTTCCAATTTATACCCCTTGACCTAATTGTTAATCAATGCCTTTTCATTCTTGCAAAGTCCTGCTTGAGACAATAGAATATATGGTCAAATTATCAATCATCTACCAGGATATTCTTTGTAAGCTGACTATCTCTAAGTCAAGTTAAAAGAGAATCCTGAAATAATCCATTCCAGGATCTAATATTAAAGGACAAAATGGACTGCAGTGTGGGGAAAGAGATATTAAACTGGAAGTTAACAAACAGCCTTGAAATATAGACTCTCCCTCTTGAAAAGTTATGCCCACTAACTAACTAACTAACTAACTAAACAACTAGCTACTTAACTTTGGAATACTTTACCCACTGAAGAGAACACAATTACCTTAAATGAGAAAGATGAGCAATCCCCTCCTTGAAATATTTACAGCCTCCAAAAGTCAGTGGAAACTCACTATGACTTGTATTTGACTAGAGAGCAGTGGGGCTATTGAGACCAGGCTCTCCTAAAAATAATGCAGATTTTCATTCATCAACTTTGAAATTCTATAACTTTGCTAAAACATAACTTTATTAGTCAAAATAAGTACAATCACCTTTTTCCTTTTCTAGAAGATATTGTTGTTGTTGTAGTTATGTGCCGTTGAGTCGCCTGCGATTCATAGCGACCCTATGTACAACAGCCCTAAACTCCGCTCTGTCCTGTGCCAATCGCACTGTCTATGACACTCCCATCCCAATTATCCCAATCACCGAATCAATCCACCTCATAGAGGGCCTTCCTCTCCTGCGCCGTCCCTCCACCCTCCCAAGAATGATGTCCCTCTCCAAGGACCGGTCTCTCCTCGCAACATGTCCAAAGTATGTTAGATGGAGCCTCAGAATCCTTGCCTCCAAGGAGCCACCCAGTTTAACCCTTTCCAGGACAAATCTGTTTGTTTTCCTAGCAGTCCATGGTATTCTCAATACTCTTCTCCAGCACCACAGCTCAAAGGTATCAATTCTCCTTCTATCCTCCTTGGTCATTGTCCAACTCTCTGATGTATAACAAGTGATTGCGAAGACCATAGCCTGTATCAGATGCACCTTAGTCTCCAGAGAGACACCATTACTCTTCAGTACTTTGGAGAGGTCCCTAACAAGCAGACTTTCCCATGGCAATGTGCCTTTTAATTTCCTGGCTGCTGGTGCCAAGACTGTTGACTACAGAGCCAAGCAAACTAAAGCTGTGTACAATCTCAATCTCTTCACCATCCATCCTGATGCTGCCAATTGGTCCAGTGGTGAGAATCTTTGTCTTCTTGACATTGAGCCTCAGTCTATATTGTAGGCTGCAGTCCTTCACACTCTGCAGCAGGCGCTTCAGATCCTCTTCAGTTTCCGCAAGCAGGGTTGTGTCATCCACATAACGCAGGTTGTTGATAAATCGTCCACCAATCTTGAACCCACATTTCTCCTCACAGAGCCCAGCCTCCCGGATAATCTGTTCTGCATATAGGTTGAAAAGGTATGAAGATAGGATGCATCCCTGGCATACGCCCTTCCCAATTTTGAACCATGCAGTGTTCCCTTGCTCTGTTCTGACGACTGCCTCCTGGTCCAAGTATAAGTTTCGCATTAGAACGATCAAGTGTCTGGGATTCCCATTCTTCTCAGAGTCAGCCATAGTTTGTTATGATCTACACAGTCAAATGCCTTTGCATAGTCAATGAAACACAGATAGACATTCCTCTGGTATTCCCTGCTTTCAGCCAAGATCCATCTAACATCAGCTACAATATCTCTAGTATCACGACCCCTTCTAAACCCAGCTTGGACTTCTGGTAGTTCTCTGTTGATGTGCTGTTCCAGTCGTTTTTGGATAATCTTCAGTAAAATCTTGCTTGCATGTGAAATCAGTGAGATTGTTCTGTAGTTTCCACATTCTGTTGGGTCACCTTTCTTTGGGATATGTTTGCTTATTCTGATAGCAATTCCTAAGCCTGGAGGTGACAAATTCTCTCAAGGCATTTTTGGGGGCCCCTTGGTTGTTGAACAGCTATCTTTGGAAAAAAATGCTTGAAGAAGGGGTAGTCGGTTGGCAAGAGGTCTCGTGAGAATGCTGGATGAGGCCGAATTGTGTACCCCAATTTGTTGAGCTTTTGGAGCCTTGGTTTTATGGCACGTAGTCAAGCATTGTCATGCAGAAGGGTTCCACAGTTTCTGTTGATGCCAGCTGCAGGCATTGCAGATTCCGGTGCAGTTCCTCACAGCCCTTCCCTCCTGTAATGGTCTCACCTGATTCGTGAAGTGATGCTAGTGGATTAGGCCAACTACAGACCACCAGTCACCATAGCCATCATTGGTGTAAGCTACTGAGCTCATTAGTGCTCCTCCTTGATCCAACCACTGCATTGAGCATTCCAGTGTCCTGGTGAATGTTCTAGGTGTCCTAAAAGATCCGTTTTAAATTACACATTACAATGTGATTGAGAAATAGGTTACTTTTATTGTGAAAAAGGAGAGCAGAGTAGACTTCAAAGTGATGATGCTTTGATTTTCATCCCATTTGTGTGGTACCCTTTGTCGAACTTTCTTCGCCTTCCTAATGTGCGTCAACTGATGAGCAACCATAGAATGATGGACATGGAATCTTGCAACTTCCCGTGTTGTTTTGAGGCCTCAGCTTCTTTTATCGCCCTCAGCTGGTCATTGTCAACTTCTGATGGTTGCCCACGATCTTCACTGTCTTCTACTTCTAATTCATTAGGATGACGTTTTTGAAACCATTGCTGCCCTGTGCATTCAAAGATACTTCGCACATGCCAGACAGACTTCGTTGATTTGTTGTACTGCAGCCAAGTTTGAATTCATGAATGTTATTGTTGTTATGTACCATGGAGTCAGACCAACTAACCATTCAGAGGATTTTCTAAGACAATGTATCTCAGAGGTAGGGGCTCTAGGGGCTTAGAGTTAAGGAGCTGTGTAGTCAACTCACAGGCACATGGTTCAAAGCCACCAGATGCTCAGCAAGAGGAAGATGGGCAATCTTCTCCCACGTGAATTAATGCTTCTAAATATCCACTGGAATAGTAACAACAACAAACTGCAAAGGAGGAGACTGCCCATCTTTCGTCAAGAGATCAGCTGACGCATTTGAATCCAGTGGTTTGGGGTTGGCAGTGGAACTCCTTACCAGGAAGCCAAATAGATTTGGTGAAAAATCTTGTTTTGACTTCCTACATTCTATATCCTAAAAGTAAACAATAAATGCAATTTATATTTAAAACCAAATGAAAAGAAAAAAGAAGCATAAAATAAGCTTTGAAATTATATATGACAATATTTTAAAATAAAATTCATTATTAAATTATTGCATCAGGCAACCAAACTGCTGAATTACATTTGTGACCACATAATAATTGTCATGTTTTAAAAATGTTGTTGTTGTGTACCATAGAGTGGAACTGACTGATAACTGATCCCCTGGTGGGTTTTCAGAGGCAGTAAATGGCACCGAAGGAGATTGCCCATCCTTCTCCTAAAGAGCAGCTGGTGGCCTCAAACCATGTGCCTTCAGGATTACAGTGCAGCTTCTTGCCTCTAGGCCACCAGAGCTCCCTGCTTTAAAAACAGCTCCACAAATTCTTGGCTACTTTTCCTTTAATAAAGGAGCTCTGAAAACCTAGTGGGTAAGGAGTCGTGCTGTCAACCCAAAGGTAAGTGGTTCAAATCCACCAACTACCCCATGAACACCCACTGGATGATCCACCATGAGTCTGTTCTCACTCAATGGCAATAAATTTTCTTTAAGAAGTAGAACTTAATCCCCTTGAATGTGGGCTGAACTCAGTGATTTGCTCCTTACAAACACAATGTGGTAGAACTAAGTGTATGATGACCAGGACTGTTCTTGCTGTTGTTGTTGTTGTTAGATGCTATCAAGTCAAGTACAACTCATAGCTACCCTATGAACAGCCTATCCTATCTTGTGCCATCCTCATCGTCCCTGACATACTGGAATCCATTGCTGATACAATAATGTGGTATCTATCTTGTTGGAAGTAGTCACTGACCCCCCTTCTTTCCAAGCATGATGTCCTGACCCTTTCCAAGAAATAGCCTCACCTAGCTACATGTCCAAAATCAGGATTAGGACATAAAAATACTTCTCAGAACCCAAACCACTGAAACACAGTCAATTCATGGTGACTGTCAACTGGGGTTCCAAGACTGTAAATCTTAATAGAAACAGACTGTCTCATACTCTTCCTATGTACCAGCTGGTTATTTTGAACTTCCAATCATTCATTTAGTAGTCTAACACAGAATACACTGTGCTACCAGGTCTCTTTAGGCCCTAAAAGGTACAAAGATTTCCTTTTTCCTCTCTTTCTTAAATAACTTAGTCTAAGGAAAATAGCCTTTTGGGGGGGTACACAATGAACTCTATGAAAAAGTCACATGACCTTTTGCCAAGAGCTGATAGAAAATATGACTACCTGCCAACAGCCACATGATAAACCAACCTAGAAAGAGATTACCAAATCCAGTCAAGTTTTCAGTTAATTGTCATCATCATTAATATCTTGCCTTCAACCACCTGAGAGATTTTTTTAGCCAGAATCACTCAGGTATGTCCCTGACCCTGTAAAATAATAAGTGTATGTGGTTTTAAGCTGTTGTACATAACTAAAACAATGCTCTATTTGAATTTTGTTTTGTATTTGTTTGCTCGCTTATTTTTTAAAAAAAGCACACAGGCTCAAGAGACCTGTAATTAAATAGGTGAAATGGTTTGTTGATGGTGGTTGTTTTTATGTGCTATCAAGTCAACTAAAACTTACAGAAACCCTGTGAACTACTCTAAACCTTGACCTAACTGAACCAGCTTCACCGTCTCTGACACACCCACCTCCATCACCACAGCCACTGTGTCAACCCATCTCATCTAGGTTTTTCCTCTCTTGTGCTGACCTTCTACCCTTCTAAGCAGGATGACTTTCTCCAAAGACTAACAACATGCTTCAAGTAGGTGAGATGGAGCTTCAAAATCCTTGTCTCCAAGAAGTAACCTGATATCCCCTCTGCAGGACAGAGTTATTTGTTTTCTTGGCAGTCCATGGTATGTTCAATACTCTTCTTCAGTACCACACCTCAAAGGCATTAATTCTTCTTCTTTTGTCATCCTCTGTAATTGTCCAGCTCTCAGATGCATAACTAAGAAACTAAGAAGACCATGGCTTAGATCAGGAGCACCTTGGTCTTTACACTGACATCATTGCTCCTTAGAAATTTGGAGAGGTCCTTAACAGCAGATTTATCACTGTAACTTGTCTTTGCAATGATAAATTGCAATCAGAATTCCCCTGCCCCCATAGGAGATGGATTGACACAATAATTGGATTACGTGTGCCAGAGTCAGTGAAACTAGCTCAGGATGGAGCAGGCTTCAGAGCTTTTGTACATGAGTTGCAGGCCACTTGATGGCACATAACAATACAACATTTAAATAGTATTTATTCACTGTAATACTATTAATTACTCTCTAAATACAGTAATTAATAGAGAGGTATTGGCTTAATTGTAATGAATTACACTGCCAACACAAAGGTAAGTAGTTCAAACCCACCAGTTGCTCCATGGGAGGAAAATGGACAATCTCCTCCTCTGCAAGTTACTGTCTCTGAAAATAACACTGGAGTGTTAGCTATGGGTTGGTTCTGACTCAGTGGTACACAATAACAAGAATATAGTAATTAATAGTTATTTTTAAATATTTAATAGAATAGTTTGTTTTTTCCTTTTCATTTTTGTTGTTTCAATAGCATTTTATTTTGAAAATTTTAAACAGACCATGGTCACCTCTTGACTCTCATTTAACAAGTTTACAACTGAAGGGAATTTCACAGACCATCAAAGCAATTATTTTGCTCTTTTATCCCTTTCCTGGAGAGAAACCTAAAAATGCCTGACTTGGCTGTGTAAAATATTGAGGAGCAGGTAGCCTAGCAGTAAGAACATATACTGTTATCCTGAAGGTACGAAGTTCGAATCTACCAGTGGCTTCATGAGAGAAGGATGGGCAGTCTCCTGCTGTATGATTTACTACCTCTGAGAACCTTCTGGAGGGTCAGCTATGAGTCAGTTCCTACTCAACAGCACACAATAGTCATTTTCATGAACAGTCCTTGCTAATGAATCACCACAGGGTCGGTCAGGCCCATTCATTCGTGTGGGTTTCTTCAACCCAGAGGTTCTCACGGCTATTATCAACGTCCTCATGTGTTCCTCTGAGAGAAGGATGTGGTTTACTCCAACTTCCCTGATTCATGGAACCAGCGAGTAGTACATACTTGTTTTCATGGGTTTGATATTACCATTGTAGAAAGATTCTTTTACAAAGTCACAAAATTACAGAAATTCCCCAAAACATAATAGCGGTATAGGTGGTCCTCAAGGCAATGAAGGTTGGCATGGCGTCAGCACATGGCAATTCCCAGGAATCATTGCTGTCATTTTAAAAGTCATTTTCTGAGCCATTTTTAAATGTGAGTATCACATCAGATCACTGAGAAAGGAACGATAAGGGAATACAGTCTCTAACCCCAAAGAGATTATATTTCAGAAAAGACTGGAAGATCTAAGTAAATTGTGCAATAAATGTTTTAAAATATCACGTATCATTATGAGGTAATATACACTAACTGTCAAGAACAATCCAAGAAGAAAATGAAAGGGATTCAGTCTCAGAAAAAGTAAATGCTTATCACGTAGACCTGGCTGGGAAAGAACGTTCCAGCAAAAGCAAGGGTCCAGAGGTAATAAGTAGGTTGGCAAATTTGGGGAGCCACAAGTAGTTTTATTGTGGGGAGACACACATAAAATAAAATTGAAAGCAAGTAAGAAAATGAACTCAAGGAAAAATACATGGTGGCAAACATGACGATGGCAAAGGAGAAGTTAATTCAGAAAATCAGACCATAAATTCCTATCTTTCTCACATATGGTTCTCTGTATCATAGCTGGTAATTCAACCATTCCTCACAGCAGGTAATTCAAAGAAGGCAACTATGAGCTAGATTCACAGTTGGTAAAAAGGGATCTGTTGCTAAAGAAAGAGAGAATGAAATACTCTGAAACATAAAAGCGTCAATGTGGAGCAGTGGTTCCCTAGGAGAGAACAGTTTACAAGGAGGGAACGGAAATGAAATAAAAATGGTAAGAGGTCAAATAAACTAAACTTGATTGTTGGTTAAATATAGAGGCTCAAGAAAAGGAGATCCAAAGATGGCGCCCAGATTTCTTGCATTGGTGACAAGAAAAATAGAGTTTTTATTAAACAAGCTGGAGACTATAGGCAAGAGAACAGTTCACTTGAGAAGATGGCATTGAGTGACCTGTGAGAAAATACTCATAAATAAACATAAAATAAATATATTACTGTAGTTCTAATACCAAATAAGTGAGATTACAGATGAATACTGAAGCCAAAGATAGAGACAAGTTCACTCGAAGATGTCCTACGTTATTGTTACGTGCTGTTGAGTCATAACTGATCCTCCAGCAGATTTTCAGGAGTAGTAAAGTGCAGGAAGGGAGATTGCCCATCTTTCTCCAGCAGAGCAGCTAGTGGATTTGAACCATGTGCCTTTGGGTTGTCAGTGCAGCTTCTTACTCACCAGGCCACAAGAGCTTCCTTGTTCTACACTGGTAGAGAGAAAACATCCTTGTATGTGAAATCAGGCAGAATGTGTGTTGGAAATGCAGCTTTTTCAGACCCTGCCTTCAGAGAGGATCCAAAATCCACATTTTAACACATCCTCTGATCAAGTCTGAGAATCTGACTTTTGAAAACAAAGTAATTTTACAGTGTAAACATATTAAGAGGGAACCCAGGTGGAAAAGTGTATAACATGTTGGTGTGTTGATGTTGTGTGCCATCAAGTCAGAACCAACCCATAGCAGACCCTCCAGCAGGTTTTCAGAGTAAATCGCAGCATGGGAGGAGATGGTGCATCATCCTCCTGCTGAACAGCTGGTGGATTTGAACCCTGTGCCTTTGGAATTGCAGTACAGCTCTTTGCCACTAGGCCACCAGAGCTCCCCTCCCATAAAAATTTACGGTGATGGAAACCCTGTAAAAGGTCCTTGTGAATCTCAATTGACTGGATGGCTATGGGGATTTTGTATCATTTAAAGGATAGAGGGCAATAATAGTTCAAAGGTAGAACTCTCATGTTCCATGAGGGAGGCCCTGATTTCATTCCATCTGACTGAAAAGGCTTGAGTGTTCTTATGAAGCTCAGCAAGTTTCTGCAGGGCTTCTAGACAAAGATAAGGTCACCATTCAACTTTACAGAACTAACAATGTTCCTTAAGTACAAACCAAAGATATCAGACACATTGCCACTGCGTCAATGCCAACTCTGCTATATCACTATAGGATAGAGAAGAACTTTCTGATAAAGTTTCCAAAGTTGTAGTCTGATGGGGACCGACTGTCCCATCTTTTTCTCAAGAGGTGTCTGATGGTTTCCAAATGAAGACCTCTCAGTTAGAAGTCAGGCTCCTATCACAGTGGTCAGGGATACCTTAAAAGCTGGAGAAAATATTTTGTGGAAGTTTGTCCAATAAAAACAAAATATTTCTCTGTAAATGTCCATTAAAATTAATAAAATTTAATTAAAAAATATTTTTATACAGAAGTGGTTTTCAAATTTAAGAAATTGTTACTGTATAGATTTCTAGGTGCTACATCCAGAGTTTCTGACCCAGTAAGTCAGGGACGGGGTCCAAAATAATAGTAGTTTCGAGAAGTGCTCAGGTGATGCTGAATCTGCTGAGCCAGGGACCACCATAAAAAGGGATCCTGCTTTGCTGTCCCTGAACAAGAACTTCAGAAAATAACACTAATTATTTAAAAAGTCAATTCACTCCACAGTGACAAATGTTGCAAAATCTTAAATGTTAGAGGAGGAGAATGCTGCTCACGTAATTTATACTGTGTGATCTCAGACTCAGCCCCAGTGGACCCAACCAGAGGCCAGTAACGTCACCTCTGTTTCATTTCTTCCATCACGTCATCCTCTATCATTTTCTCCTGGAAAGTTTTGAATGGTATATGCGAGAGTATTTAATTCAACTCTTTGTGAAAGATCCTACTCTGTATGAGTTGAGGAACTGGTTGGTTGAGAATTTGAGGCTGAAATTTACCTCCCTTGCAGTGATGAGTAGTTTGAGGATCACTTGACCTCCCTGCCTCTGGTGTGTTATATAAGAATCCAAAACAAAGATTAAGTTAATGATAAAGACCAATTTACTATGCTCATAAATGACTTATTTTCTAACTCTGTTTCATAATTACATACTTTCACCGTGTGTGTCCAGCATGACTATACCGTTACTCTGTTTAGCTACTGGTTTTAAATTCCTTTAAAATGAGAAGCCTGAAATAATTTTCATTTGGTTACCGTGTAACAAATTCACTTGTAAGTTTCCTCCATAATTGCACTTTTTGTCCATGCTTTTTAATTAATGTACATTCCATGTTGAATTTCATGTAAAAAAAACGATCACATTTAATAAACTCAATGCTCTGCTTCCAAAGGTTTGGAATTCAAGGAACCATAAACAGAAAATATTTGGGAGGAAAAAAGCAATTAAAATTAAAAGGTCAAAGCAATCAATCAAAGACTAAGAGATAATAGCATTTATACTGTATTAGATATTATAAGTAATCTAGATTTGTTTGTAAATTACTTACAAACTGACACAAACTTGCTGGCAGGAAATAAAATGACTTGAAACACACTTACTGAAGATCAAAGACTACAGCCTTTAATATACATCTCAAAATCAAAAAACCAAAGATACTTTCTACTAGACCAATATGAAGCTGGAGAAGAGATTGAAATTGTCAACCACTCTCTTTTACTTGGATCCACAATGAACATCCACAGGAGCAGCAATCAAGCGATCAGAAGATGAGTTGCACTGAGGGAATGTGCAGCTAAGGACCTCTCGAAAGTTTACAGAGCAAGGATGCCAGTTCAAAAAGAAGGTGCACCTGATCCAAGTCATGCACCAATTGCTTCCTATGCATTCAAAAGTTGGACAATGCAAAAAGAAGACAGAAGAAGAATTGAAGCCTTTGAACTGTAGTGTGGCTGAAGGTGTTGAACATGGTATGGATTTAAAAAATATTGAGAAAACCTATCAAAGAGGAAGAGGAAAGCTCTTTTTTTTCCCCAGCTTGTATACAGTCTCCAGACCACTTATTATCCCATTAGCAGAAAACATAAAGTCAGATAAATACAATCCAAAACTAGTTAACCTAAGTGTATTTTGCAAACCTATTTCAAATTTTTTCCCTTAACCATATTTTATATGAAATAGCAATAAGCTGTAAAACATACTTCTTTCTGTATCTTCACTTAAAACTTGGAGAAATTTGTAAATGGCAATTTTAGCAGCCATAAATAAAGGGAAATAAAGTTCAAGAGATGATATTCACCTATATTTGCTGTTTTGACAAATGGTTCTACTGTGCTCATTGATTAACTGGGGGACATATTGCTAAGAAGTGCTATTCCTTGGAGAGGGACATGATGTTGGGAAGGGTGGAGAGCTGGCAAAAGAGAGGAAGACTCTCAACCAGGTGGATTGACACAATGGCAGCTACAATGGGCTCTTGTGTGTCAGGAAGTGTGAGGATGGTGCAGGACAGGGCTGGGTTCAGATGTTTTGTTTGTAGGGTCACTATGAGTCGTACTTGACTAAATGGCACCTAACAACAACAATAATATTCAAGGACATATACAACCAATTGATGTCTGTTCCATCAGCACTACGAGCAAGAGTCTTCACTTTGGATTCTCTGTCATATTTGGTTTTGGTGTGAAAAACTCTGGCTGTGGTGGAAAAAATATTGATGGATATCCCCTTCTCAATTGAGAGATTTTGCTGTAATTAAGTCACTGGCAAAATTTAATTAAGCAAGTATATATATATATCAATTATTCTGTTCCTAGAGTCAGTGATAACAGTTAATAGGTGTTGTTCTTAGGTGCCATCAAAGACTCTGTCTTAAAGGAAGTGAGACCAGAGTGCTCCCTGGAAGGAAGGAGGTAAAACCTCATTTCGTGTTCATTGGGCATACTTTCATCTATATTTCATTTCTTGCATTACATCATCCTCTCCCAACACTTTTCTGAGAAGTTTTAAATGGCATATGCAATAGAACAAGTTATTGGAGAGAGAGATCATGCTGGGAAATAAGGAGAGGGTCAGTGAAAGAGAGGAAGACCCTCATCAAGAAGGATTGACACATGACTACCAGAGGGCGCTAGAACATGACAGAGATGGTGGGGATGCTACATGATAGGGCAAGGATCAGATCTGTTGCTCATAGGGTCCCTATGAGTCACAAGTGACTGGACGACGCATAACAACAAGAACAACATATTTTGGTATCAGTGTAACATCTTGGAATCAATCCCCAGGAGATTATAAAGATGACTGTAATATCTGTTAGTTTTTCATACGTTTGTTGAGAGAATTTTTTTAAGGTAGATGCTCAAACTAAAATTGTTCATTAAGAAAAGAACAGATGTGTTGGGAGGGAGAGGTGACATTTATAGTCTTTAATAAATCTATTACAATTAGAAATGAAGATCTATGATCATCAATTATATAGTCACAGGTGCACTTTGGGTGAATTTCAAGCAAAAAAAGAAAAAGAACATTTTAAACAAAATCACAAGTGATGAGATTGGAAAACAAATACCCCTACACCCTCTCCCTTAGAGAATGATTAGAGAATGTGCGGTTTGACCTCACAGGTGTTTTAGATGAAAAGCAGGTGGTTCTGAAATAATCACTTTGAGATACAGATGAGATACCTAAGGCTCTGCGGATGTCCAAGGCAAATCAGCAGCCAAACTCCTTGTTACTGCCTAGAAATATTTTGTTCTACAGTCAAAGAAATTATGTCTACAGTGCAAATCACTTAACGGCAGTAGTTTTTCCTATTAACTTCTATCAAGATGCAGAAATAAGAGATGTTGTCTTCGTTCTTTTCAAAACAGTCATGTTTTGCTATTTTGCATAATTTAAAATAGCAAAACTTAACAGAACAGCAAGCAACAAATGCTGGCGAGGTTGTGGAGAAACTGGAACCCTGATTCACTGTTGGTGGGAGTGTAAAATGGTGCA
>NW_006399751.1:16926764-16936990 GCF_000299155.1 Elephantulus edwardii | reverse complement strand
TTCCTCTCTTTCTCTAACCCTCCACTTTTTTTACTATTATTATTATTTGTGTGTGTGTGTGTGTGTGTGTGTGTGTGTGTGTGTGTGTGCAGTCAAATCAGATCTAACTGGTACAGGAGGAGATTGTCCCTCCTTCTCCAGGACAGCATCTGGTGGATTTGAACGGCTCACCTCTGGGATAGCAGTGCAGCTTCTTGCCACTAGGCCACCAGAGCTCGCCACCCTAACCCTCCACTTTTCTAAGCATATCCCTTTCCAAGAAATTACTACTCTTCGTAACATGCCAAAAATATGTGTTCTGAACTCTTGCCATTCTTTCTTCTGTGGAACAGACTCTGGCTTCACTTTTTCCAAGACATATTTATTCATTTTTTTTTTGGCAGTTCATTGACAGTTCAGTGCCCTTCTCCAACTGTAACTCAAAAGCATCAACTCTCCTTCATTCTCCATTTATCAGAACTCACTGAATTCTGGTAAGAGCTCTCAAAGATATTGAATTCTGCTAGTCAGTTTATCATATAAACATATATTGAGTATATTTATCAAAGCATACTAACCATATGCTAGTTTCTCAGCAACTTGCTGATAATTTGGGGGTTTTGTGGCTGTCTTGTATTTAATTTTATCTTGAGGAAATATATAGTCCCAGCATCTGTATGGTAATATAAAATAATAATAGCTCCCTTATATGACACTTTTGCTCTAGGAACTTAGAACATATCATATACATTGTCTTATTAATCATCAAAACATCCCTTCAAGGAAGGTATTTTCATCTATATTTCAAAATAACTTTGAGTTGGAGTCACAGAGTTTTAAGGATTTCCCTTAAATGTCTTCTTGAGTAAATGGGATTTATGTATTCTGCTCTCCTGATTTGAGTTGAGCAAAGTTCACCACCAAGGCTGTCTGGGTTCTCTTCATTAGGAAAGTTTCCACTCTGTTACAAAACTCTAACAAGCAAACAAGGGCAGAGGTTACCAGATGAGAGATCTAGAAGGTGGTGAACTACTCTTCTCAAAGGATTTTACCTCCTTCTATTAAAATATTACAAAAGAAATAGAAATCAGGCCACAGGTAAGGAAGAAAGCACATTACAGATTAGAGTTTACAGGAGGGTAGCAGAAGATGTTCATGACGGTGATCTACATGAGGCAATCACATTTCTGATGTTTTCTGAGACTCCTTCAAGCTTTGATCAAATTGGAAAGGAAACGAGTGCTTTGAAAGGTACACTCGATTTGGAAGAAGGGGGTTTGGAGAGAAACAGATTGGAGTAATCAGTTTATGCTGTTATGAAAGGCCAGATAGCGACACTGACAGGAACATGGCTGCCAACTAAAACAAAGTGATTCATTCCACTCTGCAACACCACTGTGAAATCTTGTACTGGCCTAGTGGATAAAAAGCTGTGCTGCTAACCCAAAGGCAGGAGGTTCAAATCCACCAGCTACTCCACAGGAGAAAATGGGCACTCTCCTTCTGTACAATTTATTGGATTTCTGGAGTGTGTGTCAGCTGTGAACTAGTCTGGATCTTATGGCGTGTAACAACCAGCAATGGTACTGTCTGTGCAGAATTCCTCAGCATTATATAGCAGATGTAGGAAAAGTTGTATAGCAGACACCCCATAGGGAGGGAAAGAGGCTAATCTTGAGGCTAATCTCATTACCAGTTACAAGTACATAGTGGATTTTTGTATCAGTGCATGACTATTTTTCTCATATAAAAGTTAAGGTTCTATGCACAATGACTTACACAAAAAAGCAGAAAAGCTTTTCACTCTAGAACCCACTCGGGGATTGATGAGCTTTCTGAAGATTTTAAGTCTTAACAATGGCTCCTCTGGTTGGAAATTTCAGTGGAATTCTGCAGGTTCAGAAAGGAAATGCAGGATGATAACTAGAGAAGATAACATGAGATTCCATAAATAAAATCCTCGCTCTTGCCTCCTACCTTCAGACAAGAGTAACTTGTAAGCCAGTAGCAGAGATCAAATACAGCACACAGACACTTCCAGAAAAAGTGCTGGGGCAGAATTTTTTAGCATTTCAAATACTAAAGCAGATTGAAGGTATTCACAAAAATAAGGAGCAAAATACTGTGGATCTTAGTTTGCATAACTTGCTATAGAAGCAAAATCCGGTGGGACTACTCTCGATTCGGAAAACAGAGGAACCCGATTGCATGGCTCGTGGTTTTAATTCTGACACATTAAAAGATTTCTCCTTATTGTTTTGGTACCAGCCACTCAGAAAACATGAACACACAAGTAGGCCTGCTGAAAAATTGTGCGAGGTTTGATTTAAAGGCTTTGTATAAAGACATAAAATTGAGACTCCTGATACTTGAAATATTCATAGACAAGAAGTAGTTACTTTAAGCACACATGTCTACACACTAAGCCATCTTCTGGAAGAGAAGGCAAGGTCAAACGCCAAGGGGTGCCTGTCTCCCGGAAGGCTTGCCATTAGAGAACACAGGCAAACTGCCAGGCCTGTGGACGTGAATTGTGCTTCTCTTTTGTTTTGGTTCTGGGGCCTATCCTAGTGATTTTACAAGACGCCTGCTGTGTTCCTGAGAAAATAAAATGTGCAAAGTGTCTTTCCCCTCAGCTTGTCCTCACCCAGGGGACAGATCCCGAGTGATTAATTGTTAGGCTCTTAACTGCTGCTCCCCCCACTCCTTAAGTCGTTCGGAGTTAATCACAACAGCATCCTTTCCAGTGGAAACATTGGCGGGTCCCTCTGGGTTTTATTGGACCCTAGAGATATTAGCACTAATCTGAAACTGAAGGTTAACTTCCAAACTTAATTTCATTTTTCTGATTTTTTTTCATGGGTATTGTTGAGAATAGAGGTGACCCTTTTAAGACCCTTTGGGGCAGTTTCAGTTGAAAATCCAATGCAGAAATATTTTTCCCTCTAAAACTGAGAGCACATTTCATACACACAACACAAAAAAATAACTTTACAGCTGGAGGGAGTAACAGAGTCATCAAAACAAGCCTATTGTTTTATCAGATAAAGACTTTCATAAAGTTTCTCAAAATGTTTCTCAAAATTTCATAAAATTACTCTTCATTTGTGATTTATTGCATATTTATAAAGTAATACAAATAAACCTGATGGTTCAATGGTTAAGCACTTAGCTGTCAGCCAAAAACTCGGCAGTTCAAACTCAGTAATGATCCTGCTGGGAAAACAGATGGCAGCCTAGGTTACCATCTGACGTGGTGCTGCTCGATCATAAGGAGACAGACACTGGTAGTTGAAAATGAGTTCATGACACACCACAGCAATAACACAAAGATAACTACATAGTTCCAGCACAAAAGGCTGGGCAACAAAAAGCAAATCTCTCCTACTCTTGCCTCTCGGCACCTGATACCAGTTTCTTAGGATTCCCTCAGAGATATTCTGCGTAGGCATAGCAAATGGTCAGCAAAGGAGAGGAAGACTTTTAACAAGATCAACTGACACAATGACTACAACAAAGGGTTTGACATGGCAGAGGTTGTGGGAATGGCGCATAGGAGAGGGCAAGGTTTTGATCTTTCACTCATAACAGCACCGTTATGAGCGGAGTGAGCTTGGTGGCACCTAGAAACAACAAAGACAAGAGGGAATTTATCATGTCAGAAATATGAATGATAGAACGAATGCCCCAAGCACTCTGGTAAATAGAGCTAGGCAATATACAACAGGGGAGAAAGATGCTGAGGACTGAGTAGAGTAGTGGTAGATGTTATAGAGTCAACAGCAACTCTATGAACAGCAGATCTGAACCTTGTCCTACCCTACACCGTCCTTGCTATGCCTGCCATGCTATACAGTCTGTTGTTACAAGTCCATTCAACTTGTTGAGGGTCTTCTTTTCTGTCTCTGACACTCCACCTTTCTCACTACAATGTCTTTTTCTAAGGAATGACTTCTTCTGACAAGATGCGTGACGTATATGAAATAAAGTCTCACCATTATTGTCTGTAAGGAGCACTCTGGTTGAATTTCCTCCCAGACAGACTAATTTACTCTTTTGGCAGACCTTGGGATATTTAGATCTCTGCACAACTCAAAGGCATCAATTCTTCCTCTCTCATCTTTATTCAACTTTATTCCAACTTTCAACTATGTGGGAAGTAAGGGGTGGGGAAAAGATAGATCATGGCTTGGATAAGCAGCACATTGGTCTTTAAACTGGCTTCATTGCCTTTCATCACTTTGGAGAACGCTTTGACAGCAGACATTCTGAATGCAACATGGCTTTTGATTTCTTTGCTTCTGTTACCATGGCTGTTGCTTGTGGAGCCTAGTAAAATGAAATCATTGACAACTTCAATCTTTTCTCCATCTGTCAAGATGGCTTCTCGTCCAGTTGTGAGGATTTTTGTTTTCTCGATGTTGAGATGTAATCCATACTCAAGGGAGCTCTGGCAGGTTAGTGGTTAGGAGCTGTTGGACATGGTTTGGATACAACAGCTACTCCTCAGTAGAAAGATCGACAGTCTCCTTCTGTGAAATGTATAGGTTCTGAAAAACCCATTGGAGACTCAGCTATGAGATGGTTCTGATTGCATGGCAATGACTTTGATATTGGTTTGTAGTAGCATTGTTGGTCAGGACTGGCTCACAGTTGACCCCCTCACAGGTTTTCAGAAGCAATAAATTGCAAGGGAGTTGATTGCCCATCTTTCTCCAGCAGAGCACCTGGGAAATTCTAACCTTGTGCCTCACAGTTTACAGCACAATTCCTTACTCAAGGGCCTTCTTGATCTCCTAAAGTGTAGAAAATTATTATTTAAATGTATATCAGTTCTAACTGAAAGAAAGTGAAACCAATTAGCTTAAACAATTAAGGAAATGTATTAGCTCATTGATGAGATATACATGACTTTGGGAGAAAAAGAAATTGGCAGAATATTACTATTCATATTCAATATCATAGGGTTGCTATAAGTGGGAGTGAACTCCAAGACAGCTAACAATAATAACAAATGACTCATATGGCTGCAAAATACAGAAAAAAAACTTAAGGAGATTTTTAAAAAGAGGTTGTTTTCATAATGTAAGCAAAGACCTAATTTCTTTCCCTCACTGAAGTCTATCTTCCATGATGTTGTCTTCCTGTAAGATGATCTCTACAGATCTCAGGAAAATAGCCAGAAGTAACTAGCGTTAGTTACAGGCTTCCAAGTTCATGTGTGCAGAAGCAATGTGTTCATTAACACCATCCTCAAGAATGAGAGAGGGATTTTCTTTCTCCAAACTTACAACTGTTTTTTTAACTGTATTGTCCCTAACTGATTCGTCTGCTTTTACTGAATCAATCACATGGATTTGTTCAAGATGATTGTTATTGCTGTTAGGTGCCGTCAAGTCAAGTACTACTCATGGCCCTATGAATCGTCAACTTGAACCCTGCAGTGTCCTGTGCCATCCTCATCATCTCTGAGACACTAGAGCACATTGCTGAAGTGATAGTGTCTATCTATCTCATTAGGGGTCTTCCTCTCCTTTGTTGACCCTCCATCTTTCCAAGCATGGTGTCCCTTTCCAAAGAATAGCCTCATCTAGCTATACATCCAAAATATGAAAGATGAGACTACATCATCCTTGCTTCCAAGGAGTATTCTGCCACACCCTTTCTGGGACATATTTGTTCTTTTTGCAGTACATAGAATATTTAGTACTCTTCTCCAGCACTGCAGATTGAAGGCATTATAATCATCCTTATTCATTGTCCAGCTCTCTGATGTATAGCAGGTGATTGAGAAGACTACAGCCTGAATCAAGTGCACCTTGTCTTCAAACTGACATCATCGCTCTTCAGCATTTTGGAGAGGTCCCTGACAGCTGCCTTGCCCACTGCAATATGTTGCCTGATTTCCTGACTGCTGGTACCATGGTTGTTGTTTGTTGATACAAGTAAGATGAAATAACTGACAACTTCAATCTGTTTCTCCCTCTATCATAATGTTGAGTTTTGGGGCTGTGGTAAGGATCTTTATCTTCTTGATGTTGAGATGTAATCCATAACAAAGGCTATAACCTTTGATCTTCTGCATCAAGTGTTTCACATCCTCATTTTCAGCAAGCAAAGCTGTGTCATCAGCATAACACAAGTTGTTGATGAATATTTATTCTATCCTGATGCCACATTCTTCATAGAGTCTAGCTTCACAAATTACTTGCTCAGTATACAGACTCATATTCAAGTTTAAATTGGAGCTGAAGAAAATGAAAACTACTTCACAGGAGTCAAAATATTACCTTGAGTCTACCCCAGTTCAAGATGATAGGATGTGTTAATTCATTAAAAATAATCCAGGATTATCCTTGAAACTGAGTAATCAAATCCAAACCAGGCTGAAAAATTCAACACATATTTGCAAAATAGAAAAAGAAACCAGCATTGTAAAGAAGGATTTTACACCTTTCAGCCAGAACTCTCTCAACCGCTTGCTTTCCTGTACACATGCCTGTCCTATATCCCTTGGCATATGAAGCCAACCTTTTATTCTGGGATCCCACAGAAATTTTATTTACATATGACTTGGGCTTGCAATTGGACAGCTCCTACATCAAATACCTGTGGCCTTACAACCCCAATGTCCATCATTCATTTATGACTTAATTCAAATTCTCAAAAGGGAATGTAACTAAGTCTAGCATATTATGGTCCAACCAGCTACAGCTGTAGTAAGGTCACCTGATATAAATATGGACAAGTCAGCCCATCTGTTCAGCAGGGACTGTGAGTGGGAACAGATAATTTTAGGAGAGGATGTGGGTAGAAAAGCAATTATATAACCAGAAAGATACATGGGGTGAAAACAATGCCCAGAAAATGATACCAAATTTATAGGTATGAGAAAATCTGTTACCATGATTCAAAATTAGACTGTGGGGCTGATCATGGACTTTTTTCTTTCATTGCTCTTTTAACCTTATATCACAGATATATGCTTTACAGTGTACTTAAATAGTTTGCTGATGAGAAATAAAGCAGAATAAAACTGTCTTTTATCATAAACAAAACCAGAAATAAATGTCATGCCTTTTGCAGACTATTGCCCTTCTGAATGAGTTTAAATACTAAAGGACTATCAGAATATCCCAGTAAGATGTTTTTCCTGATAAAATTTCACTGGTTTATTTTCACTTGCTAATTTCCAAGAGGGTATCAGTGATATCATCTCAACCCCAAACTAAATTTAAACTAATTACCTGAGAAACTGATTTTTTTTCCTTTCAATTGTGATTTGAAGGAAAATTTACAAAGCAAATTCAGTTTTATTCAATCACTGGTACACATTAATTACATTAATTAATTACAATATCCACAATGGAATCATTCCCTTCCAACCTCTTCCCTAAGTATAAGTAATTCTTATTTCCATCAGTCCTCCTAGTCTACTTGTTCTTGCCTTATGGGCTTTATCTGTTGCCAAACACATCTCTTTTAATTTTATATTAAAGTTATTCTAGGTAATATACAGAGTCATTGTACCAAAAGGAATTGGCAGACACAGATGAATTTCATGAAACAACATATGAGCAAGAGAAGGAAGATGTTCAGGCTGCTTTGAAAGAATTGGCAAAATATAAGGCCCCAGGAATTGATGGTGTACGAATTGACATATTTCAATGAACAGATGCTGCCCTAGATGTGCTCATCAAGTTGTGCCAAGAAATCTGGAGGAAAACCATTTGGCCAATTGAATGGAGGAGATCTATATTTGTTCCCATGCTAAAGAAAGGTGATCAGAGTCTGGAAATTATCAAACAACATCATTAATATCACACATAAGCAATATTCTGCTAAAGATTATTTTAAAAAAATGACTGGAATAGCGCATCAATAGAGAACTGCCAGAAGTGCAGGCTGGGTTTAGAAGGGGTGGTGGTACTAGGGATATTATAGCTAATGTTAGATGGATCTTGGCTGAAAGCAGGGAGTACTAGAGAAATGCCTATCTGTGTTTCATTGATTATGCAAAGGTGTTTGACTGTGTGGATCACAACAAACTGTGGCTAACTCTGAGAAGAATGAGAATCCCAAAACGCTTGATCGTGCTAATGTGAAACCTATTCTTGGACCAGGAGGCATTCGTCAGAGCAGAGCAAGGAAACACTGCATGGTTCAAAATTGGGAAGGGTGTGCATCAAGGATGTGTCCTATCTCCAAATCTTTTCAACCTATATGCAGAACAGATTATCCAGAAAGCTGGGCTCTGTGAGGAGGAATGTAGTATCAGGATTGGAGGAAGATTCATTAACCATCTGCGTTATGCAGGCAACACAACCCTACTTGTTGAAACTGAGGTGGACCTGAAGCATTTGCTGTGGAAGGTCAAGGACTGCAGCCTTCAATATGGATTGAGACTCAATATCAAGAAAACAAAAATTCTCACCACTGGGCCATTTGGCAGCATTATGATAGACGGAGAAGAGATTGAGATTGTTAACAGCTTTAGTTTGCTTAGCTCCACAATCAACACTCTTGATACAAGCAGCCATGAAATTAAAAGACATATTGCGAAGGGAAAGTCTATTAGATACCTCTCCAAAGTACTGAAGAGGAATGATGTCACTCTGGAGACTAAGGTGCACCTGATAGAAGGAGAATTGATGCCTTTGAGCTATGGTGCTGGAGAAGAGTATTAAATATTCAATGGACTGCTAAGAGAACAAACAGGTTCATCCTAGAGAGGAAACCAGGCTGCTCCTTGGAAGCAAGGATTCTGAAGCTTCATCTGACATGCTTTGGACATGTTGCAAGGAGGGACAAGTCCTTGGAGAGGGACATCATGCTTGGGAGGGTGGAGGGAGAGTGCGGGAGAGGAAGACCCTCAATGAGATAGACTGATTCAGTGACTGGGATAATGGAGATAGGTATGTCAGAAACAATAAGACTGGCACAGGGTAGAGCAGGATTTAGTGCTGTTATACATAGGGTTGCTATGAGTCGCAGGCAACTCGATGGCATATAACAACAACATTCTAAAGAATGAGTACACCTCTTACTCTATTAGTCACTTTATAATGCTGTCCATTGTTCGGCTATAAGTTGAGGCATAAGGGTGAGTTTTGTTCCAGGTTTAAAGAATGATTAAGGGAAATAGAGGTTCAAAGGGTAGCTAAAGAAAGAGTTGTCCCAGTCTATCAGATAGTAAGCCTGGTCTTTTTTATGCATTTGAATTTTGTTTTGTATTTATCCCCACTCTATTCAGGATCTTCTACTGTGATCCTTTTTAAAGTAGTCAGTGGTACCATCTAGATTTTCTGATTTCAAAGTCATGAAAATAGGCTATGATTTTGTGATTCATTAGTACTTTGAACAAACTGTGTCAGTACATCTTTGCTTTTACAGCATACCAGCTATGACTCTGAGCCAGAAAACTTCAACACCCTCCCAGGAGCCCATTCTGCCATATCTATGCAAGTTTCAACTGGATCTGCTAACATGATATTCAGATGCCTAATTTGCTATTAAAAGTACAATGCTAAATCTGTTGTTTTGGGGGAATATATTGTTTCTAATTAGTACAGCACTTGTCTGTCAATTTGCTGTTCTGAGGTAACTTGTAGATTGCTGTGATGCTGAAAGCTATGCCACCGGTCAAAGGCTACAAGGGCCACCCATGGTGGACAAGTTTTAGTAGAGCTACAGGATTAAGACAGACTAGGAAGCAAGATTGACCATCCATTTCTTAATTAGCAGAACTCTGAAAATCCTATGAACAGTAGAGAAGCAAAGAGTGTTATCGTACTGACCTACAACCAGGAGAAGATAAAATAGATGAATGGGATCTTCTAAGAATCAAATCCCTATGCACACCCAAAAACTTCTCCACCAGGGTAAAAGGGGAAGCTACAGACCAGGAAAAAGTATTTGGTAATGACATATCAGATAAGGGACTTATATCAAGAATTTATAAAATACATGAGCACCACAACAAGATAAAGGTAAATCCAATAGAAAAATGGGCACAGGATATGAACAGACACTTCACCAAAGAAGACATGCAGATGGCTAACTAGCACATGAAGAAATGTTCAAAATCCCTAGCTCTAAGAGAGATGCAAATTAAAACAACTATGAGATCTCATCTCACCCCATTCAGAATTGCAAAAGTTAACAGAACAGCAAGCAACAAATGCTGGCGAGGTTGTGGAGAAACTGGAACCCTTATTCACTGTTGGTGGGAGTGTAAAATGGTGCAA
>NW_006399751.1:16925553-16926664 GCF_000299155.1 Elephantulus edwardii | reverse complement strand
GAGGGTCAGCTGTGAGTTGGTTTCAATTCAAAAGCACCTGACAACAGCAACAATATATACATATGGTTTGTAAAAGTACAAAATGAAAAAAAAAATTATTTACCATCTTATAACACTCGCAAGTTTCTCTCCCCAAAAGTAACTACACCAAAGAGCACTTCTGTGAGTGCATGCACAAAAATATTTTATGCATCCACCAGATTAGGCACGTTACTTTTCTCATGTTTACATAAAAGCAGTTAGACCATCAGTGCTGCTTCACATAGTGTTGGAAAATATGTCTTAGAAATCGTCCCACATCTGTACATAAAAATCTTCCACATTGGGTTTCTTTTTCACAATTGCATAATATACCACTAAATATTTGTGCAGTAAGTTGTGTAATTTTTTATTTACATTTTTTATTTTACATTTTTATTTTTTGCCATTATAAGAAATGCTGCAGTGCAATTAACTCCATTGAGTAAATGCCTCACTCTCAGGTTACTAGTTTAAAGAAAAGAGGAATTTATAATTTTGATAGATATTACCTAATTGTTTTCTTCAAGGACTGTGCTAAGTATCACTTCCATTAACACAGAATAAAGGGAGTACTAGTGGAATAGTCTGCAGTGAGTTATACTACTAACCCAAAGTTTATACCTCTCCAATTCTTCTAGTCCACCAGTGGTTTCTGAGGAGAAAGAAACTCCATCTCTTCCCACAGAACTTTACAGCTTCTCTGACACGCAGTGGAATGCTATGGACCAATTCAACCACAGTGAGTTTTACTAATTTTTTTAATAATGACTAAAAAGAACCTCAACAATATGGATTCTTTTCTTAATTGTTGCTTCCAGCAATAGTAAGGGAAAGTCCTATTTCAAGCAGCAGTAAGCTTCCAGCTACCTCTGGTTGTTAGGTGGCGACAAGTCCAGTACAACTCAGTCACTCTATGAACAACAGACCTGGACCCTGTCCTATCTATCCTCATCGTCTCTGATAGATACACTTGAGCCCATTGCTGCAGTCATCATTTCATGGGAGTCTTCCTCTCTTTCTCTAACCCTCCACTTTTTTTACTATTATTATTATTTGTGTGTGTGTGTGTGTGTGTGTGTGTGTGTGTGTG
>NW_006399751.1:16911270-16920599 GCF_000299155.1 Elephantulus edwardii | reverse complement strand
AAAAAACAAAACAAAAAGATAATTATAGTACTGGAGATAGAGTTCAGATTGGAAGTCAATCAAAATGCGGAAAATTAAAGGAAAAGGATCGGTGAAAGAGGGAATGATAGTTAGGTGATTGACACAGTGACTGCTGCAATGTGTCAGGATGTGTAAGGGTGGCCAGGTTTGTTTTCATAGGGTCACTATTGGTCATATTCAATTTGACAGCACCTAATAACAACCTAACAACTTTGTTTTGAACACAGAGAGATCAATAGTTTTACTTTAGATGACTAGTTGCAAGCTTTTAAGACCCCCAGCCACTACTTATAAAAAAATAAGTTGTAGAACATTCTCTTTGTGGACTACGTTATACCAGCTGACCTCAATGTCTCCCAACACTGTGGTTCCAGAACCAGTAATTTATTCCCTAACGGTGGTTGGTTATATTTAAGAAGATTACAAATATTACTAATATTAGTTATATTAGATTTCAATAGTACCTGTGGCAATTGGTACTATTGTGACTAAGGCATTAAGTTTTAAGAATTGTTTGTGAGTATGATAATAATTATAATCAGCCTTCTTCTGGAGGAAACAAGAAACATGAACAAAGAAATCTGTGAATAATAAATGTTTTATTCACTCTCCTCTAATGCATTCAAGATAGTTCTTGTGGCCTAGTGTATAGATAGTGGCTAACTCACAGGGCTTGCCTTCCTGGTCATTTGAATCCACCAGTAACTCCACAGGAAAAAGTTAGGCCTTTTCCTCTTATGTTATTTACAGCCTCCAGTACCCCCTGGAGGATCAATTATGAGTCAGTTACAGCTCTATGGCATAGAAATGATGCTTTCAGATTCTCTTTGACCTCAATAGTCATTTATCAGTACACTCTTTCAAATATGATATGAAGAAGACTAGATCCCCTTTCCCTCATATACCTGTGAATGATTTGGAGATGATGGTACTGAAATGTTCCCCTCTAATATAGATATTGCATTAAAAGTTTTCTTTTTTTTTTTTTAATGGTACCAACAATGAGATTTATTATGTTAGGAAGTTGGAAAGTGGTGAAAGGCAAAAAATATTACCCAATATAAATCCAAGTTGTAGTCAAGCAGTCCCAATGCTTAATTTTTAATAAATTCAAGCTCCAATTTCAGTTCAGCAGCCAAATTCAAATCATCCAGCAAAGTTTGTCTCAGAGCACTTATAAGTTTCCTTCAAGTATCCAGCAAGAACAGCGAACCTTTCAACTTTGAGAATTTGAGAATTTCAACCCTTCAAATTTGAAAAGCCTCAGGTCACACCTTTACACCATTTTTCCACAACAATGCCACAGATGAAGAGATGTTTCATTCTGAGAGCTAGTGTTGATTGTTGTGACCTGATGGTTTGCTTTGGACTGGACTTTTGTTTATATATGCAGATTCAACTGTAATAGAAGATGCTTCAGAGAAAAAAGACATGCTAACGTGTTTCCTCAAAGTACTGGTTTGATAAGACTGGGCAAATCAAAAATTGGCTATCTAACATGGGAGGAGGGGAGATTAAATAAAGAGTAAAACAGCTGATTTACATATTCTTCAAAATATAAATGATGGTGAGAGGAAGGCTGATCCTTCAAATAATTAGAAATAATGGATAAGAAAAGCCAGAGAATGGATTGTGGTATTATCCTAAAAGTTGGCTTTTTCTTAGCCACCTCAGTTAGCTGCCTCTGCTCTCCACCTACCTTAACTGCAGACACATGCATGCTCTTGCAGATCAGCATTTTCTTGACAATCAGCATCAGCTGTGGGACTAGAATAAGAGAAAAAGTGTATCCTACACTGGGAAGCAAAAGTTGAGGTGAGCAAGACTTGTGGCAACAAGACTGTGATGAGAGCAAGACCCTGGTGGTGGAGCAACTGTGGCATTGTTAAGTTTTCTTGATAATTCTAACACTTAAAGAAACCTACGTGTGGATGGTAAGACTTAATGTTGCATATTTTGAACATATTATTAAGAGGAATAAAGTCTTGAGAAAATATACTTGGCAACAGACTCAGCAATGGATTGAACACAATAGCTGTAAACATGGGCTCAACCCAGCAGTGGTTGTGAGAATGGCACAGGATTGGGCAGGATTTCGCTCTAATCCATAGGATCACTGTGAATCAGAACCAATTCAACAGCATCTAACCACAACATGCTTGGACACCATTCAGCAGCAATCATGTCTGTATTAACCCAGCCCATCAAAAAGAATCAATTAGAACAAAGATCAACTGTCAGAATGCCAAAGGAAAACCTGGAAAAAGTTCTAGTTGACCTATTTATTACAGCTAATTCTGATTTTAGCGAAAAATGAACCAAAAAGCCCACTGATGACAAAGACAGAAGAAACAAAAGGTATGAGAGGAGAAACAATTTAGACACTATAGCAAGGTGATATTTTCTTCAACCAACATTTTATGTAGCAGTTTCAAACGACCTTCCAATTTTTCAATAGCTTTGATTTATGGAAATAGTGGTTATGCAATTTCCACACATTGTGCTCTGATCACAACACAGAGGCAACAATAAAAAGAAAACAACTAAACATACTTGAGCCTGGAGATTTTGATAAGCTTTCACTTCATCCCCAAAGGTTTTTTAAGTTTCTATTTTTCTTAGAGCAACTGGCATATTCCTACTGAGCACTAAACAGATATGCATGAACACAGCAAACTTTTTCTTCATTGTTATCTATGGCACCAGTAATGGTTAATCTAGTTGAGGAAAATTAACCAAAGAATCCACTGGGCTATGAGAATTCAACCGTAGACAGATTGCTGGTCTTTCTCTAAAAAAAAAAAAAAAAAAGAAAGAAAAATTAAAATAAATAAATAAATCTATGCCATCTGTTAGTAAAAGATGAGATGTGTTGGAGAAAATCAGTTGTTTTAGGGCATAATGCTAACCATTCAGTGTGAGATCTCTGGGATGTTCAAGGAGGATTTGGTACAAGGAACAAGCCCCAGGATCAGGTCCCAGCAGTCTTGGCAAGAGAAACAAAGATGATTTCCTCTGCTCCCTATTTTAGTTTTACTCTTTGAAGTCCCAACAGTTTATTTATTATTGCTATTATTTTTAATTTGGCACACTTTGTTTCAGGAATTATCTTAGTTCCCTTTTTTGAAGTGCCTTTTTGTCATTATTCTTTGTTGAGACCGCTTTCTAAAGGACTCTGCATCCACCACCTGTTACCAAATGGGGGCCAGCAGCGTGGCGGGCACTCCTCGCTTCCGAGTTTGCCTGGGAACTGGATGGTGAAGGCAGCAGCAGGAGGAGGGAGAGGTGCAGAGTTGGAGGTAGGTAGCATTTAAAATAAAAATTGCCAAAACAAAGATCAGTAGCAAATTTTCCCGTGCACATGTACTTGGAGAAAGAAAACTAATTTTTATCACCTCTAATTCTCTTACAAGAATTTTTATCCTGACGTATGAAATCTGGGCGATTTCTCCCCACTAAGTTGTCTCCAGATGATCAATCGAATATTGATAATCCGTCACTAGATGGCATTGTGTGGTATTTCTTGACAGCAAAATTGTGGTTTGGACAATTTCGCAAAGTTTTCTTTTTTGGTGTCAATCTAAATGCACAAATTCTGATATTGGCTATTTCCTCTATTTATTTTAGGAATTTGGTTTTGTAAATGTGCATTTTCTTTGTGATACTTTCCTCCTTTGGATGTGTCTTGCTCTTCCCATGAACCCATTGTTTATTAGTCTTAAAGGAACGATGAATTAGTTCTTCTGAGTTTTATCTCATGTTACACAAATGTTTGCTTACAGAGAATTTTCAGGGGGAGAAAAAAAATTCACTCCATCTAGGATGTTGACCTGGACATAGAATTACAAAAAATAAAAATGGAGAAACTTGCTTTCACTAAACCAGACCAGCAAAATTTAACTAAGAAGAGGTGATATCAAGAGAATAATCTAAACTGATCAGGTAAAGTTTCTATAATCTGTGGAAATGACAAAAGAAATATAATAACCACCAATAAGCATAACTGATATATCGTGAGGTAATAACCCATAGTCTATTTCTCTTGACAACACAGGTGATAATCACCATTTATATTTGTTGTATTTCAGTATGATACTGAAGAGTAAATTCCAATTGTTCCCAATTCTGAGTTACTGGTCAAGCAGGATGAGTCAGTCTTTTAAACATAATTATGACCTAGTGACTTGAGAATTTGTAAATGATAGTGAAAAATGCAATGTGCTGTTTGGAGTGATGGTAACAGGTGTCAGATGGTTAGACAAATAGATGAATATGGTATTTATTATTGTTGTTAGGTGCCAATGAATTGACTCCCACTCATATCCACTTAATGAACAAATAATAGAACAAAACACTGAGCAGTCCTATTCCATCTCACAATTGTCCCTACATTTAAGTTTATTGTCGCAGACCCTGGATCAATGCATCTCACTGAGTTGCTTCTTCTTTTTCCCTGACCCTCTAACTTACAAAGCATGACACACTTTTCCCAGGATTAGCTCCTGATAGCATGCTCAAAATATATTAGACATTATTTCACTATCTTCACTTGTAAGGGGTATTCTGATTCTACTTCTTCTAAGACAGATTTGTTCTTTCATCTAGAATTCCACAATATGTTCCATATTCTTTATTAATACCATAATTCAAAAGAATTGTTTTTTATGCCTTTGAGCAGTGGTGCTGGAGAAGAGTATTGAATATACCATAGACTGCTTGAAGAACAAACAGATTCATCCTATAGAAGGTGAAACCAGACTGCTCCTTGGAGGCAAGGATTCCAAAGCTCTGTCTGATATACTTTGGACATGTTGCAATGAGGGGCCAGTCTTTGAAGAGGAACATCATGCTTGGAAGGGTGGAGGGACAGTGCAAGAGAGGAAAACCCTTGATGAGATGATTGGGGTAATGGGTGAGGTATATCAGAGACAATCAGGTTGTCTCACGATCGAGCAGAGTTCAGATATTGTACATAGGGTCTCTTTGAGTTACAGTGACATGATGGCACATAACATATTCATGGTACAGTTTTGAGACAATTGAAAATACAGTGGTTTGATAAGTCATATTTTAGTCCTCAAAGGAATACATCCTAGCTCTTTAAAATCCAGTGAGACCTTTTGCAGCAGATTTACCCAGCTTTCGATGTCTTTACATCACTTGATTTCTTGATGGCCACTTTCTAAGGTGTTGAATGTGGATCCAAGTAAAAGGAGATTCTTGAACACTTTAGTCATTTCTCTGCTTATCATAATGGTGCTTATTCGCCTAATTTTAAGGATTTTTATTTTCTTTATGTTCAAGTTTAATTCATACTGAACACTACAGTCTTTGATCTTCATCAGTAAGTGCTTCAAGTCCTCCTGAAAGTTGTTAATGAGTCTTCCCCCAATGCTAAAGCGGCATTCTTCTTTATATGATCAAGCTTCTTGCATTATTTGTTCAGCATACAGATTGAGTAAGTATGGAGAAAGGCTACAACCCTATTATTCTCACATATACATTTCCTGACTTTAAACCAAGGTGTGTTTGTAATATGATGGATTTTGCCAGCAAAGATTAGCGCATAAGTATTTAGGCTGAAAATAAGGCCTCAATCAATGTAAGCAGAATATTTTTTTTTTAAGAACTACAGGCAATATATTAAAATTCCATTCACAAAACTGAATGAGTGGTATAGCAGCTGTCAACTGCACGGCAGTGATAATAATGGTCACAGTGGCTCAGAAAAAGGTTGTCCTCATGAGAATGTTCCTTTTAGCTACGTGAACTTGACTGACGATTTAAAAAATATTTTAAGTTATAAGAGCGCAGAAAAGTCTGTAGTAGCATATTCTTCCCTGGCAGTTACTAAAACCGTCTGCCACTGCCATAGCTGCTGCTGCTACTTGAACCACCACAGCCACCTTGGTTTCGTGGTTTGGCAAAATATTGACTACCACCACCGTAAGGGCCAGAGCTTCTGCCTCCAAAATTTCCTCCCTTCATGGGTGCAAAATTTGAAGATTAATTGTTGTAATTGCCAAAATCATTGTAGCTTCCACCACCTCCAAAGTTGCTTCCATCATTACCAAATCCATTATAACCATCTCCACTGCCTCCATATCTTCCACCGCCACTACTGCCACCAAATCCACCTCATCCACTGAAGTTTCCTCCTCGACCAAAGTTGTCATTCCCACCAAAACCGCCTCCACGGCCACCACCAAAGTTTCCAGAACCACTTCGAGCTCTCTGGCTGGAAGAGGCACTGGCCATCTCTTGCTTTGACAGGACTTTCCTCACTTCACAATTGTGACCATTCACAGTATGGTATTTCTGAATAACGATTTTATCTACAGAATCATGGTCATCAAAAGTTACAAAAGCAAAGCCCCTTTTCTTGCCACTGCCTCGGTCAGTCATGATTTCAATCACTTCAATTTTCCCGTACTGCTCAAAATAATCTCTTAAGTGATGTTCTTCAGTGTCTTCTTTAATTCCACCAACAAAGATCTTTTTCACAGTTAAGTGGGCACCTGGTCTTTGAGAATCTTCTCTGGAGACAGCCCTCTTGGGTTCCACCACCCTTCTATCCACCTTGTGGGGCCTTGCATTCATGGCTGCATCCACCTCTTCCACAGTTGAGTATGTGACAAAGCCAAAGCCTCTGGAGCGCTTGGTATTTGGATCTCTCATTACCACACAGTCCGTGAGCATCCCCCATTGCTCAGAATGGCTCCTCAGACTTTCATCCGTCGTCTCGAAGCTCAGCCCCCCGATGAATAGCTTCCGCAGCTGTTCGGGCTCTTTAGGAGACTCTGACTTCCACATGGCGGCGGTGGGAATAAACTCTTTTGCGATGCTTCCTCGGCAGCGTTCTCCAGCAGAAAGACGTAAGCAGAATATTTTTAAATAGTCTAAATTAAGAAAAGAGCAAACAGGTATCTTGACTTTATTCTACTGGAAAGAAACATATGGATTTCTTTGTTAAAAATTGCATTATTACTTTCTGTTTAGAGATTTTGTTTGGCATGACCTAAGAGAAAGTCTGGAAGGTTAAAAATGAGTGGGAGTTTAAAGACCAATATACTCAGATACCAAATTTTTTTCTTAGTGATAACTTTTTATTTTTTAGGTTTATTTCACTTTTCTTTCTGTTTCAAGTTCCATTTCAACCCAGTAAGTATGATGTTGGGGCTGTAGTTAGGTGCTCTCAAGTCACCTATGACTCAGAGAGATCCCAAGAACCACAGATTGGAAGCTAGCCCTGTCCTTGGGTCCTGGATAAAATTTTTCTCTAAGGAAACAAAGATGTACACATCATGATATTTTTCATTAAAAATGAAATGACATTTCATCAAAACTAGTCACATGACAAATGATTAAAGATGTTCATAAAAATTTAAAAGGAACTGAATTTTGTCCACTTTTAGAAAGGCAAAATACCTTTAACAGCATTTTTAAACAAAAACAAACTTCCACTTTGATTTAAGAGAAAACAGGAAGTCATGTGTTCCCACCCAAAGTTCCTGCATTCAAAATGCCTCATGGGAAAAAGGCCCAAGATGTTTTTAAGAACCACACTTTTATGTTTCTGCCTATTAACAATGGCATTTCCTGTTTTGACCTCTAACCATACTTGGGCTTATGAAGAAAATAAGAATATGGACTCTTCTTAGCACAGTGAAGAGCATTTGTCCTCCTTTTAGCATGTTCAAAATGAGAGTGTATCCAAGGTACTCCTTAGAGGTAAGGCTGATGAAATGTCATCGCACACACTTTGACCTTGTTGTCTGGAGGGGGCCAGTCCTTGATAAAAGGCATCATGCTGGGAAAAGTAGAGGATCAGAGAAAGAGGAAGAAAGGGAGGGAACAGGAGAGTTAAACAAGGATACCATCACCTGAGAGTGAAAAGCAACTTGCAAGGATCAATAATCAGAGTTCAGATTCTTTACTAAAATCAGAAAATTGTATTTTAGGTAAATTCAATATCATTTAAGCATACAAAAAGAGAACAATGTTTTGGGTTTTGGTGTGTTTTTAGCATGGTATCAAATAACAAAGACATTTTAGAAGGACAAACTGAACTCATTGCGAACATGTTGAAACTGACACATAACTGACCCTCCAATGGGTTTTCTGAGGCTATGAAGCACAAGGGAAGATATTGCCTATTTTTCGTCTAAGGTATAAACAGCATATTCAAACTGGCAGAGAAGCACCTCTTTAGGTTAGTGCACGTCATTATGGATTATGCCACCAGGGCTCCATATTTCAGAATGTAATGTTTTAAAAATTTTCTCTTCATAATTGTTATATGCTGTTGAGTTTACTTCAACTCATAACAACCCTATAAACAATGGATCTGAACCCTGCCCTAACCTGTGCCATCCTCATCACCTCTGATATGCTTGAGCCCATTTCTACAGTCACTACATCGATCCATCTTGTTGGAGGTCTTCCTCCCTTTCACTGACACTCCACCTTTCCAAGCATGATTCCCATTTCCAAGCCCTGGTCTCTTCTAACTACATCGCCCAAATAAGCAAGACTTCATTATCCTGGCTTCCAACGAGCACCCTGTTTGCACTAATACTACTATATATTGAAAAGTTACGCTATTTGAGGTGGATAAAAATCATAGCAAATATTCCATTTTCTGTATCATTGTGAAGATGAAAATTTATAAGAAATGAGAGCATATTTAAACAAAAAACATACACCTTCCTAGAAATTTCCTTAGGAATTCTTGAGGAAATTTATATGTTTTTAGGACACAGAAGAGGATTGTGTTGACTCTTTACATAATTTGTAGATTTTAAAGAAATATTCTCTGAATATAGATGCATCTGATATTAAATATTGGCTTATAATTCAAGTGAAATAGAAATTGATGTTTTTAGAAAGACTTAAATAACTACTTTCTTTATTTAGCAATTTGGACTAGGCCACCAAAGCTTTCTCCAATATAGCAAGAAGAGAATTTGACATAAACATGATGAAAAGAAATTTCTTTAAATTTCATTATTATCATTAATCATCAATCTTGAAAAAAATAAAGAATTCTTGTCTTTTTATGTGAATTCTATATTGATACTGATACCAAATGTTGTTAAAATAATAAAACATTTGCTACAGCAGAAATAAGCAGAACATCCACACAGAGTGCTGTTGGTGTTGCTGATAGCAGTTAGGACTGCTAATATCATTTGAAAATGTATGCAATTTGATGAACTGATGAACATGAGCTTAGTGGGAGACAGAAAATAATCAGTGATAATGAAAAGTCAATTTTTAGTAGAATACATTCTGTTGTTGTTGTTGTT
>NW_006399751.1:16894880-16910676 GCF_000299155.1 Elephantulus edwardii | reverse complement strand
GTTGACTGTGGAGCCGAGCAAACAGAAGCTGTGAACAATCTCAATCTCTTCACCATCCATACTGATGCTACCGATTGGTCCAGTGGTGAGAATCTTTGTCTTCTTGACATTGAGCCTCAGTCCATTCTGAAGACTGCAGTCCTTGACCCTCTGCAGTAAGCGCATGAGGCCCTCCTCAGTTTCAGCGAGGAGGGTTGTGTCATCTGCATAACACAGATTGTTGGTAGATCGTCCACCAATCCTAACACCACGCTTCTCCTCATAGAGCCCAGCCTCTCGGATAACCTGCTCTGCATACAGGTTGAAAAGGTATGGAGATAGGACACATCCCTGGTGCACACCTTTCCCATTTGGAACCATTCAGTGTTGCCCTGCTCTGTTCTGACGACTACCTCTTGGTCCAAGTATAGGTTTTACATTAGAACAATTAAATGTTCTGGGATTCCCATTCTTCTCAGAGTCAGCCATAGTTTGTTATGATCCACGCAGTCAAATGGCTTTGCATAATCAGTGAAACACAGATAGACATTCTTCTGGTATTTTCTGCTTTCAGCTAAGATCCATCTAACATCAGCTACAATATCCCTAGTACCACGACTCCTTCTAAACCCAGCCTGGACTTAGGGCAGTTATCTGCTGATAGACCAAAATGGATGTCAGAAGAAACTCTGAAAATTGCACTGGAACATAGAGAAGCCAAAGCACAAGGAAGGATTCAAGACACTAAAGAGCTGAACAGAAGATTGCAAAAGGCAGCACGGAATCACAAAGCAAAATATTACAATGAAATGTGCGAGGAGCTAGAATCGAAAAATCAAAAGGGCCGAAGTCATTCAGCATTTCTTAAGCTCAAGGAACTGAAGAACAAATTCAAACCTCGAGTTGCTACAATCAAGGATGCTTTAGGCAGAATGTTAAATGATCCAGGTGGTATCAAAAGAAGATGGAAGGAATATACTGAGTCATTGTATAGAAAGGAATTGGCAGATACAGAAGAATTTAATGAAATAACATTTGAGCCAGAGCCTATGGTGATGAAGGCAGAAGTTCAAGCTGCTTTGAAGGAAATAGCAAAAATAAGGCCCCGGAATAGTTGGTATACTACTTGACATATTTCAGCTAACAGATGCTGCCATGGATGTGCTCACCAAGTTGTGCCAAAAAATCTGGAGAGCAACCACTTGGCCAACTGACTGGAAGAGATCTATATTTGTTCCCATTCCAAAGAAAGGTGACCCAACTGAGTGTGGAAACTACAGAACAATAGCATTGATTTCACTTGCAAGCAAGATTCTACTGAAGATTATCCAAAAACGACTGGAACAGCACATCAACAGAGAACTGCCAGAATACATTCTAGGGGAAAATAAATCTTATATGCATAGAAATTTCTGCTCAGTAACCGATTACACGTTCTTAACTAATACATTTATAACTTTATAAAATGCAAATAACAATAGCTAATTATCAATGTTTTCTCCTTTATGAAAAACAAGAAACATTTTCAAATGTATTTTTCCTTCAAAAATTATCACTGATATGTGCTTTTCTATAATTAATTTATTGTTATTGCTGTTATGTGACATTGAATCTTAAGCCCATCTTATTGTCTCTGACATGTTTATCCTCATTAAAAGACTACTGTATCAATTCATCTTATCCAGGGTCTTCCTCTCCTGTACTGACTCTCCAACCATACTGTACTTCTCATAGACTGGTCCGACTGCCAGTATGCCCACAGTATGTGAGATAGAGCTTCAAAATATTTGCCTCCAAAGAGCAACCCCTTTTGACCCTCTTTAGGATAGATCTGTTTGTTCTCTTGGCAGTCCATGGTTTCTTTAATGTCTTCTCCAGCATCACACTCAAAGAAGATTCTTCTTCTGTTATCCTTAGTTATTGTTGCATAGCAACTAGTTGAGAAGGCTAGGGCTTTGATCAGGCATACCTTAGATTCTAGGCTTACATCCTTGCTTCTTAGCACTCTGGAGAGATTCTTGATAACAATCTTTCCCAAAACAACTAACTTATCTTTTGATTTCCTGACTGCGGATGCCGAGAGTGTTGATTGTGAACCCGAGCAGGATGAAATTGTTGGCATCATCTATCGTGATGCTGCCAATTGGCCTGATAGTGAGAATCTTTATTTTCTTGATATTGAGATACAATCCATACTAAAAACTGTAGTAGTTGTTGTTGTTGATTGCTATCGAGTCGAGCACGACTTATAGCGACCCTATGAACAAAAGACCTTAAGCCTTCCTATAACTATCGTCATTTCTCAAAGTTCATAGAGAAGACTGTAGTAGGCTTCTAGATATCTTTCATAGGGAGTTTTGGTGGCCTACTGGTAAGGATTTGGACTGTCAACCCAAAGGCATGCAGTTCAAATCCACTAGCTGCTCTGTAGGAGAAAGATGGGTTGTCTCCTCTTATACAATTTACTGCTTCTGAAAACCCACCGAAGGGTCAGCAGTGAGTCAGATTCCAACCCAACATCACATCCCAACAACAACATATATCTTCCATAAATAGATTTGCTATGCTGGTATTATTAATTCACTATCAATTTCCAGTCAGGTCACGGAATCAGATAATAAGTATATGTTGTTGTTGTTGTTATGTGCCGTCGAGTCGTTTGCGACTCATAGAGACCCTATGTACAACAGCCCTAAACCCTGCTCTATCCTGCGCCAATCGCATTGCCTCTGACACACCCATCTCGATTACCCCAGTCACTGAATCAATCCACCTCATAGAGGGTCTTCCCCTCCTGTGTTGTCACTCTACTCTACCCAGCATGATGTCCCTCTCCGAAGACCTGTCTCTACTTGCAACATGTCCAAAGTATGTCAGACGAAGCCCCAGAATCCTTGCCTCCAAGGAGTAGCCTGGTTTAACCCTCTCCAGGATGAATCTGTTTGTTTTCTTGGCAGTCCATGGTACATTCAATACTCTTCTCCAGCACCACAGCTCAAAGGCGTCAATTCTCCTTCTGTCCTCCCTAGTCATTGTCCAGCTCTCTGATGCATAACAAGTGATTGCAAAAACCATGGCCTGTATCAGGCGCACCTTCGTCTCCCTATATATATAAAATAAGTATATAATATTTTAAAAAATGTTTACAACTAAATATGTAATGTAACTATGACAGTCCATCAGGTACAAGAAACTCTCAACATAAAAGATTACTTTTATCTCTAAAAAGCAGTTTCTCTGCAGATCTATTTAAGTGATATGTGCTTGAAAACAAGAACTTGAAAATCAGACCATCAACATTCTATTAGTAATTGTTGTTGTTATTGTTATGTGCCGTCGAGTTGCCTGCTATTCAGAGCAACCCTATGGACAACAGCTCTGAATCTTGCTCTATCTTGAGCCAACCTTACCATCTCCGACACACATACCCCCACTACTTCAGTCATTGAGTCAAACTTTCTCATTGAGGGTCTTCTACTCCTGTGCTGTCCCTCCACCCTCTCAAGTATAATGTCTGTCTCCAATGACTGGTCCCTTCATGCAACATTCCCAAAATACGTACGATAGAGCCTCAGAATCCTTACCTCCAGGATCATCCTGGTTTTACCCTCTCCAGGATGAACCTTTTTATTCTCCTAGCCATCCATAGTATATTCAGTATTCTTCTCCAGCACCATAGCTCAAAGACATCAATTCTCCTTCTTTTACCCCTAGTCATTGTCCAGCTTTTTGATGTATAGCAAGTAATTGCAAAGACCAGGCCCTGGATTAAGCACACCTTAGTCTCCAGAGTGACATCGTTGCTTTTCAGTACTCTGGAGATGTCCCTGGCAGCACACTTTCCCAATGCAATTCATCTTTTAATTTCCTGGCTGCTGATAGCAAGAGTGTTGATTGTGGAGCCAAGCAAACTAAAGCTGTTAACAATCTCAATCTCTTCACTGTCTATCATGATGCTGCCAATTGGCCCAGTGGTGAGAATCTTTGTTTTCTTAATGTTGAGCTCCAATCCATATTGAAGGCTGCAGTAGCACTGTTTATCCTGGAGTGAGTTCTTGTGTCATAATCCATGAGTTGAGACTCTACCAGGATTCCTGGCTCCCCAGGGGAAAGGCATGCAGATTCCACTTGAAGTGATTATTACCTCAGAAACTGTATGTTGTTGTTGTTGTTGCTTTGTGCTGTTGAGGGAGAACCAACTCATAGCTCACCCTCCAGTGTGTTTTCAGATGCAGTAAATCACAAGCAACGAGTTTGCCCATCCTTCTGCCACCAGAGCTCCCCAGAAACCCTGTGCAGAGTCATTAGTGATCAGTATAGACTTGAGGGGCCTTGGATTGGGTTCACTTTTTCTGGAAACCTAGTGGAATAGTAAATACTCTGCTGCCAACTGCAAGACTGGCAATTCAAACCTACCCAACAAAGTCTTGGGGGAAAAGAACTAGTAATTCACATCCTAAAACCTAGAAAACTCTATGGGGCAGTTCTATTCTCACATGAGGTCACTATGAATCGTGATTGACTCAATAGCACCTAACAACAGCACCATTCAGTATTCTTAATCATACCAATTTACCCCTGGGAGCCAGTTTTCTTATTTGTTAAATGAAGATGATTATAGCTCCTACTTCTTCAGGTCGTTTGCACCATTATGTGGGATAATTCATGTGAGATGCTTTACACAATGTTTGAGACCCAGTGGGCATGCTATAAAATTATGTGTTGCAGTAACGGTTATTGGTGATGATGAGGATCATGCCTTAACAGCAAAAAGTCTACGTTTTTTAATTGAAATTTCTCCTAGTCTTCTTGTTAGTTTCCACCCAGCTCTGATTCATGATGACCAATGTACAAGAGAAGAAACCATTGCTCTGTCCTACACAATCTTTGACTTGCTCAAGTCCTTTGTTGTGGTCATTGTGTATTTTTAGTTCCTTTCAAGCTATGAGGCTCTTCTTCCAGTACTATATCTGATAATATTTGATGGTGACCCATACAGTTTTCATTGTATAAATTCCAGAAATAGATAATAAGTTCTTTCCTCCTAGAAGCTCTGCTAAAACGTATCTACCATGGGTTACTCTACTATTATTTTAAGTACTTGTGGCCATCTTCTAGCACAGAACTCTGGTGGCATTGTTTGCAGGGAGTTGTGTGGCCAACCTGTTGAGGTTGTAATCTGGGAGGGAAAGTCTCTCAATATAACTTTTCTCAGAATGACTGGAAGACTGGCCAAGGTTAAGCTGAAAGACATCAGTGTGTTTCTTCAGGGAAACTTATATAGGAAGTGAACAGTACTGTGTCCATGGGTGGCCTTCTAGAGGCCTGGATCCTTGATGGTGCCCAGTAAGGAAGATGGTCATATAGGGCTAGAGTGCATGCTTTTGGGCTCATAATCTCTCTAGTGTTGCCATCGAGTCAGAATCAACTTATGTAGCTAGCTAATCATCAAACCATATGACAATGCAAGGAAGGGAAATTCAACTGTCCCATTAGCATCCCAAGGAAGGAAGAATACACAGTAAAGTAGTTAATGGAAAACAGAAATGATCATCTTAGCCCAATTCAGCTCTAATTTAGTTAGGCTCAGAATTGGCCAATTTTGGGGACATTCTCAATATCCCAGACACAAGCCAAAAGCCAAGCCTCTCTGCCAATTGAAATCAATCCACCAGTGGCTCCTCAGGAGAAAACCGATCATTCTCTCTCATGTGATTTATAACTTCAGAAACCTAAAGAAGGGTCAACCAGGTGCCAGCTCAATGGCAGTGCATGAGTGAGCTCCTAGCATTATAACAACACACAAGCCACCACATTATAACAAATTGACAGTGTGTTTCTAATCTTACTGGGCCTAAAAAAGTTTGAATCCTCCACTGGCTCAGAGGAAGAAAGACGAGCATTCTCCTTCTGTGCCATTTACTGTCTCTGAAAGTCCATCAACCAAGAGTTGGTTCCCAAAGCAATCAATGAGACAGACCCTAACAAAACTCGAAAACAGATTTTCTGAAATGTAGGAACAGATGATCTGATCTCTGCGGCAGGAAAAAACAGAATTAACAGGCTATCTAAATCACAAAAGCTATAAATATGCAGTGGATTAGGATTTAATGAATGAGCTACTGTGATGCTAATTACGACCAGAAACCCCTTCCTAAGACTCACTTGGTGGGAGAACAGGAACACTTCAGACCTAGGCTGGGTGAGGCTTTTCTGACCTTTCTGTATCTCCACCACCAAAATATCAAGGAAGCTGTTTTAAGAGAGCACTGAATTGCACCCTTTCTCCATTAGACTTAGAGCATCTTGGGAAGCTGTTGCTAGGGTAAGTTCAGCCTTCCCCCCACCTCCCAAAGCAAAATTACCAAGGTCATGGGGAGAATATTTAGTGTCTCTCTGATCTGGATGTGGATTTCTATACCATCGAAACATCTGAATTTGATGTTCTGAGTGATGGCTCTTGAACAGGATCCAAGGATGACGAAATGCTCTTGGGGATTAGAATATTTTCTTGAAGACAAATTTTATATCTCTGCACAGCAGGAACTGACTCTCCAAGGAGAGCATGGACAACCTTTGATTTTGAGATTCAGATGCTTTGTTTTCTCATTTTCAAACTCAGTGGTTTAGTGGAAGAAATATCCTCCTTATGGAAGAAGACATAATCAGTCTCTTTCCGTAAACATTTACAATCTCAGAAACCTGTTGTAGTGAGTGTGGCTATCACTCAAAATCCACTTGAGGGCAATAGATTTGAGGGGTTTTGGGGGGGACTTTTGGGTTACATACCTAGCACTGCAATCATTGGAAGTTTTGTTAAATCTGTAGTTTTGAAAGTAAATGATCTCTTGGAGCAATGTTATGTGTTTCTCAAAAGTCTTACTGAGTCAGTAAGTACATAAGTACCATTTGTGAGAAATCAAGGAAGTCAACAACTTTTGATTTGATCTTCTCAAGGTTTTCTTTCAATTCTGATGATTTGGATGCAAGGATGATGCAGATGCTGGATATATGATAGAATTTTCGGGTAATATTCTGTGAGGCAATGTGCATGCGTATAGACCTTTGTGTCTATGTATGTGTGTTTTAACAGCCATGATAAAATTTCAATTCTGATAGAAAAGAAATCACAGCAAAAGCAATTTTTTAATTCCTAATGTGTGAAATATAATTTTATATCCACAGATAATAGTGCAGAAATGTGCCGATTGTTTCAAGTTTGAAGTTTGACTAGATAACATCACAGTAATTTTCACAGTAACAGGGTTGTTAACATACCTCAGTTAACAGCTTGACAAATAGGCTTGTATATAATTTAAATTAAAAAAATGAGCATTTGGTTGATAAAGATTTTCAGGCTGATCAGGAAATTGCTTACTATTCCATTTGTGAGGATTTTTGTATTCTTTTTATTGATAGATAATCCATACTGAAGACCAATCTTTGAACTTCAGTAAGTGCTTCAAATTGTCTTTGCATTTAGAGAGCAAGGTTTCATATCTTGAAAGTTGTTAACGAGTCTTCCTCCAACCCTAATACCACATTATTCTTTATAGTCTAGCTTTTCAGATTATTTGTTCAGCATTACCAATTGTATAAGTATGGTGAAAGGATACAATGCTGATGCACACTTTTCCTGATTTTAAATGTGTTCTGTTCAAATGACTGCTTCTTAGTCTATATATATTTATACACAGGCTCCAAACAAATGCATGAGCACAATGACGAGTTCTAGAAATTCCGTTCTTCTCAGTGTTACCCTTAATTTGTTATGATTCACACAGTTAAATGCTTTTGCATAACCAATAAAACATAGTTAAACATCTTCTTGATAGCCTCTGCTTTTAACTAAGATCCATCTAGTAACAAGTGATATTCCTTGTTCCACATCCTCATATGAATACAGCCTGAATTTATGGCAATTTCCTGTTGATGTACTGTTCCAACTTATTAGTTAAAATATTACTTGGTTATAAGAAGACTTTGGGGATGTTTTTGGTTTAAAGTTTAAAGATAATCTAAGGGCAATAGTTTTATGGGTCCATACAAATCCAATTCTCACAATGCCAAGAAGTCTGGAGTATATGAAAATTTGAAATTCTTTTCTATATTTTTCCTCTTTTGATCAAGAGTCTCCTTCTGAATCTTTGATCACAATATTCAGTAATGGTAGCTGGTTATCATACAGTTCTGGTCTCACAGCATATACGGCATTTTGCTCATGACCACATACTCCATTTTATTGTTGGTTGCCATGGAGTCAACTACAACTCAATAGTGACCCTGTGAAAAACAGATTGAAATCTTGCCCTTCCCTGTTCCATCCTCGGAATCTCTGCATTGTCCAAGCCCACTGTTACAGTAACTATGTCAGTTCATCTCATTATGGGTCTACTCTTTCCCTGACCCTCTACCTTTTCCTGTATATCTTTTTTCTGGGATACCTTGCCCAAAGTATGTGGGATGAAGTTTCACTATACTTGCCTCTAAGGAGCACCTTGGTTACACTTAACTCAAAGACAGGCTTATTTGTTCTTGTAATAATTTATGAGATAATTCAGTACTCTTTATTAACTCCATAGTTTAAAGGCATTCTTTCTTTCTCAGTCTTCCTTATTAACTACCCAACTTTCAGATGCATATGAAACAATGGAAAATACCATAGCTTGGGTCAGACTCACCTTAGTCTTTAAAAGGACACCTTTGTTCTTTACCTCTTCTCTTATTCCTGACTCTCCTTTCTTTCTTTTTTCCAGGTGTGGTTATAGAATTTTTATTAGTAGTATCCACTACATTTCTCTCCTTTTAATTTTGACTTTGCTCTCTTATTTTTTTTCTTTTTACGTTTTATTGTATTCAGGTGAAATTGTAAAATTTAAAGAAAATTAGTTTTGCATTCAATACCACCAGTTGTTTTATGGCATTGATTGCAATCCCCACAAATGTATCAGCCTCTCTCCCTCTTTTTCTGTTTCTAGTCCTCTGGTCTTCCTGCTTTTTGGTTTTCCTTTGTACAGGTGTTGCCCGTTTGGTCTCATATAGTTGATTGTTTTAAGGAGCTTATTTTTCACAGGTGTTATTGTTTGTTTTATAGATCTGTTTAGTATTTGGCTGAAAGGAACTTTGACAAGGGCTTCAGTTCTGAGTTAATGATTAGCTAAGGGAGCATACATAGTCTTGGCAGGGTAGGGAAGGAGAGTGGTCCTTTGGTCTCTGTTAACTCTAGTTAAATCTTGTAATAATTTATGAGATAATTCAGTACTCTTTATTAACTCCATAGTTTAAAGGCATTCTTTCTTTCTCAGTCTTCCTTATTAACTACTTAGGAACCAATATTGCAGTTAAAAGTTTTCAAATTCTGGTTTCTATTATTGTCGGCTGGAATAGCTTTGTGCTCTTAACTTTTTTTTTAATATATGTTACAACTTGAGATTAGCTGTGCCAAGTTCAATTTTAAAGATAAAAGAAAATTACTTACAGGCTCAGACTGGTCAGTAGGTCAGTGCCAAATGTGAAGTGAACAAGAGAGTGTTCACTCCCTGCGATAGAAGCTCAGACTCCAGGCTATGGGAAGGGTTGACGGGTGAATTCATTCTCTTGGTGCAAAAACTTTCCCGACTGGGAACACTCCCAGCTCCCTGGTGTAGAGGGTTCATCCAAAATCGAGAGTTCTTAAAATGTTTGTGATTTAGAAGCTTAATACCCTAAGAAGAAATAATGTTAGGAACATAGAAGTCAGAAGTCAGGAGTAGCCATATAGTAGTCCTTATGAATTTTTTTTTATACATTCACAGAAACAAAGCAATAAAGTTAGCACAACGAATAAGACAACTATCTGTGATATTTTTCAAATTAATAATCATAAATGTAGGATTGGCAGCTTTTGGTTGTTGGTGGGTTTTTTCACTTTATATGCTTAAACAATTCTGAAATTTTAGGTTCCCATTCTACATCATTTCAATGAGATTATTTGTATTCCAGACCTAAGAATCCTGAGCATGTTTGTTTTTGTTCTCTTTGCTTAGTTGGTGGCAGTTTGGTTTTGTGTCCATGATCCTTGATCCTCCTCTCTGGTTGTCCTGCCAAATAATAATTGTAATGTGAGATGGTTTTTCTTTCTGCTTTACTTTTTCTATAACTTTATCTGTTGTCTGCGGCATATTAAAAATTTATCAATTCTCTCTAAAACTAATCATTTTACTATTTGTAATTTGAAAGTTTACAAATCATATTGATATTTCATTCATTCATATATATTATTTTTTAATTATAATTGATTAATTAAATAATGACAAGGTGTGATCAACTTCTTATTGCCTTTACCTTCATTCAATTTATCTATTTAGTAACTTTTACTCCCCTAACCCTCCCTTCCTGTCCCTGTTGGTTATTAAAGATTGATTTTGTTTGTAAAACTTCCCTTAGTTTTTATAATAGGGATCTGATATTGTGGTTGTCCTTTTGTGACTAACTTCTGTATACTCAACATAAACTGTTCTAGATTCAGCCAATATTTCACAAATTCTTTGTCATAAAACTCATCATGTTAAAGTCATTTCCTGATAACCTCACACTGAAGTTCAGGCTACTATTTTATTTCCCTGTTGCTTCTTTTCTCAGCATATCATCCAAATACACCTGAGAGGCTAGTGCCTCTCAGGTATTTTCTACCTCTCAACTCAATTTACTCTTTTGCTAATGAGCTGCCCTCTTCAACTAGGTTTTCTCACCCAAAGCCCCTTAATTTTCTCTCTTCTAATTACTGTTAGCAGGGATACTTCTCTGTTCAACACAGTTGAGGAAATAATATCCAGAATAAATCTCTGTGTACTAAAGTTTCTCACTACGGAACCTCAGGTGGGAGAACCATTAACTTGCTACGCATAGTCTTGCTGTGAAACTCAAAGAGATTGAGGTTTCAAAGACTGAAGAGTGAAGTGTGTGAGCAGTTACCGTGGCTAAAGTCCTCACTTTTATGCAGACTTGACAACAAGAGTGGACTGAATGAAGTACTCAGGCTTCTTGTCAGCAAGTCTCTGTCATAGGTGCAATACTTCAGACCACCAGAAGGCCCAATTTGACTGTCTAAATTTGAAACTATAGTATATCTACAAAATGAACTATTTAAAGGATGCCTGAACCTTATAATATTTAGTACTTGACTCTACGTGCCTTCCAGAGGAGCCATGATAGCATTCCACTCATTTTTTTTCACCCCACCCCTTGTCGTAATAGTAAATGAAGGCTAAATCCTGGTCCAGAAATGAACCATTTCTGGCTTACCATTGCTTTTGGCCAAATTCTTGGACCATTTAGTTACTAGACATTTCTCTGTGTGCTAATTATAGAGCTGAAACATGGGATAGCGGTAGCTGCTGAAAGGAAACAATCTTTGCATTTGAACGGAGCAGAGAGATTAAATCAGAAGGAACCAGTGTAAGAGTCTCCAGGACCCTGAGCCCTCTGGCTAGCTCAGCTGAGTCAGCTTTAAGGCTAAACTTAGGCAGATCCCAGCTCTTCTCAAGTTGAAACCAAACCTTCCACAATTCGTTCTTGGCCCCTTCTTACTCAAAGCTACAGATAAATTTTGAAAGCTGTGAAGATGGGACACTCAATATTGTAAAACATGACAATGGACCTGTAATCCTATCCATCATACTTTTTTCCTAAAGTACATAAAATGGAAAAGCCAAATCAAAACTACCCTCCAGAATAATTTGTGCCTTTCTTTCCTTGATTGCAGTTATTCAAAGTCAAGCTCACCTCTTGAAAGAGGCGTGTGGAAGCAGAATACTTAGCGCTGCTCTTCCTCACAAGAGGACCGGAAGAACAAGGTGAGGCTGTGCAAGACAAGTGATGGAAAGAGGATGAAACCCTTATTGTTTTCCGGAAGCTAATGTGAAGGTTGCCATGGTAACTCACCAGGGTATGTGGCAGTTGTGCTCTTTAGGATACAGTTTTGAGTTTGCATAGAAGAACATGTTCTTTTATCAAAATAGTAAGGAACAAAAATCTTTTGGAAGTGGACTGGGACTGATTTAGCATTTTGGTTTGGACTTTTGAGAAAGTATCCTGGGGATAAGAGGAATCTGTCAATTCTTCCTAAGTCTCAGGTAAAAACTTAGACTAAGATTCCTCTCCTCACTAAAAAACAAAACAACAACAATGAAAAAAAAACCAAACATACCAAAAAACACAAAACCAAAAACCAAACAAAAACAACCCTAAACCATTTCCTTCCATTGATTCTGAGGCCTAGTGACTCAACAGGATAGAGTAGAAATACATTATAAGGTTTTCAAGACTATAATCTTTACAGAAGCAAACACCACATCTTGCTCCCAAAGAGCAGCTGGTTATTGTTGTTATGTGACATTGAGTTGCCTGTGACTCGTAGTGACCCTATGTACATCAGCTCTGAAACCTGCCCTATCCTGAGCCATTCTCATTGTCTCCAACAGACCTCATCTCATTCCTCCAGTCACTGAGTCAATCCATCTCATTCTGGGTCTTCCTCTCCTTTGCTGTCCCTCCACCCTTCCAAGCATGATCACCTTTTTCAAGGACTGGTCCCTCCTGGCAACATGCCCAAAGTATGTGAGAAGGAGCTTAAAAATCCTTGCCTCCAGGAAGCAGCCTGGTTTCACCCTCTCCAGGACTGACCTATTTATTCTCCTGGCAGTCCAGGGTATGTTCAACAATCTTTTCCAGCAACTACAGAAGAAGGCATTGATCCATCTTCTATCATCCTTAGTTATTGTTCAGCTCTCAGATGCATGGCAAGTAATTGCAAAGACCATGGCCTGTATCAGGTGCACCTTAGTCTCCAGACTAACATCATTGCTTTTCAGTACTCGAGAGGTCCCTGACAGCAGATTTTCCCAAAGCAATTTATCTTTTGATTTCCTGACTGCTTGTGCCAAGAATGTTGATTGTAGACCCAAGCAAGCTGAAGTTATTAACAAGCTCATTCTCTTACCCGTCTGTCATGACTGCCAATTGACTCAGTGGTGAGACTCTTTGTTTTCTTGATGTTCAAATTGCCAACTTTCATATCTGAGTGCTTTGCTTTTTACCCAAGCACTCACTCATTCAGTCTCGATAGATTTCTTTTAAAAAAGGAATCAGAAAATAATAATAAACAAACCCCACAGTTGGAACTGTTTGAGTCTTTAAATATGCTTATTAGAGAGCTTAGAGAGCCCTGATGGCCTACTGGGGAAAAGCTGCACTGCAATCCCAAAGACATGCAGGTTCAAATCCACCAGCTGTTCTGTGGGAGAAGGATGGGCAATCTCATCCCCCATGCGATTAACTGTGTGTGAAAACCTGCTGGAGGGTCAGCTATGGGTTGATTCAGACTCAAGGATGCATAACAACAACAAATAAGAGAGTTCTGGTGGCCTATTGGTAAGAAACTTCACTGCAGTCCCAAACACATGTAGTTCAAATCTACCACCTGCTCTGTGGGAGAAGGATGGGCAATCTCCTCCCATGCAATTTTCCACCTCTGAAACCAGACTATGGGTTAGTTTCAACTTGAGGGCAAACAACAGGAATATTCTTGTATTTCTTGGAAGCTTTCTTTGTGAAACCTATGGGAGAAATTGCTTTCTATTACTTTACTTCTTGGAAGCAAGGAGAGTGACACTTAAGCTCACATACTTTGGGCATATTAGGAGGGATCAGTCCTTGAAAAAGGACATCATGCCTGTAAAGGTGGAGGGTCGTTGAAGGAGGGAAAGACCCTCAATGTGATGTATTGACACAGTGACTCCAACAGTGGGCACCAGTATGTCAGAGATGCCCAGGATGGCAAAGGAGAGGGCAGGGTGCACGACTTACAACCACAACAATCTCACTTTTCTCTTAACCTGTGATTACTTACAGGAAGACTCCATTTCAGAATATTCAAGTCTATGTTCTTTTATTCTGAAGCCTTTGCTACTATGTATTAGTAACTTTAAACAACTTTCCCTCTTTTTTACATAAATGCTTAAGTGAAACAAGATTTCATCACAGCAGTTTACTTTCAAGTCAATTATTTTTTGAGAACTTATTTAACTAGTGGCATAGTAGGTTAAGTGTTGGATTGCTAATGAAAAATAGGTCAGCAGTTTGAGCCACCATGTTGCTCTGTGGGAGAAAGTGGATGCAGACTGCTCCTCAGACCCCCAAAGGAAAGTGCTTTAAGTCAATAATTTACGTAATTGAGTAGGTTTGTATTTTAGTGTGTGTATCTGCATAGAATTTTGCACCAAATTTTTATTTGATATTTCATTTTTAAATGAACAAACTTGCCTTTTTTTTGGCTTTTAAAAACAGAATGACGTTGTCATTGGAGAAATAAGGTTGCACACAGCAAGTACATTATTCTGTAAAATTAGTAGCTTTATGAGATAATTGGAGAGAAAGCAAGTTATGGAATGAAATGCAATAATGTCTGTTGTAAATCAGTATCAAGAAGTCAACTTAGATAAAAGCAAAATAAATTGATTGAGGGATAGAGGCAATCCAGAGCAGGGCAGATGTCCATTGAAAATGAATGAAATGGCTTTTCCACAGGGAAAGGGGTACATTGAGTTTTGGCAAATCAGGAACTAAAATGACATAATTTGTAACTGGCTGAAAGGCCATCAGGGACGTTATAGGAAGGATGTATAATAAAACATTTGGCAGTGAATCTGTGTAGCATATAAGTGTGATTATACATTAGTTAAAGGCATATGCCTTTGAGTTTATTACAGTGTGTGGTCCCAGGACAGTGACAGGACAGAACTTGTTTTTCTGATAACCTAGTTGTAAAACTGCTTCCTCAAGCATGTCCATTTCTGAGAGTCCATCATAAAGATCTATTGCTACTGCTTTGCACTAAATTCCTGCAGGCATAACATTTTGCAAGCATATTTCAGCCAAACATTTTGCATCTTCTTGGCTACATGGAAAAGATTCTTGGGGGGAGGAGGGGAATGATATTATTCTGGACCTGTCAAATCTTAGAGAAAAGAAAAGCTGTATTTGGAGCAGGTGGTCAAGTCAGTGACAAGATTAAAGAAACTGCCATTTGGAAAGGCAGCTTTAAAAAAATCAGCAAAGATCCAGGCCAAAGACTTTAGAATGTTCTTCTCGTTGTTGTTACATGCTGTCAAGTGGACTACAACTCACAGTGACCCTATAGACAACAGATTTGAGCATTAGGCTACCCTGTACCATCCTCACAGTCTCTGATATGCTCAAGCCTGTTGTTCCTCACTGTGTCAATCAACTAATCGGCTTCTTGGGGGTCTTCCTCTCTTCCTCTGACCCTCCACTTTTCCCAGCATGATGTTTTTTTTGAAGGGCTTGCCTCTCCTGACAGCATGCCCAAAGTATGTGAGAAAAGGAGTACCTTCCCTGCGCTTCCTATAAGACAGACTTGTTCTTTTGGCAGCTCATGTGATATCCAGTACTCTCTCCAACAGCACAGCTTCAAGGCATCAATTCTTCTCTCATTATTATTCATTGTCTAGTTTTCAGATGCATAGGAAGCAATTGAAAATTGCTGAGATCAGTCTATGCTTTTGATGTTATTGTTATTGTTTGGTTCCATTGACTTGATTGTGACTCCTAGTGACTTCATAAACAATGGATCTGAACCCTGCCCTATACTGTTCTGCAAGAGAAAGATGCAATTTACAGCCTCTGAAAACCAACTGGAATATAATATAAATCAATATAATAACATATTCATATAACAACATAGTAATATAATATAATCATATTAATATAACATATTAAATATAATATAATATACTATAATATACTATAATATACTATA
>NW_006399751.1:16803764-16894780 GCF_000299155.1 Elephantulus edwardii | reverse complement strand
CAATTAACATAATATAACCAATATACTATAATATAAATCAACTCAGACTCCATGTCAATGAGTTGAGTTGAGTGAGAGCTACAATGCTCACTGTTCTAGCATAGCAACTTGAGTGATAAGAGATTTCTCATTGATAGGCTTGAGAAGAAGCAAGCAAATAGGGGGCTACAGATATTGTGACACTTCTAAGGATTCCTTCCCAAAGAAAGAAAGAACCCTTTCAACATTACTTGCTGTTAGTTTTCCTTTTATTTACCAGAAATCCCAGCGCTTTAGTTTCAACTATATAGGAACTGAAAACATTCTCACTTAATCAGAAATTTTCTTTGAAAAGAATTTGTGACCAGCATATCCACATTCGAATTCTCACCTTTGCCAAACTGGTTAAACATATTGAGGACATCTAGGGGAAAGAAGTATTTAGATAAGTGTTTTCTGAGAGGTTGTTCACTTGATTTACCAAAGAAATTAAAGAATATAACATGTTCATGCGTAGGAAGACTCAATATTGTGAAAATGACAATTCTACCAAAGACAATCTACAAGTTCAATGCAATCTCAATACAAATATCAATTCCATTCTTCAACAAGATGGAAAAAGTGCAGTTTTCTAGTATCTTCTGGAACAGAAAGAGACCCCAAATAAATAAATAAACCACTCTTGAAAAAGAGGAACAAGGTAGGGAACATCTAACTTCCTGATCTCAAATCCTACTGCACAGTCATGGTGGTCAAGACAGTGTGGGACTTGTACAGTGATAGAAACATAGATCTATAATGGAATAGACTTGACAACCTAAAAATCAGCTCATCTACCTATGATCAACTGATTTTGACATAGAGACAAAATTGGTTAAGTGGGGAAATTAAAGCGTCTTTGATAAATGGTGTTGGCAAAATTAGAAACTATCTAAAACTCAAGCAAGACCCATACCTCACACCATACACAAAACTCAACTCAAAGGACCTAGGAGTAAAACAAAAGACTATTAATCCAAGACGCTGGACTCTGTGAGGAGAAATGTGGCAGGCATCAAGATTGGAGGAAGACTCATCAACACTCTGCGTTATGCAGATGACTCAACCCTGTTGCTGAAACTGAGGAGGACCTGAAGCACTTGCTGCAGAAGGTCAAGAACTGCAGCTTCAATATGAATTGAAGCTCAACATCAAGAAAACAAGGGTTCTCACTACTAGGCTGATTGGCAGCATCATGATAGATGGTGAAGAGACCAAGATTATTAACAGCTTCAGTTTGCTTGGCTCTGCAATCAACATTCTTGGTACCAGCTTTCTTGGGAAAATCTGCTGTCAGATACCTCTCTGAAGTACTGAAGAGCAATGATGTCAGTCTGGAGTCTAAAGTTTGCCTGATCCAGGCGATAGCCTTTGCAATTACTTGCTGTGCATCAGAAAGCTGGACAATGACTAGGGATGATAGAAGAACTGATGCCTCTGAGCTGTGGTTCTGGAGAAGAGTATTGAATATACCATGGAATGCTAGGAGAACAAATAGGTTCATCCTGGAGAGGGTGAGACCAGGATGCTCCGTGTAGGCAAGGATTCTGAGGCTTCATCTGATAATACATTGGATATATCACAAGGAGGGACCAGTCCTTGGAGAGGGACATCATGTTTGGGAGAATGGAGGGACAGTGCAAGAGAAGAAGACACTGTATGAAATGGATTGATTCAGTGAAATGGTATTGCTTTCTTGGTTTCCTTTTCTGAGTTCTCTTTGTTACTGTAGAGGAATCTCACTTATTTTTGGATATTGATCTTATATCCACCCCTCTACTAAATTGGCCTATTAACTCTATCAGTTTTTTTGTTAGGCCCTTGGGATTTTCTGTGTACACTATCATATCAAGTGCATAGAGTGATAGTTTAACCAACTCTTTGACTCGCATGTTTTTATTTCTTTCTCTTGTCCTATTGACCTAGCACATACTTCCAATACAATAATGAATAGAAGCCGTAACAACAGGCATGCTTGTCTTGTCCCTGTTCACAAGGAAAATGCTTATAGCCTTTCTCCATTGAGAATGATATTAACTCTTGTTTTTACATACATACTATTTACTATGTTGAGAAGCAGTTGGATACTACAAAAGTCTGTTTTCTTATTTAGGTTGAGGTTTGAGTGTGAACTGTTTGCTTGGTTTTTTGTTTCATTCATAATTGGGTGTAAGATGATTGGATTTGGCCTTGTATAGAAAATGGCAGTTGGGTTTGTTAATTGGTTTTAATTGTTTTCAGTCAAACCTTCTTCTAAGTAGTATAGCACTGGTTTGTTAATTTGCTGTACAGAGGTAATTGTGATGCTGTGACACTTGTATGTCAAATGCATTAATGGTTACCCATGGTGGACAGTGTTTGGTGGAGCTCCCCAATTAAAGCTAGCATGGAAGCAGGGGTAGCATCCACTTCCAAAATAGCTTGCCTCCAGAAACTATAAGTTTAGAGAAATGATGATAGTTATACAACAGAGCTCAAGTCTTTCATTCATAGGGTCGTTATGAGTTTTCTAGACCTAATGGCACTTAGCAACAATAACAGCTTCAACAGAGAAAAGCTTGGAAGAACTCGAGAAGCTCTAATCTACATTGTGAGCACTTGTCCAAATATCTTTAAAAACCTACAACCAAGAGAGAATAAAATAGATGAATGGGACCTTCTATGCACATCAAAAAGCTTCTCTAACAGGGTAAAAAGGAAAGGCACAGCCTGGGAAAAAATATTTGGTAATGACATGTCTGAAAGGAACTCATATCTAAAATTTATATAAGGATAGCTTTGTAGACAAATTGGCAATCAACTTACTTTCTCTAAATAGGAAAAAAAATATTCTTTTGAATTAAAAGCCTACTAATTATTCTGTTCTACTGAAAATCTTATTTCACTATTAAAGTTGGAAGAATGTGATATTTTCTTCCTTGGATGCCAAGTAGACAGAATAATGGGATTTAAAATATTTACAAGAGTGATTCTCAATCTACCATCTGCTGAGACTCAGATTTTGGATGTTGTTCAAATGGAGTAAATGTTCATATGTATGTGTTTCCTCTCCCTTAAGAAGCAAAACCCAGTTATTTTTCTATTAATTCTCTTAGCAACCTGATGATGACTAGGGATGATAGAAAGATAATTGATGACTCTGAGCTGTGGTGCTGAAGAAGAGTATTGAATATATCATGGATTGCTGGGTGAACGAAAAGGTTCTTCCTGAAGAGGGTGAAACCAGGCTGCTCCTCGGAGGCAAGGATTCTGAAGCTCCGTCTGACATACTTTGGGCATGTTGCTAGGAGGGACCAGTCCTTGGAAAGGGACACCATGCTTGGGAGGGTGGAGGGACAGTGCGGGAGAGGAAGCCCCTCAATGAAATGGATTGATTCCATCATTGGGGTAATGGGGATAGGTGTGTCAGAGACAATAAGGTTGGCAAGAGATAGGGGAGGGTTTAGAGCTATTGTACATAGGGTCTCTAAGAGTCGCAGGTTACTTGATGGCATATAACAAAAACAAAACCTGATGTGTGTCAGAGTGGAATTGTGCTACATAGTGGGCTTTTGGTCTTCTTATTTTATTCATCTATTTAAACTCTAAGTTCTTAAAAACATCTTTTCTTGTTTATTGTTTAAAAATATAGTTACACAGTATTTGCCAGTTGAACTTTTTTTACATGTACAGTTCAGTAACACTAATTGTATTAATATGTGTGATCATCACTAGTATCTGTTGCCATAGGATTTTTTTTCTTGTTGTGTACAGTCTAATCACTGGCACAGGAGGATTTTGGCCCTTCTTTTCCAGTGGAGTATCTGGTGGATTTGAACCACACACCTTTGGCACTGCAACATATTTTTTTTGCCACTAAGCCACCAGAGCTTCTTTGCCATAGGATTTTTAATGACTGATTTTTCAGAAGTAGACCAGTCACCAGGCCTTTCTTCCAACATACCTCTTTGTGAGCCTTCAGCCTTTTACTTAACACTTGGGTACATTAGTCTTCCATTACATGTGTTGTTATTGTTGGGTATTGTTGAGTCAATTTTCTACTCATATTAACCCCAAATGGCAGAGTAGCATTGCTCCCCCCACCCACAATAAAGTTTTCTAGGCTGTAATCTTTTCCAGAATAGAATATGAGGTTTTTCTTTCACTGGGTGATTGCATAGGGGTGAACTTCCAGCTTTTCAGTCCAACCCTTTACCATGTGCTACCAAAGAGCCTAGAGTAGTAGCCTTAATTACAAAACAACACCTATTTTGAATTTCGTGTTTGGTAGGGAACCCTGACAGTGCAATATTGAACTGATAGGTCACAGGTTTAAACTCATTAACCACTCTGCTAGTGAAACGAGGTGCCATCCACTTCCATAAAGATTGTTATTGTTGCTGTGTGCCATTGAGTTGTCTATGACTCATAGCGACCCTATGAACAGTCCTGTCCTGTGCCATCTGCATCATCTCTGATATACGTGAGTCACTGCAGCAGTCATGATGTCAATCCATCTTGTTGAGGGTCTTCTTCCTTTCCAAGCACGATGTCCTTTTCCATGGATTGGCCCTTTCTGACAGCATGTCCAAAATATGTGAGGTGGAACATCACTGTCTTTGCCTCCAAGGAGCACCCTGGCTGTACTTTCTCCCAGATGTATTTGTTTGTTTTTTTCGCAGCCTGTTGAGTATTTGACAAAGAAGAAGAATCAATGCCTTTGAGTTGTGGTGTTGAAGAAGAGTATTGACTATCCATAAAGATGATAGTCTTAGAAATCCTATGAGACTCTTCTACTTTTTAAGGTGTCAGTATCAGTTGGACTGTGCTTGAAGGCAGTGAGTAACGCATTGTGTTCAGTTGTTTTTAAGACATTTGTCTACCTTATCCAGAAATTGTAATGTAATCCTTTTCTTTCTTGAAATTTCCTCTCTCTTCTTTCACTCCCCTTCATTTACCTGACTACATGTTTATCAATTGCACCATTACGAAAAACAAAATTAAAAAAACACAGCTTTTAGTTTCACTGATTTTTCCTTTATTGTTATTATATGCTGTCAAGTTGCCTGCAACTCATTGTGACCCTAAGTACAACAGCTCTGAACCTGGCTCTATCCTAAGCCAGCCTTATTGTCTCTGACACACCTACCCTCATTATCCCAGTCACTGAATCAATCCATCTCACTGAGGGGCTTCCTCTCTTGCATTGTCCCTCCACCTTCCCAAGCATGACATCTCTCTCCAAGGACTGGTCCCTCCTTGCAACAGTCCAACATGTCAGAATCCTTGCCTCCAAGGAGTAACCTGGTCTCATCCTCTCCAGAACAAACTTGTTTGTTCTTTTAACAGTCCATGGTATATTAAAAACTTTTCTCCAGCACCACAGCCCAAAGGCATGAATTCTCCTTCTATCATCCCTATTAATTGTCCAGCTTTCTGGTGCATTGCACTTAATTTTAAAGACCATGGCCTGAATGAGGCACACCTTAGTTTCCAGACTGACATTGTTGTTCTTCAGTACTCTGGAAATGTCCCTTCCAGCTGACTTTCCCAGTGCAATTTGTATTTTAATTTCCTGGCCACTGCTACCAAGAGTGTTCATTGTGGAGCCAAGCAAACTGAAGCTCTTAAAAATCTCAATCTCTTCACCATCTATCATGTTGCTGCCAATCGGCCCAGTGGTGAGAATCTTTGTTTTCTTGATGTTGAGCTTCAGTCCACACTAAAGGCTGCAGTCCTTGACCTTCTGCAACAAGTGCTTCAGCTCCTCCTCAGTTAGCTGTCCATTTTCTTTTATTTTTTAAAATTTATTTACGTATATAAGTATTTATTTATTTTATTTTGTTGTATACGTCGAATTGGATCCAAATAGGACAGGAGGAGTTTGCCCCTCCTTCTCCAGTGAAGCATCTGGTGGATTCAAACCGTGTGCCTTCAGGATTGTAGTGTAGCTTCTTGCTACTAGGCCACTAGAGATCCCTACGTGTCCATTCTCTTATTCACAGGTTTTCACCCTTTTACAATTTTTTTTCCGGTTACTTTGTGTCTAATTTGTTCTTCTTCAAATGTGAAAGCTTAGATGAATATTATCAGTCTTTTAGTAGATACTCCATCTTCTACTGAAAAGAATGTGAATTCTACTGATCCTATGTGGAGTGTTCTATAAATGGCAGTTGGAATGCATTCTTTACAGTGGTGGTAACATCTATTCATTGTGTCAACCCAAGCACTTTTTTTTTTTACAATATTCTTAAATTTATTTATTTATTATTATGCAAGTTCAAGCTGAAGTTGAGGAAAATTAAATCAAAACCATCTCAGGAACAGGTTTGAGGTCTTGAGCATCAATGAGCGTAGACCAAATGAACTCCGGGAGGATATCAAGAAAATTGTCCATGAAGAATGTAAAAGATCATTAAAAGGCTGAAAAAGAAGAAAAGACTAAAATGGATGTCAGATGAGACTCTGAGTGTTGCAGTAGAGTGCCAAGAAGCCAAAGATAAAGGAAAAACTCAAGAAGTCAAAGATCTGAACAGAAAATTTCAAAAGGCAGCTCAGAGTGACAAAGCAAGATAACTATAATGAAATGTGCAGAGAGCTGGAGTCAGAAAATCAAAAGGGCCAAACTCGCTCAGCATTTCTTAAGCTGAAGGAGTTGAAAAACAAATTCAAGCCATGGGTGGCAATACTTAAAGATAGTTTGGGTAGAATGTTAAATGATCCAGGAAGTATCAAAAGAAGATAGAAGGAGTAAACAGAGTCACTGTATCAGAAGGAATTAGCTGACACACAGGAATTTCATGAAATAACATATGAGCAAGAGCTTATGGTGATGAAGGAGGGAGTTCAAGTTACTCTGAAGGAATTGGCAAAAAACAAGTCTCCAGGAGTTGACAGCATATCAATTGATTTATTTCAGCAAACAGACTCTGCCCTGGATGTACTCACTAAGTTGTGCCAAGAAATCTGGAGGACAGCCAGCTGGATAACTGACTGGAAGAGATCGATATTTGTTCCCATTCCAAAGAAAGGTGACCCAACAGAGTGTGGAAATTATTGAACAATATGATTGATATCACATGCAAGCAAGATTCTGCTGAAAATTATCCAAAAACGTTTGGAACAATATATCAACAGAGAACTGCCAGATGTGCAGGCTGAATTTAGAAGAGGTGGTATTAAGGTATTCATGTTAGATGAATCTTGGCAGAAAGCAGAGAATACCAGAAGAATGTCTATCTGTGGCGAGCTCTGGTGGCCTAGTGGCAAGAAGCTGCACTGCAATCCCAGAGATACACGGTTCGAATCCACCAGATGTTCTGCCAAAGAAGGAGTGACAATCTCCTCCGGTACCAGTCAGATCTGATTTGACAGTATACGCATTGAAAAAAAAAAAAAGAATGTCAATCTGTGCTTCATTGACTATGCAAAGTCTTTTGACTGTGTGGATCACAACAAGCTATGGCTGACTCTGAGAAGAATGGGAATCCCAGAACATTTAGTTGTACTAATGCAAAACCTATACTTGGACCAAGAGGCAGTCATCAGAACAGAGCAGGAAGACACTGGATGGTTCAAAATCAAGAAAGGGGTCCATCAGGGATGTATTTTGTCTCCATACCTTTTCAATCTGTATGCAGAGCAGATCATCTGAGACGCTGGGCTGTACGAGGAGGAATGTGACGTCAGAATTGGTGGAAGAATCATCAACAACCTGCGTTATGCAGATGGCACAACCCTGCTTGCTTAAACTGAGAAGGACCTGAAGTGATTGCTGTAGAAGGTAAAGGACTGCAGCCTCCTATATGGATTGAAGCTCAACATCAAGAAAACAAAGATTCTCACCACTGGGCCAATTGGCAGCATCAGTACGGATGGTGAAGAGATTGAGATAGTTAACAGTTTTAGTTTACTTGATTACACAGTCAACATTCTTGGTAACAGCAGCCAGGAAATCAGGAGACAAATTGCATTGGGAAAGTCAGCTGTGACTCTCAAGAGTACTGAAGAGCAATGACGTCAGGCTGGAGACTAAAGTGGGCCTGATTCAGGCTTTAGTCTTTACAATTACATGTGTGCTATGCATTGGAGAGTTGGACAGTGAGTAGGGATGACAGAAAGAGAATTGATGCCTTTGAGCTGTGGTGTTGGAGAAGAATGTTGAATATACAATGGACTGCTAGGAGAACAAACACGATTTGTTCTGGAGAGGGTGAAGCCAGAATGCTCCTTGGAGTCAAGGATTCTGAAGCTTCATCTGACATACTTTGGGCATGTTGTGAGGAGGGACTGGCCCTTGGAGAGGGACATATGTTTGGGAGAGTGGAGGGACAGGGCAGGAGAGGAAGACCCTCGATGAGATGGATCGATTCTGTGAGTGGAGTGGTGGGAATGAGTATGTTTGAGATGGTGAGGTTGGCACAGGATAGAACAGCATTTAGGGCTCTTTTACATAGGATTGCTATGAGTTGCAAGCGACTGAATGGCACATAACAACAACAACAACTGTTATTTTATTGGTCATGATTGTTGTTGTTGTTGTTGTTGTTGTTGTTATATGCTGTCAAGTTGTTTGTGACTCATAGCGACCCTATGTACAACAGCCCTATACCTTTTTTAAAAATTTCCATTCTTTCATTGTTGCACTTTTCTCACTGCCTAACCCTCCCCCCCAGTTCGTTCTTCTCTTTGAAAAGTAAAATTCTTTCACTGTTATACAATCCCTCCCCCCAAGTCCAGTCCACTAAACAGCCTTTGTTCTGGACTCCTGTCCTGACAGTAATACTTCTACATGGTATATTTTCTATACTCTGTGAATGTCTGTTGTATGTATGAATGAATGAATATTTAAATATATGACTTATGACTAAATTATTACTTTTATCATTTCCTTAGATCTCCAAATATTGGGTTGGCCCATGTATAATCTCAAATATAACCAGTGCATTTTTTAGCTAAATTATATACATCCCTACCAGCCAGTTGCAGATGAGCAATATATTAATATTATTCAGGTTCCACATTTTGTTCCTTATGTTTCATGTCTAAATCTATCTCTGTGTAATTTACCGTGTCTTTCTGAACTACTCTTGATAATTTAAGATGTAAACTGCTTTACAATAATGTTCTGAGAGAAAACATCCAAAGAAAGTGTCCTAAAATATAATTATAAAAAGGACAATTCATAGCAGACTAACAAGAGGAGAATAGAGTTGCAAACCTGAGTGGGATTATTGCTCTGCAATGTTTATATCTTGAATATATTATTTAATAATTGTGAATTTATTACTACACTCTCTGTACACAAAGCCTTTGATTCTTTGCGTGACTTTTTAAAAAATTTTTTTAAATTTCATTATTTTTTGTGTGTGTGTACCGTCAAATCAGATCTGACTGGTACAGGAGGAGATTGTTCCTCCTTCTTCAGCAGATCATCTGGTGAATTCGAACCACACACCTCTGAGATTGCAGTGCAGCTTCTTGCCACTAGGCCACCAGAGTTTGCTGCATGACTTTTTAAAAAGAGGACCAGTCTGGTAGTCTCGTCCATAAGGAGTTAAGCTGCTAACCTGAAGGCCAAACCTCATCTGCAAAGATGTGCAACTTCCTCTCTCATGACTTACAGGCTGAGAAACTCAATGGAGAGTTGGCTGTGAGTCCATTCTAGTTCAAGGACAATGAGTTTGAAGATTTTTGAGAGTCATGTTTGTGACCTAACAATAAAAATGTTAGTTCTTGTGATATTGGTTATCAGTCTTTTTGGAGTTGTATTACCCTTCCTCTCAAAGTTATATTCTATGCATGTTTCTTTTTAAAATTCAGCTAAATCACCGTTCATAATGGCATATACAATGTCAGATAAACATGATTTCCAGTGTGGGACTGTGACTGACCATATAAATGTATAGCTTTCACATTCTTCAAATGTAGATGGAGGGTTCTAAGTCAATTCATGTGAATTTGCACAATTCTTGCTTCCTGTCATTTAAGTGTCTAAGACACCGATCACTTTTTCTTTCTTTCTTTAGCACTGTACAAAGAAACTTTGCTTGAAATCAGGTCTGGTCAGTTTTGCCAGTTCCTGCCTCATGTGTAAGTGTTATCTTTAAAATCTGAGAGTCCTGCTTGCTAGTCTCAGGTGTTCTTAATTAGGCCAAAACATGTCTTAGCCTGAGAATTTATCTGCATAGCATTAGTTTTTAATATGTAAGAAAGCTAGGATTTTTTTGGGGTAAGCCAATTGAAATGAAATAATTTAATGTAAATCTTTATAAAAACGTTCTTAACTCTTTGAAACATTTTCATTCTGAGTATGCAAACATTAATATGGCATTCACCTTTTTTTTTAAGCCAATAATCTCCTATATTATTTCTTCAACTCCTTTTCTTACTCTAGTGATCTCTGGTGGGTGGTATAGGTTGTAGGGTACCCAAAGGTCACACCTCACTGGTGGTTAGAGTCCACCAGGGGTTCTGGGAGAGAAGGATGGATAATCTCTATTATAGAATGGACAATGCTATTATATTCAGCCTCAGAAACCCACTAGAGGTTCAGCTATGAGTCAGTTCCATCTTCAGTGTCAGTAAGTAAAAGGTTACGTTGCTTTGGGACGGAGGAGAAGCTTTCCAAGTCCAATGAAGTCTGCAATTTGGAGTACCTGAGAAAGAGATCAGCTTTCACATGGCCCCTCAGGGAAGCAGTTGCAGGAGAAAGTGGGGGGTTCTGTGAGGACTTGGGCATTTGAGTCCCAAGCCCACTTCTCCTGTCTCAAGTCTTCGTCCACCTGGAAGGAGACCATGTTTGCTCCTTATGGCAAATGGAGGAAATGTGTGCTTCCTTTGGGAAGTGAATTACTAATCATGGCAAAGATTGTTCCTAGCCATCCTCTATTGCTGCCTTCAAGTAGGCTCCAGCTCATCCCCATACTGGCCTTACATATATTAGAGCTGAACATCGGCCAGTCTTGTGTCATCTTCGTAATTGCTGGTACGTTTGAGTTCATTGCTGGGTTTATTGTGCCAGTCTGCCTAATTGAGAAGTTCCTTCTTTTTTACTGGCCATGTACTTTATTTCCCAAACATGAGGTCTTTTTCTAGCAATTGGTTTTTCCTGAGGACATTTCCAAATAAGGGAGCATACGTCTCGCCACCCTTGCTGTGTAGGAGCAATGGCAAAGGTGAGAGGTATGAGGAGAATCTAAACTAAGAAACGCACAGGAAGAGACCAGTAGCTATTGATCAGAGAGAGAGATTCTGTCTGATTCTCATACTGCATGGGTCTGTTTTTTCCTGACTCAGTCACCCCTGTACAGGGAGAAAAAGCTGAATAGTGGCTGTTTTATTGTTTCTTTTTAGCTAACATTTACTGAGAATGCCAGGCACTGCAGATGACACACTTGTCATTCAGCCTGCACAACAGGAACTCCAACAAGAAGGTGTTATTACTACCCCCATTTTATAATCACGAAAGCTGAGAATTGGTGGGTATGAAGACGGGGTGGTTAAGCAACTAATATAATAAATGATCATGACAGAACTCGAACCCACGTCCCTGGCCCCAAATATCTCACTCTTAAACATTATACTGCCCTTCTCTGGATCATAGTAGTGTAAGGAAAGGTAATCGACATGTAAGTTCTCATTATAAATGTAATTTACATCAACTCTTTCTTTTATTTGGCCTTTTTTGATAGTGAAGCATTTCTGGCTCCAGCTAGTTCCCAGCTGGTAAATCATTGCCCTATTTCCTAGGCTTGGCTTCCTCCCCATGTCACAGGCTGAGCTGTCTGCTGTGTGGTGACCACATTTTTCAGGAGGCACCAGGGAGTCTGGTTGCCTCCCTCGGTAGTGAACACCACTCAGCCCTCGGAGTGTGTTGTTGGTTGCCTTTGAGTTCGCTCCCACCCGTGTATAACAATGCCTGCTCCTGTGCCACCTTCATGGCCAATGGTCTGTGTGAGTCCACTGTGGTGACCATTGTGAGCATTTCCTTCATTTCACAGACTCTACTTTACCAAGGGAGCTCCAGAGGCTTAGTAAAGAGTTGCACTGCTAACCCAAACGCAGGCAGTTCAAATCCGCCAGCTGCTCTGAAGGGGAAAGATGGAAAATCTCCTCCTGTGCAATTTACAACCTCTAAAACCCATTGGAGGGTCAGCCATGAGTCAGTTCTGACTTGACCCCACATAACAGCAACTATTACGACTTTACCAAACACAGTCTCCCATTTCCTTGTTCTTAACTGCTGATGTGTCTGAGGTAAGTAAGCAGAAGTCTTACCATCCAGGGAAACGTCTTAATTTGGACTCTAAGATTGGATGGTGACTCAAGTGAGAATTTTTTTTCCTCTCTCATTTTCAATGACCCTTTCTTTATAGACACTTCCTTCTTTGATTTTCACTTTTCCATCTATTGAAGTGGAGACCTAGTGCCCTGGCAGTTTGGGATGATAAACTGGCCTCAGAAGAAAAAAGTTCAGATCCAATGTTTCTTTAATCTACTATCAGAAAATGTTCAAAATTTTCATCCTAACTGATAAAAAAAAAAACACTTTCACAGTTGATTACAGACATGCCTGTGCTAAATACTTACTTGCTAAGTAGTCTTTTGTGGTAGTTATTTAAGAGGGGTACATAATGTCAATATATGTGAATGGTCTGATAACTTTTAAAAAAATATTTAAATGTATGTGCTGAAAGTGATTAGAGTTGTAGTTCTTCATAACAAGAGCTAGATACAATAATTGTTTTAATCTTCAGTTTAAAACATTAGTCTTATGCCTCACATCATAAACCAATCAGACACACCAACTCTGCTAATGGGTATTTGCATTCATGTCTTTGAGTCACCGGTCACAGTGTGGTAGCTCACTCTGTGCTATAGATTGAATTGTGTCCACCCAAAATATGCCTTGTAAATCTCAACTCCTATACTTGTGATGAAGGAGATGCACTGGCAACCCAAAGGCAGGAGGTTCGAATACACTAGCTGTTCCTCCTTGGAGTTTGCTTTAAAGTATTTTTTTTCTTTTTTTGAGATATAAACAAGAAGAGAAGCAAGCATAATGAAGATAAATGTCATGCCAAGAAACAAAGACCCTCTCCTGGGCTCAAAACCAAAAACCCTTCCACTAAATTGGTGCCCTAAATTGAGACTCTGGGACACTGATGTGCCAAATGTGGTAATTACCCATGGTGGACAGACTGCTGGAGCTTTCAGACTAAAACAAGCCCGGAAGCAGGAGTGGTGTCCACTTCCAAAAAGGCTTGCCTCCGGAAACTCTATGTAGGAACAGTGCTCAGGCCTTTCATTCACAGGGTCACTATGAGTCGCCTACAACTCGACGGCACCTAACAAGAACAACAAATTGAGACTGCTAGTCTCCTAAACTCTCCAAAAGTAAATGGCTGTTCTTTGAAGCCACTAACTTGCTGAGTTTCTATTACAGTAGCACTAGGTAACCAAGACACCTTGCATGTGAAAAGCACACATACACACAGAGCAGGGCACACAGTTGTTGGGCATGGAATTGAGTCTGTTTCCACTCACAGTGGTCTTATAGGCCGTAATCCTTATGGAGGGAGCTCTGGAGACTTAGTGGTAAGGAGCTGTGCTGCCAAACCAGAGGCAGTGGTTCAAATCCATCAGCTCCTGCCACGGGAAAAGATAGCCATCTCCTCCAGTGCCATTTGCTGCCTCTGAAAGCCCACTGAAGTGACTGGCGGGGTGGGAGAGTTGAGCTGCCAACCTCGAGATTAGGAACTGAGTACTCCACCATTGTGCCCCTGGGACTTCTTAGAAACAGACTAACACACTGTGTTAGTCTTTCCCCTTTTCTGACTCTCTCTCCCTGACCCTGGCTCATTTTACAAATTAAAAATCAAAGCAAGTTAGTTTGTGACTTTTCCAGATAGGAATGTGGAGTAACACTGAAACACAGAAATCAGTAATTCACGGATGGCTTAAAATAAAACAGCTTACAGACAGGCCCAAATTTTATGATCCTGTGCACTGGGCAACTGTAATTGAGGGGAAATTCTGTTTTGCTGCATTTCACTTGGTAAACATTTGTAAGGGTTGGCACTTCATGTGTTCTAATTGCTCTTGAAGACAACATTAGCCAGGAAGTATTTAAATTCACAAATAAACTTCTAGTCTCATGTGTAAGGGCCTTCATTACTAAACATTGTGAGCTATTTCTCTTGTGCTATTTCTGTAAAAAGAAATGCTAAAATCTATCGTGCTACAATTTAAGTCATTCATCCTACTATTTTTTTTTTTAATTTTGCTTTTGGTCACTTTAATAGTTTTTGGTAAGTTGAAGGTGTCACCTGAGATATATCTTTTCTGCATGCTAGAGGAAGGAATATTGTGTAAGACCAAACATTTATATCAGTTTCTTGGTGGCCAGTTTGCACTTGACCAGTAAGGCAAAGGTTGAAAGATCTAACTTCTCCGTCAGAGCCAAGAAATAAAGGTCTGGCAATCTGCTTCCTTAAGGAAGCAGCAAGCGAGTCCTTTGGAATAGTTGTAATCCCTATGAAATGTTGTGTTCTGAAAGAGAATAGGTTTGTCATGCATGAGAATCTGCTCACTGACGATGAGCTTAGCATGTATTAAAGGCCTAAGACCATGGGAGTTCTAGGCAGAAGGTATAAAGAGCAACAGCATTCCAAGAAGGAGATAAACAACACAGGAATGAGGTTAGGGTAGAATATGAATGACATCCTTATTAAATGAAGGAGATTATGGCTAAGGAAAGGGAGACATTTAAGGAGTCGGTAACAGGATATTTGAAATCACAGTGAAGAATTCTTCCAGCGGCTCTGTCCCTGAAGGTGCCACAAGCCATTTGATCAGCCTGGGCTGGCTTCTGTCTTGCACACCACTTTTCTTCCACTCACACCACTCTTCTCCATCCCCACTTCCCTTGCCTTCCTATAGAATGAAGGAAGGATTGCACTTTTATTTTCTCTTCAAGTGCAAAATGTTTATTAGGCCTCGGACTGATGAACAATGCACTTTCATACTCCGGGTAGTGATGTTGGAGGGTGCAAACCTTGAGAGATTTCAAAGTGACCACAGAGTATGGGGTGGGTGGGCAGGAGGATGGGTAGTTGGTAGGAGCAGACAGGAAGGGTGGAGGAGAAGATGAAAAGCCAGAATGTGTGTGGGTGCACACATTACCAGTTTACAATGGGGTTATAAAAGGATCGGTCCAAGGGACCTTGTTTTATTTATTTAATCAAACAATCACACTCCCTCTGAAATATTTGGATGCCAGTACAGAAATAAAGGTATTTATGAAGTCAGACTTGCAATTGCCCAGGAAGTAATAAAGAATGCCAATTTAATCTCTTTGCTACCTGTTTAAGTCCTAAGGGGAAGATGAGCTCATGAATGCATGTATAGATCATTACAAGGCTGACTTAAAATACATTAAATATGGAATCGGATATAAACCCTTGAGGGTTAGCCAACATAAAAAGACTAGTTCAAGAACCACCTGAAGCTTTAAAAGTAGAGGAACCTTGAGGAAAACAGTTATTATACACCGTTCAAGTAAAGCACCCTATGCTCGTTGGTGTTTGAAAGTATCCCAGCCAATCTAAATGAATGTTAATGTAGGAGAGACATTTCTTTCCGTGGTCTTCACAGCCCCTGGACCCAGAGGACTGACACCTGAGTTGGACTGAGTTGACCTAGAGAGATAAAAATCCTAAATCATCTGTTGAATTCTCTTCTGAAGGGTAAGTTTCATTGTTCACTTTTTGGATGTTGTGTTTACAAAGTGTATGTTATCGATTGAATAATTAAACACTGAGGATTTCATTGTGGGGTAACTTCAGTAGTGCAGGGGTCAGTGCAAGGATTCCTCCCAGACTTGCAGGAAGTACCAGGCTGGGAGCTTACCGTTCAATAAACACTTGGTCCAGTAATGAACGGCCTCTCCAGAGGACTCAATGGGGGTGGAAAAGGAAATGCTGAAAGACCTTCAAATGGCACTTGCTTTAGTTCTCTTCAACTTCAGTTTGAACTTGCAATTGAGTAATTGATAGTTTATTCCACTCAGAACCTGACTTGGTTTTGACTCCTGATAGTGAACTTCTCCAGAGGTTCTTTCCACAGATGTACCAATCTGATTCCTGTGAAGTCCATCAGGTGAAGTCCAGTCTGTGTTGTTTACAAAAGGTGTTAGCCATGACTAAATAATGGAATGTACAAAGTAATAATAATAAAAATAAAAGACTTCAAATAGAATAAAGTAGCTACTAATCAAAAGAAGGAGCTCTGATGGCCTAGTAATAAGAACCTGCACTGCAATCCCAAAGGCACCATGTTCGAATCTACCAGCTGCTCCTGAGGAGATGGATGGGCAGTCTACCTCAGCTCATTAACTGCCTTTGAAAACCCCACTAGAGGGTCACCCATAGGTTGGTTTTGACTCTGAGTTACACAACAACCACCAAAAGATGTAAATTTATAGAAGGAGTAGGAGAAGAATGGGCTTACATCAGTTAAAATCAAGAAGGGACAAGGACAAAGGAAAGCAGTAAAAATGGAGATGCGGGAACAGAAAGATTTATGAGGGAAAGAGATTGTTTTAAGCACAGTGGTATGGATGATGTGGTATGGATGATGGTATGCAGAATTCTGTTTCAATATGCAGGGAAAGTGAGCTCACAACCCAAAATTATTGAAAACAGCTATTTGGCCACAGGCGGAGGGGGAGACGTCAATGTAGACTTTTCATTTGATAGCAACTGACTTCTCTAAAGATATTGAAAAAAGAACCACGAAAGAAAGAATTTTAAAACAATGGGGGAAAACTAATGGTGCGTTGTTACTAAATTATTAACACTTTGGGTCATAACCAGCCTGCACAAAGTAAGGCGAGAACATCTAGAAAGAAAGAAAGAAAACATTGGGTGTTTTTTTTTTTAATGTAGTGTCAGAATGAAAACTAGTAAGACATTCTTGTGATAGAATTTAACTGATTGTTTAGGAGTAGATTTAATATACAAGCCAAAGAAAATCTGTTAAGTTTTCAACCACATCCACCTCTTCCTGAAAACCAGCATCTCTGAATTCTGTGTGTCCTAAAAGCAGAGAATCATCAGTCATGAAGCAACTGAAGACTGCTGAAATTTTTTCAGTCATAGATTTTTACTTCATTTAAAAGTTGTTGTCGTTATGTATTGTTGTGTCTGCTGACTCTCCAGCAAGTTTTCAGAGGCAGTGAATCACACAAGAGTTGATTGTCCATCTTTCTCCCCTGCGGAGCAGCTCATAGATTTGGACCGTGTGCCTTTGGGTTGGAAGTACAGCTCCTTACAAGAAGGCCACCAGAGTGTCCCAAATTTAAAAGTAAATAGGCTAATTTCAGACAGAAAAGGGGGGGGGGAACCCAAGGCTTTGAGAATTTAAATCTTCAGCACTTTTCTCACAAGTAGAACAACCAAAATAAAATGAAAAGTCTAGAAGGAAGAAAAAAAAAGTATGCAGCCTGCATTTGGATTCTTTGGTAGAAAGAATTGGTCATCAGAGTATAATTTTACTAATTGAGTTTAGCCTTTCATTTAAGTCCCCTCTTGTATAAGCAAATACTCTTGTGTCTACATGCTCTTTTCTTTGAAGTAATTTAGTTATGTCAGGAAAGGCTGCAAGTTTGTTTGTTGGTTATTCATGGTATAAGAGAAATGTTAATTTGCCTTAAGCCAATGACCAGCGGATGCAATTTAGTATCCAATTCATTATTGTTGTTGTTGTTATTTGGTCACACTATCATTGTACATCTCAACCGCTCTGTTTGCTGAGTTCAAGTTGTGGCATTATCTTAAATTAGTAAATTTTCTTTTTTTTTTTTGCAAGTCTTTGAATTCATACCATCAATGATATAGATGCGTATGTTGTTAGTTGTTAGTTGTTAAATGCCATTGAGTTGAGTATGACCCATAGCAAGCCTATGAACAAGACATCTGAACCCTGTCCTACCCTGTCCCATCCTCACTCTTTCTGACACCTGTAGCAGTCACCGTGTCAATACATCTGGTTGAGGATCTTCCTCTCCTTCCCTGACCCTCCACTTTTCAAAGACTGATGTCCCTCTCCAAGGAGTAGCTTCTCCTAACAATATACCTGAAGTATGTGAGATGAAATGTTATCATTTTTGCCTCCAAGGAGCACTCTGGTTGTACTTTCTCCATGTCTGTCTAGATAGATAGAGAGAGAAGGCTATATTGGTCTTAAGAAAGTTTGTATTTGTTATTGTGTGTGAGTGATTTTTTTTATTAATTTTAATGAACATTTAGAGAGATTTTGGATTTCCATTCATTCATTGTTGCACTTTTCTCCCTGTCCACCCCTCCCACCCCCAGTTGACTCTTCTCTTTGAAAAGTAAGAGAAAAATTCCTTCATTGGTATACAATCCCACCGCAACCTACCTCCCAACCCCCAACCCCTAACCCCCTGCAGCCCCGAGTATACTCTGTTCTGCAACCTTCATTCCGGACTCTTATGATAATCATAATACCCTATAATATGTTGTTTTTGGTGTGTGAGTGATTTTAAAAAACAAAATCAATGCCTATCTCGTGTGTACCTATTTGAGAGCATGCCATGCTTAAGGTGCTCATCTATGTCCTACAAAGATGAATAAAACCCACCTTTTGTCCTCAAGGAATTACTATCTGTTTTAGGTGACTTTATTTACAAACATACCTCATGCTATTGTGCTTTACTTTACTGTAATTCCTAGATTTTGCATTTAGAAGACTTGTGGTAACCCCCGCCCAGTAAGGTTTTGGGCACCATTTCCGAACAGCTGACGCTCACATCACATGTCTTGTTACTATTTTTGGCAATTCTCATAGTATTTCAGACTCTTTCATCAGGCTATTGCACAACAGATAGACTAGAGTTTAGAGTAAGCAGAACTTATAAATGAACATGGAAAGCAAAAAATTAAGTGTGACTTCCTTGGTTGCGACCCTCGCTTGGTTGCGGTGGTCTGGCACCCTTGAGTGGGAATCAGCTTCAACACTAACATTCCAGTTGGCTCTCAGGGCCCAGAAATTGCCCAAGAGAATATTGACCTTCTTTCTCCCTCAAAGACGCTGCTGGATTCTAACGGCCAAGAGAGGTGCCACTGTTGAGTTAGGAGCACAACTCCTTACGGATCACACCAAAAATTTTTGGAATCAGGTGGACCTGAGTTTTAACTCTGACTGCCCACATTTAGTATTTTTGCCCCCAGAAACCTGAGATCTCCACTTTTAAAATAGGGATATTAAGTTTTAGAGGAATCTCATCATGACAGATGGTGAAGAGATTGAGATTGTTAATATGGTTTCACTTTGTCTGGCTCCACAATCAACACTCTTGGTACCAGCAGCCAGGAAATCAAATGAAAAATTGCATTGGGAAAGTCTGCTGTCAGGGACATCTCCAGAGGACTGAAGAGCAGTGATGTTAGTCTGGTGACTAAGGTGTGCTTGATTCTGGCCATGGTCCTCACAGATACTTGCTATGCATCAGAAAGCTGGACAATGATTAGGGATGATAGAAGAATTGATGCCTTTGAGCTGTGGTTCTGAAGAAGAGTATTGGGCATACCACGGACTGCAAAAAGAACAAATTGGTTCATCCTGGAGAGGGTGAAACCAGGCTGTTTCTTGGAGGCAAGGATTCAGAAGTTTCATCTGACATACTTGGGGCATGTTACAAGGAGGGACCAGTTCTTAGAGAGGGACATTATGCTTGGTAGAGTGAAGGGACAGCACAAGAGAGGAAGCCCCTTGATGAGATGGTTTGACTCAGTGACTGGTATAATGGGGGTAAGTGTGTCAGAGATAGTAAGGTTGGCTCAGAATAGAGCAGGGTGCAGAGTTGTACATATGGTCACTATGAGTTGCAAGCAATTCGACGGCACATAACAACAACTGGTAGCTTAGTGGTAAAGAGCTGTGCTGCCAACCTAAAGACAGGCAGTTCAAATCTAGTTGCTCCACAGGAGAAAGATGAAAAGTCTCTTCTTGTGAGAATTACAGCCTCTGAAAGTCTGCAGAAGGGTCAGCTATAAGTTGATTCTAACTTGATGGTACATAACAACAAATAGCAATTTTAGAGTAACTAGTAGGGCTAAGTATGATAGTTTATAGAAAATGCCCAACAACTATATATGGTTTTTAATATAAGTTGATTCTGACTCGTGACAACTCCAAGTATCCAAAGTAGAGCTGCTCCATGGAGCTTTCAAGACTGTGACCTTTCAGAAGCAGATTGCCAGTCCTTACTTTCGCAGCACCTCTGTGTTAGTTATAACTCATCCTTTCCGTTAGTGGTCTAGTTTTTAACTAATAGGCCCTTATTTTTTCCTTCTCCAAATGGATTATTTAGATGAATTAATATACAGCCTCAAAACTCATTGCTGTTCACTATGAATTGACTCACAGCTTATCCTCCAGTGGGTTTTTTGAGGCTGTGTATTGCACAGGAGAAGACTGCACACTTTTTTTCTCATGATGTGCTTCTGGTGGATTCCACCTGCTAGAGAGGTGTGGCTTTGGGCTCAGCAGTACAACCCCCTGTGTACTGTGCCCCAGAGCTCCCTAGTCTATGGTCTAGTTGTTTAAGAACCTCAAAAGTGATATTGGAATGCCTGGGTGACTCCGTGGCCTAGCTGCAGACTTTTCACACACTCATCGCCAATGGTTGCCTCTACCTGGACTTCTCTCCAGAGTAATGGAGCAATGGAGAGAAGGATTCATTCTATAAGTCTGGAGGATAAGAAAAGCTGAAAAGATCTCGTTTTCTTTTTCCAGAGTTTAAAATTAAATCAGAGCACTTCAATTTTATCAAGGAAATTTGACTAGAAAGAAATAGATTTCTCCCCAATTTTTCCCTTCTGAGCAAAATGTCTTAATTGAACTGTCACCGTTTTTCTTTTAATATTTTTATGGGATTTGTGTGGAAGTTTACAAATTAAATTGGTTTTTCATTCATTCATTCATTCATACATATTTTTTTAATATTAATTACAATACCCACAATGTACCCATTGTCTTCTCACTTCCTCCCTGTAACTATGACTTCCATTAATATTTCTATGCTACCTCTCCCTATCATCAGGCTTTATTTTTAGGCAAATATGGTTCTTTTGACTTTATATGATTCTAAGGAGCAAGTGAGTTGGTCACATAATCAAACTCCTTGTCATGGTGTCAGAAACAACTCACAGCTCACCCTCCACTGGGTTTTTGAAGCTGTAAATCACATGGAGGAGATTGTCCATCTTTCTTCCTTAGTAACTGGATTTGAATGGATAGAGAAGTTCAGCCTGTAGATTAGCAGAATGACACTTTACACACCATGCCATCTGTTATCGTTTAGATGAACGTTAAACAATGTTGTAAGTTGTGTAGAGTGGTCGGAGGCGGTAGCCATGTATCATCTAGTTCTTCTGGTCTTAGACCTATGGAAGTTCGTTTGCATAATCCATCAGTCATTTAGTTATTTCACTGGATATTAGTTTTTCTCCCCTCTTCTTTGTTCTAAACAGAGAGATACCAACAGTTGCACTTTATGGGGCTGTGTGCAAGCTTTTCAGAGCCAAGCTGATACTTACAAGCGCATGCAGAACACTGTCTTTGTGGACTATGTCATGCCAATTGACTTTGATGTCCTAGGTCCCAGAACCAACACTTCACTTCCAAAGGGTGTCTTGTTATATTAAGAAGCTTACAAAGTGTTTCCCCTGTTGCTTCAGAAATATATTGTTATTATTTATGATTAAGTCGGAACTGCCTCGCAGTTGACCTTCGCAGGTTTTCCGAGGCAATTAATCACATAGGAGAAGATTGCTCATGCTTCTGGAATATATATGGATGTATTTATAGCATGTACCAATATGAATGTAGAAACATCCTCTGTCATATCTGTGTAGTTTCCCTTTTGTTTGTTTCCAGCCTGACATATCTTTCATGTGGTTTTCACGTGGTGTTTCCAAGAGAGAACTCAAAGAAAAGTCCAACCAAAGACATTTCTTTCACTGTTGGAAACACTACTGCCTCAAAACAAGCTGCCTGTTTCTCACTCTTTTAAATTGTATTGAACAATGTTGAAAATATACCTATGATCAAAGTATACCTTCTCTGTCTGAAACCCAAATAATTATTAACTGATTATCCTCTTAGTTATGAATTATAAAAGGGGTTGTTGTTGTTGTTGTTGTTGTTGTTGTTATTGTTGTTGTTATATACTGTCAAGTTAGAACTGACTCACAGCTGACCCTCCAGAGGGTTTCAGAGGCAGTAAATCACTTGTGAGGAGATTGCCTTTTTCTCATGGAGCAGCTGGTGGATTCAGCCTTGTACCTTTTGACTGGCAGCAAAGCTCCTTTATACTAAATCACCATAACTCCCTTGTAAAGAAGTATCCTCCTTAAAAGAAAATTAGAATACTACAAGAAGACAGAAGAAACTCTAAGTAAAAAGTACTACAAAATTCCCCCCAAATCACCACAACAAAAAAACCCAAGTGTACCCAAGGAGCCCGATATTTAAGCACCCAGTTGCTAATCAAAAGGTTAGCATTCAAACCACTGTGGGAAAGACCTAGTGATCTGTTTACTTAAATGTTAGCCCACTTCTAGGAAGAGAAGTCCCAACTCATATCAGCCCTCCATTGAGCTTCCAAGACTGTAAAACTTGATGGCAGTAGCCTGGCTCATTGTTCTTCCATGGAGCAGCTGGTAAATTGAACTGTCAACCTTTCTGTTAACAGTTCAAAAACATAATGCACTCTGTTATTGGGGCTCACTTCATTAATGATTACAATTAAGAAAATCCTATTGGACAATTCTGTGTCATGTGAGGTTAGAGCTGACCCTCTTGTGCTTTTCAGAGGCAATAAACGGCACAGGAGGAGACTGCCCGTATCTCTCCCCTGTGGAGCAGCTGGTGGATTTGATATATGCCTACAGGTTGACAGTGTAGCCTCATGCCAGCGGAGCTCCCATCAGGTGACTATGAGTCAAAAACTAACCAATGACATCAAACAATAGGAGTTCCCAGATCACGTTAGTAGTTTGGGAGATTTTATATTTCTTAAAAATCCTCATACCACATTCTGTCATTCCACATCTAAGGAGGCAGGAAGAGTAAAAGAAAAGCAGGCCGGTTATGTTCTTAATCCTTTGTAAAGGATTTCGACTTTCAAAGACAGAAAGAGAAAGGCACAGAAAGAAAGTGTTTATGAATGTTTGCATATAAAACTTTAAACTCATAATTCTCATATTATAAAGATATCTGATCAACTTAACTTAAAATGGCTAAATAATGCCTCATAATTAGAGTACCTTACCTCACTTTTGGAACTGATCCATACCCTTTGGAAAAGATTTAAATAGTTTTGTCATATCCCCTGAAGAAGTGATAAAATCACAGTGTCAAGCACAAGTTTTGTTGCCAAGTTCACCTTGAATATCTTTCCTAAAAGGTTTGTTTATTTTGTTTTTATAACTTAATGGGCAGTATAAACTCTTGAGTAATCCTCAGGCTGAAAAAAACAGTGGAACACATTTTAATTACTCACTGTGGTTTGGGCCCTGTCATGAGCCATTTTCACTTACTGACTTGTGTCTTTTGATTCTTTATTCTAATTCCACTTGATTTCTCTACTTCTTGTGTTCCTTTCATTTGCTTCCTCACATGCATTAAGTCATCAGATATTTGTTTCTTTGAGCTGTGCTCCTGGGAAAATAAACCTTCAAATACATTCTTTATCTCTCTCTGACCTTCCAGTAGGTTGACAAAGGCTATAAATCACAAAGGAGGAGAGTGCCCATATTTCTCCCTTGGATTCAAACTGCCAGACGGGCACTATGCCTGGGTTAGCAGCACAGATATGCCATAGAGTTGTTACTGATTTATACCTGACCTTCAGCAGTTTTTCGGAGTCTGCAATTACACAGAAAGAAATTGTCCATCTTTCTCCCAAGGATTCAAACTATCTGACTTTGGACTGGAAGCACAGTTCCTTACCACTAGGCCACGAGAGCTCCCTCAAGAGTTCCATTTACCAAGCCTTAAACAGAACAATCAGGTGAGGGAAATGACCAGCTTATACACAGTTGAGAGGCTGATGGAATTCATTGCATCACAGCTAGGGGTTCCATTATATATGATAGAGAACAGAGGATGAGCACAGCATAGATTGACTATAATTGGTCAATCCTTGACTGTTGAAGCAGGAAAAGGATTATGATTGGGAAAACATACTTAACTAGGTTAAGAAAGGACACTGGATTGGTTGTGAGATGCTGACTACCTGGCTACACAGTGATGCTAGCACGGGGAGGAAGGAATAAGATTAATCAAGAGACAGTACTAAACCTTTAAGGTACCTAACCTTTAAATTGTTTTTGTTGTATGCCATTGAATCAGAACCAACCCATAGCTGACACCCCCAGCAGGTTTTCAGAAGCAGTAAATTGCACAGGAAGAAATTGCCTATCTTTCTCCCGTGGAACAGCTGGAAGTCACCCTGTGATTGTAGTGCAGCTTCGTACCACTAGGCCACCACAGCTCCCTTTCTTTAAATTAGATAACATCTAACATCTAATTGGTTCTTTACAGTGAATGTCCTGGTAAGTTCCCTAGTTCTTAGTATAACTGTCTTTCTGCATACTAGTACATTCTACGTATTTCCTGAGAGCAAACTTCTCTTCCCTGGACTATTGTTGCTGTTAGGTGCCTTTGAGTACCACTCATTACAACCTTTTGAAAATGGATCTGAACTCTGTCCTATCCTGTGCCACCCTCACACTTCCTGACACATTAGAGCCCATCGCAGCAGTCACTGTGTCAATTCACCACCACCTTTCTGAGTCTCATATTCCTCTTCAAGGAATAGCTTCTCCTAGCAACATTCCTGAAGTATGTGAGGCAAAGCCTCATCATTTTTGCCTCTAAAGAGCAAGCTGGCTACACCCTCTCCAAGACTATGTCTGTTTGTTTGGCAGTCCACGGGATGTTCAGTGGTCTTCTTGAACACCACAGCTCAAAGGCATTAATTCTTCTGTTATCTTTATTCATTGTCCAGCTCTGAGATGCATAGCGAGTGAATGGAAAGATCATGGCCTAAATCAGATGCACCTTAGTCCTCAAACAGACACCATTACTCCTCAATAATTTGGAGAGGTCCCTAGCTGCAGACTTTCCCAATGCAAAACATCTCCTGAGTTCCTGATTGCTAGGATCCAAGTAAAATGAAAGTGTTGACAGTTTCAATCTTTTCTCCATCTAAGGGTCCACTTGTCTAAGGGTCCAGTGGTAAGAATCTTTGTTTCTTGACATTAAGATGCAATCCATATTGGAGGCTGTATTCTTTGATCTTCTGTAATAACTGCTTCAAGTTATCTTCACTTTTAGCAAGCAAAGTTATATCATTTCCATAATGCAGGTTATTGATTAGTCTTCCTCCTATCTTGGTGCCACATTCTTCTTTAGAGCTCAGCTTCTTGAATAATTGACTCAGCATACAGTTTGAATAGATATATAGAGATAATACAATCCTGACTCACTCCCTTCTTAATTTTAAACCTTTTAAACACCCATGTTTATTGCAGCTTTGTTCACAATAGCAAGGAGTTGGAAGCAACCTAAGTGCCTATCAACAAATGAATGGATAGAGAAGCTGTGGTATATTCACACAATGGAATACTATGCTGCATTGAAAAATAAGGAACTCATGCAATATTATTCAAAATGGGTGACCCTGGAGGGCATTATGCTAAGTGAAGTATTCCAGTCACAAAAGGACAAATACTGCATGGTGCCACTGTTGTAAAACAGGACTGACCTTGGGGTTGGGGGGAGACTGAGAAAGATGGGTTCAGTAATGTATACTGCATTGAAACACATGAGGGAAAAAACTGTTTAAAAGGGATATGTGATAAGGTATTTTTTTGTCATGACAGGAGTCCAGAGCGAAGGCTACATGGTGGAGTGGACCTGGGGGAGGGTTTGTAAAACAATGAAAGAATTTTTCTTTTACTTTTCCAAGAGGGTAGTGTACTAGGGGGGAGGGTTGGGAGGGAAGAAAAGTGCAACAATGAATGAAAGGAAATCCAAAGTCTCTGTAAATTTTCATTGCAATTAATGATAAATTTTTAAAAAAATTGCAACTTTAGAAAACATAAAAAAGGACTAAATTAAGACATAAGTGACTGAATAAAAAAGTAGGATAAATACACATAAAGTGAAAAACACAAAAACAAAACACCAAAAAACCTTGTAGTGACCCCTCGCTCTGTTCGCACAGTAGCCTCCTGGTCTAAGTACAGGTTTTGCATATGCACAATTAAATGCTCTGTGATTCTCATTCTTCTGAATGTTAGCCATACCTTGTTAAGATCCACACAGTAAAATGCCTTTTCGTAGTCAATAAAACACAAATAGACATGCTTCTTGTATTCTTTACTTTTAGCCAGGATTCATCGTACATCAACAATGATTATCACTGGTGCCACAGCCTCTTCCAAATCCTGTTTGAACTTCTGGCAGTTCCTTATCTATGAACTGTTCTCTTCATTTTTTAATTATAAATCTTGTAAGAACCTGGTAAATTAAAACAATCAATGTATGGTAATTAGAAAATCATTTGCTCAGCAGTTTATTTTTTTTTTAAATTAAAGATATTTTCATTTCCAGCATTAAGATTAAGGGTACATTCTGTGTGTTCATTTTGGAAATGCTGGCTTATTTTTACTTTTAGATATTATTTAGTTATAAAGAAAAAAATCTATATCCTTTGCAATGTCCTTGCTCAATGGCTAGATTATATTATTGTCATTTTCTACTCAGTTTATTTCTTAGGGGTTACATTTAGAACATTTTCAGAGTAGCTACTTGGCTCCGTAGATTATAAGGTAAATGATATGGAAATAGTAACCAATAATAGATTTGTAGACATGGCAAGCCATCTTCCTGGAATCAACTTTTCAACAAACAAGAGTTAGTATAAAAACAACAGTAACAACTAAAATGACTTCTGAATTAGTAGCTTTATAAAAGTATAGTAGGTAAATAAGAAGTAGCTGAATTTGTCTAATAACGCCCCTTCCCTCAAATGAATGGGTGAATGAAGCATCCCTGAGGAGCATGTTACCTCATTGTTCATACACTACTGTATTTTTATTTATAGACAGGAGGGAAAGTATAATAAGTATACAAAAGCCTTGGAATTTGTTATATCATCTAGAAAAAGATTTTTATTTTATTGCATTAACTACTTAAGCAACTTTCTCTGTGAAAGTTTCAGTTATCTGTCCAGGTATTCCAAGGCCAACTTTCAAGCTTTTCTTAAAACATGCGCTATAAATTACTTTTCCTGAAAAAACCTTTGGTTCTGTAGTTCTGGGCTTAAAAATGTTGAAATGATAAAAATGTAAACTGTGATTCTATTAAACACAAACACAGAGAGCCTAGCTAGAGGTGGTTGGTTTTGAATTCCTGTGATAGAGCTTAACTTGTTCAAAGTTCACATTCAACAGTATAATTGGCCCAGTGTCTGTAAGGAGAAACCTGTAGATACAGCTCCTTTAAGTGCTGTGGTTTTCAAATCAGTGGTGCAGATAGCACACATTCCTTTGGTGGGAGGCTGCTTGTGAGCAAGACAGCCTTTCTCATTCATTCCAAGAAGGAGAAAGAGACTGAACTTACATCCCAACAGGTGAAGTTAAGCATGTCCTGTAAGTGAATTGATTTGTTCTATAAATCAATGTTCTGTTTGCTGGGGCCATAAACAATAGTTTCTTACCTGTTACCCTTCTGCCCCTGACCCCATCCCCGTGGCCCCTAGTTTACTGTGGGGAAACTATTTCTTTCCTATTCAGAGATGCATTTCTTCCTTTTTGGTAATAGTGATTTTTTCCCCTTCTGTTCTTTTTAGCGGACACATTTCTTTGTCTGTTCTAGCTAATAAATGACATTGTTTCTCTTCTGCTTTGTTTCTATAATTGTGTACTGAAACCATCTCAAAAACAAGTGCAGCTTTGTAGCGAAACAAAATAAATGCATGCTTTGTAAAATTATAAAGGAATAGTGTAACTGTTCTTTAAGATTATGTTTTTTAAGCAGTTGGACTTTTGAAAATGTTTAGAAACTTAAAAAAAAGCAAAAAACTATTAACTCCTTACTCAAATCTATCCTGTGAAACTTTAAATTTTTGCTTTTAAGGACTATTTACAAAAATACCTTATGTGTTCCAGAAAATAATTATGCATATTTTAGCACAGTGGCAATTAGAGTAAGCCTTTAGATTGCCTGAACTCATTTTCATTTGGAATGAGTCAGATATATCTATCCTTAGAAGTGATTTTATACAAAGTTTCAGCAGAGGTGGATTTATAACATTAGCAAGTACAAGAATTAACTGAAAATAGAATAACATCCTGTAGAAGGGTTGTGGCAGAAGAAAACTTGCTTGCTGGCTTTTATCACTTGCTTGAAAGCCATGACATCATGCAACCATTTTAAATTTTGTAACTGTCCTCAAATCCTTTAGCAATATAGGGAGAGATTGTCTGTAGTTTATCCTTACCTGTGCTGACCTCTCACTTTCTCTTTGTTCTGCTCTCATTTCTCTGATCCTTTGTATTTCAAGACAGTGTGACTGAGCTCTGACAGCATCTAGCTGGAGAGATGGACTGCTGTGTGTTAGGCACATGTTTATTCTTTGAGATCATTCATTCTTTGAGCAATGACATTAATTTTCCAGGAAGCCAGCTAGAGAAGGGTATAGATAAAGTCCATGACCACAAAATGAATGAAGTTAGAGAACTTGGAATAGACCCTAGTACATGGTAAGAGCTTAAGTATTTTGTTGGTTAAGAGATTACCACTGTTTTTATTTGCATCTGTTATCCTTGACCACAGTGAAAGAACAGGTTTTCTCTTTTGTTCACATTGCAATTATGACTCAGGTTTTGAAAGTACTGAGTGACTATCATAATGCCTCCAAAACTGAGTTTTCAGTTTTATTCCAGCATTCCATTCTAGGTTTCCAAACCGTTATGGCTTTTGTGTCATCCAGTCAATTTCAACCTTTAGCAACTCAACAGATGAGAGCAGAGCTGCCCACAGGTTTCCACGTGGTTTGATAATAAAATGCTTGATTGCTAACAAGAGGCTCACTCACTCGCCGCCGTTATGGAGTTGATGTGACTCCTACCGACCTTCCATCAGTTCCAAGGTTGTACATCTTAACAGGAAAGAACTTAACTGAAAGAATGGCTTTTTGGTCAGCAGCACATATTGGAGAGTACTGGATAGGCAAGCACTGGTAGGTTTAAATCCACTACTGCTCAACAGGGGAAGAGACGATCTGGTCCACAACCACAAAGATTTACAGCTTTACAAACAGTAAAAGGCATTTCTACCCCACCCTGTGCATTCCCTGTGAGTCAGAATTCCCTCAGTGGTTCCATTTTTATGAGAGCAGATACATGTCGTCCTCTTCTTTACATACCCTATATGGAGCCAATAATGGATTCAAACCATTGACCTTTAGCTTAGCAACTAAGTGTTTAACCACTGGGCCATCAAGGCTCCTTCATATCCAATATACTCATTAAATTTTCCTTGTGAAGAGTTGGGGAGAAGTCTTGCTAAACTGATGAAGCCCAAAATTCTCAAACTGCTTAAGAGCAGTGTTAGGTTTCTGACATAAAGTACTACTGGCAAGGTTGCTTAAGATCTTTTATAGATTCTTCTATAGATTCAAGAAATGAATATTTATAAAACCTCTGCCTTAAAACAATGTGAGATTTAGACAAACTAGGGTATGTGCCATTCTCACACAAGAGCAAAATGAGACCTGTTTTATTTTGACAAGGTGTGTATTATTTCAATTGTTTGCATAGTTTTAATAAATGTCCTTGCATGTTGCTGCACACTTTTAAATAGAGTACCATGCTTAGAAACACATTTTGCCGTCATCTGCAGCAACATGTTAATAAAGGACCTTAATAAAGATTCATAAAAAGCAATGAAGTTGGGGGAGTAGTATTCCTCTCCTGATGGTGTGTATGGTTTCATGAAGGTTCTCTGGAGCTGCCCACCTTACAGCTTTACCTACATCCAGATCCTGGGAGATAATGCTTCGCATTGTCTGGTGGGGAACATGGGTGGCGTAGTCCACAGAGCTGTGCTGCTAAGCCAAAGGCAAATCTGATGAAAATCCACCTGACGATCCACAGGAGAAAGATGAGCAATCCTCTCTTGTGATTATAGCATCAAACACTCAGTGGGGGATCAGCTAGCATTAGTTCTACAGCAACGTGTGAGTGAGGGCCAGGTCGGATCTGAGTTATACATTTAAAATAAAATGAGATTACGCATTTAAAATAACATTAAAAATTACATGGGCAGTTCTTTTCCTCTTTTCCAAAAAATACAGTTTCTTGGTTTCCACTCTCTTGGATCCTGATTTGATTGGCATCCATTCAAGTTTGAGATCTTCTATTTCAGTTTTTGTTTGGCCCATTCATTTATTCTGTATCATCTGTTTGGCTTCTGTAGGCTTCTGGTTTATTGAAATAAAATACCCTTGCCATTCCCAAGGAAAAAATAGTTTTTCAAAACCCTTCTTCAAATATTATTGAATTTTTCAGACATAACATCGATTCCCGTCAGGTTCCGACACATAGCAAGCCTCCACCAGTTTTCTGAGGCTATACATCGCTCGGGAGGAGACTGCCCACTTTTCTTCCTCGGGAACTTGTGTGTGGATTCAAACCACTAGAGACCCTCGGCCTTTGGGTCAGCAGCTCAACTCCCTGCTGACTGGCATCACCGCTCTCATACATACAACAAAATTGCTTCTATCCCATCTACTTTCATTTCTGACTCCTAAAGGTAATGACCACATTCTGCCTAATTACATGTGTATTTATTTAACCTCCCTACTCAGTAAACTACCTAATGACAGAGATTGTCTCACCTCTTTTATCTTTCTCTAGTTTCCCACACAGTGCCCTGAATGTGCATTTGTTCATCCAGCAAAAATTCATGTAGTTTCTGCGGGCTGAGCAGGCCAGGTGAGGCATCAAATAGGGAAGCGCTCCTTCCTGGCTTCTAGAAGCACCATAGACAAGTGAGGGAAATGGACAGCCACAAATAATTAACACAAATGAAAGTGAAAACCACTAAGATATGAGACAAAAAGCTCTTCTGTGGGAGAAAGGAAGCCTTAAGGAACCAGCTGAGACGTGAGGATGATGAAACTAAATGTGGAGGCAGGAGATGAGTATAAAGTGCATTTCAGGTAGGGGGAAAAATGTATGAACACACACCACTGTTGGGAAGGGGTATGGCACTGAATGGGAAGAGAACACTTTGATTAAAGTAGACACCAAGGTGATTTGGGCTGAGATGATGCAGAATGCTTGGACACGCCAAAGAATTTGGAGAGCTCTGCTAGCCTCATCTGCTGTTACCATGCCATTAACTCAAAGGTTCATTGAGAGTTTGAATCCAGCAGCTCTTGAGGAAAAAATGGGCAACCTCCTCTCATGCAAGTTACAGCCTCAGAAACCCAAAGGATGATCAGCTCTGAGTTTTTTCTAGCCTGATGACAATGAACGTGTGTGTGTGTGTGTGTGTGTGTGTGTGTGTGTGTGTGTTTCTTGAAGTTTTTAAATGACAAAATAATAAACAGCAAAAAAGCAACTATCAGTACTGGTATAGTAAATTCAATTATTTACATGACGATTAAAGTAGATAGATGATTTAAAAAATCATAGCGTTTGGAATTAAGAATAAATGGACTAATTTGATTTCCCTGAGTCTTTATAATTTGAAGGTAACAGTGAGTCTAAAAATAATGCACATTATTCTCAGAAAACAACTATCCTTGGCAAAATCACTAAAGTGTTTTATTTTTTATCTACTTTAAATTTTTAAGAAATAATCCATTCACATTATTTTTACAAAGTTTTTAGTTAAAAAATGTCTTCCAAAGCTTCCATCTATCCATGTCCCCAAAGAATTGTTGTTGTTGTTGTACCCTTGAGTTAGAATCAACTCAGAGCTAACCCTCTAGTGGGTTTTCAAAGGCAGTGGTTCACACAGGAGGAGATTATCCATCTCTCTCCCAAAGATCATTTGGCGGATACGAATCTCATGCCTCAGAGTTGGCAACTATTTTTATTTGTCCTTCAAAAATCTCTTCATGTCATCTCCAGCAAATGTTTGCTCAAAACTGTGTTACCTCTGAACTCTGCTCTTCCCACCGCCTTATTCCTTTAACTATTCAGTCTGTTCAACCATATAATAAAGAAGGAACTCCATTACTTTTTATGGATAAAAGCTTGTTTTAAAGCTCCATATCATTTTATCATGTAATGAATTAACTGTTTTGTCTCTTATAGATGGGTTATCTCTAATATTTTGCTTCTTTAAACAATGTCACAATAAATATTCTTTTTTCTTCAGACATTTTTCTCATAGAAAAGTGTTCCTGCAGAATAATTTTCCAAAAGTGAAATTACTGAATTGGAAGTAAGAGTATTTGTAGGTTTGAGAAATAGTACTAAATCATATGATTTTATATTCTCACAGCAGTGTTTAAGAGTCTCCATTTCCTCATAAATTCAAACTCATTGCCATTAACTTAGAACTTAAAATTCACGTTCCAGTGGATTATCGGAGGCTGTAAATCACAAAAGAGGAGATTGTCCACCTTTCTGCCACCAAGTAGTGAGTGGATCCAGACCACGAGGGAGAAACTGCCTTCGGGTTAGCGGCACCACTGCCTGTCGGGTCCGCCACCAGAGCTCCCTTATGTTTCCCTGAGTCTCTTCAGTCATGAGCTAGTCCCATTTTTCCAGATATAATAGGTTAAAAATAATTATATGTTGACCTTTTTCTTACTGATCTGTAAGGGTAATATTAGTGTAACATTAGTGATATTCATAGTAATATTAGTGATGTTACAATGTTATGGTATGTTGTCATTATGTGCCATTGAGTTTAGTACCACTCATAGTGACACTATGAACAGCAGACCTGAATCCTATCCTATCTTGTGCCATCCACACCATCTATGACACACGCGAGCCCATTGCTGTAGTCACTGTGCCAATTCACCTGGCTGAGGGCCTTCCTCTCCTGCACTGTCACTGAACCTTTCCTTGCATAATGTCCTTCTCTGAAGACTAACTTCTCCTAGCAACATGCCCAAAATAGATGAGATGAAGCTTCACCATCTTTCCCTTCAACAAGCACTCTGGCTGCACCTTTTCTAAGATGCATCTGTTTATTCTTATGATTGTACATGGGAAACTCAGATCCTTTCTCCAAACAGCATAGTTCAAAGGCATGAAATCTTCTTCTGTCATCTTTATTCACTGGTGAATTCTCAGATGCCTAGCAGGTAATTGAATAGACAATGGCCTAAATTAGGCACACCTTAGTCATCAAACTAACATTATTGCTCCGCAATAATTTGGAGAGGTCCCTGACTATAGCCTTTCCCAGGGCAGTATGTCTTCTGATCTCCTGACAGCTGGTAGCAAATGTATTTACTGTGCATCCAAGAAAGATGAAGTTGACAGTTTCAATCTTTTTTTTGCTCTAGTAGTCTAGTGGTAAGAAGCTGCTCTGCAATCCCAAAGGCACACAGTTCAAATCCACCAGCTGATATGCAAGAGAAGAATGGGCAATCTCTTCCCCTGCAATTTATGCCTCTGAAAATTCACTGCGGTTTCAGTTATCAGTTGGTTCTGACTCTAGGGCACACAACAACAACAAGGACAACATTTCAATAAGGAAGCGCTGGTCTTTCTAGTCCTTTGGAAGTTGCTCAGCTAACTAACCAAAGCCACACTTCTGGCGATTCCCATTCACCAGCAGTTCCTCCTGAGAAAGGAGAACTTTCCTCTCATGATTAATAGCTATGAATCTGCTCTGATTGTACAGTGATGAGTTTGAGGGGTGTACTTTAAAAACAAAATTCTTTATTTAAAGTTGATATTTTTGCTTTTGCCAACAAACATTCACCACAAACATAACCTTTGTCAATACCCTTTTAAGGGTCATTCCTTCCTTCCATTGATGTTTCTGAACATCTGGTATGTGAACAATCCATGTGAAACATTAGTTGATGGGAATAAAACACTAACAGAACACAAGAAAGAATTTCATCCAATTAAAGTTTACTTAGTGCTGCTCTGTACCAGAAACTGAGCAGCTCAATCTTCGAAGATTCACCTTACGGAAAATTTGTCTCTTGTCAGAATTCTCACTGCCAAAGTCTTTAGCATATTTCTTCCTGTCTCTTTGCTTCACTCTGTTAACTCACATCAACAAAGGGAACAAGAAAGTCAACCCTGCTTAAAAAAGTAGAGTGTTTACAAGACTGGGTGTAATATTTTTCAGAAAGAACTTGGGTTAATGATAATTTTCATTTCTATAAAATTCATTTAGGATATAATTTATTCATTTGGTGTACCCATTTTTTAGTATCTGCAGTTTCACTGTGATGAGAAAGCATGATGTTCATTGATAGTGCCTATTTAAATCATATTTCAATTGAGATAGCCAAAATGAGAATATGCATAATTTAAGTAGTCTGTTTATATCATTTATATAGATGTACCAGTCATTTCTAGATGTTTAATAATGTAAACATTCTTGAAAAAAGGTTACTACAATGTTTGGAAATTTGCTGAACTTCTAAAGGCATAAAAAGTTAGAAATTGACTAACATATAGACTCTAAGTTATTTTTTTTCTTTGAAGTAGTGTTGTTTCCTGGTATTTATATCTTTGTAGAACTCAACCAAGTCAATCTAGAAGCTAACTATATTATAAGAAGTCAGTTTTATTTATTATGTCCAAAGACCCTTAAATATTCCCACATTTTTGACCCAGTTCTCCAGAGAGAAAAATTAGCAGCAGCAGAAACAGGGTTTTAAGGGGAAATGACAGAGCCAACATTATAAAACATCTTATTGGTAAAATTTCCACCAAATTAGACATGTGAGGAACAGTGAGAATAGATTAGTGATTATTAATGTATAGTGACCAAGCATTGCACAATACCTTGGTTTGACAAGACAGATGTTAGCAAGCAGGTTTTGTAGCTGTACATAAGTAGGTCAGATATGACTCTTTGAGAACAGAAGAGGTAAAAGATATAGGGAGTACATATAGACATTACAAATACTTTATAGAACAGTTACTTGTGATAGTAATAAATTTGATTAATTTACCATGTATAGAAAAATGTGTGATGTCCCATTTCATAAACACTTCAAGCTAGGAGTATTTTAGAGGGGAAGAAATGGAGACTCTGGTAATTAGTTTCCTAGTTAGTGAATGGTGGTACTGAAAGGGCCTGAAAACATTGTAACTATACCTTCAACATTATAAAACCATTCTATCAAAGACATTTTGGTTAAATGATTAAAAAGGGGGAAATATCCTTAGGTATACAGATTGGGAAACTTAGGCCAAGAATTAAAAATAAACCTTTATAATTTCTTGAAAATCTCAACCTGTAAAGAAAGTAAAGGAGATAGTGAAAATGCAATGACCCCTTTCAGTCATACCTGTAGATCAGAGAAGGCTTGTAGTTTTATTGAATTAAAGTTCCATGGTTTGAAGATTGTCCACTTAGAGAGAAAGGCCAAAATTGTGCTTTTAATTTGTTCTTGTTATAAGATGTCAAGTGACCCATAGCTGACCATCCAGTGGGTTTTCAGAGGTTGTAAATTGCATGGAGATTGCCTATCTTTGTCCTGCAGAGTAGCTGGTGGATTCAAACTGCTTGCCTTTGGCTTAGCAGTGCAATTCCTTACCCATTTGGCCACCAGAACTCCCCAAACCTGGAAAAGGCAACTTGAAACAGTTCATTAATATGTCTTGGAGAATAGTTAGATCCTTTATTCAGTAAGGCATTAAAGATTTTAAACTTTAGGACTAAGCTTATTCTAAACAGCCACTTTTGTAATGAATTAACTTCTGTGTATCCTCAAACCCCAAACCAGTCCATTTTTTAAGTACCCATTGTATGCAAGGCACTAAAGTGGGAGATGGGCAAAGAAAATGCATCCCTAAAATAGTCTTGGCTTATCCTATGTATCTTCCTGGACATGAAAGCAAGGGCTCCACCAATTGAAGAAACTTTCTATCTAGATTTTCTTTCTTTATTGAGATTTTAATGAAAGTTTATAAATAACTTGGGTTTCCAATCGTTCGTTGTTGCACATTTTCCTCCCGCCCTCTTTCCCCCCAGATCACTTTTTTCTTTGGGAGAAAGTTCTTTCACTGTTATACGGACTCCCACCCCCACCCTAGGCCACTTTATTATGCAGTTCTTATTCTGGACTTTTGTCATGCCAATAATACCTAATCATATTATTCCTTTTATACAGTTCTCTCTCTTGTCTGTTTCAACATAGTGTACATTTTTTATCCCCTCTTTTCTTAGGTTCCCCCCAACCACCATGTCAGTCCTGTTTTATAACAGTGGCACTATGCCCTATTTGTCTTTTTGTGACTGAGATATTTCACTCAGCATAATATCCTCCAGGGTCACCCATTTTGTTTAATAATTCATGGGTTCCTTGTTTTTCAATGCAGTATAGTATTCCACTGTGTGAATATACCAGAGCTTCTCTATTCATTTGTTTGTTGATGCACACTTGGGTTGTTTCCAACTCTTTGCTACTGTGAACAAAGCCGCAACAAACATGGGTGTCCATATGTCTGCTTCGGTGGCAGCTCTGGTTTCTTTACAGTATAGTCCCACTAGTGGAACTGCAGGGTCAAATGGTATTTCTATTTGCAACTTTTTGAGAAAGCACCATACTGCCTTCCATAGTGGTTGCACCATTTTACACTCCCACCAACAGTGAATAAGAGTTCTTCCACAACCTCACCAGCATTTGTTGTTTGCTGTTCTGTTAAATTTTGCTATTCTGACTGGGGTGAGATGATATCTCATAGTTGTTTTGATCTATCTAGATTCTCATACCAGTATATCTGGAGAGATACTTGCAACTTAAACATACATGGAAGTTTTGATTTTTCAATTTATACTCAAAATTTCAAGAAATGGCATGGTGCTGACTTTACTTGAACTGTGTGTGATTTACCACCATCTTTTCACAACTCTAACAGTTCTAAATGAGACTCTGTTTCATTAAGTTTGGGGAGCTCAAAAGCCTTTGAAAGTTTCTTCTGTCACATTCCCTTTATCGCCCCCACCCCCCCTAGATATAGCAGTCTTGTAATTGGAAAACCTAAAATTTATCAGAGTCATCTTGGGAAAAGAACATTTCAAAATTTAGATAATGAGACCCTGATGGCAATGAATCTGGCTCTGACTCTATGGTATGACTATATCCTAGTACTGCTTTCCAATGAATCTTTTCTTTCTCGATGGCTTTATTTCTAAAACTTCAACAGAGTCATAATTAACATTTTCATTTTGCAAATAAGAGAGAAAATTAGTAATATTTGTCATCATTTCAACGTATGGATTAAAAAGCAAATAAGCAAAATGAAAACAGAAGAGCTTCCATTTAAAAACAAAATTACTTCTCTAAATTTTAGGGAGAATTATAGGCATTCTGGGAGCACAGACAATTGTTAGGGATAGCTGGTGAGTAGTTCTCCAGGTGGAGACTGAGGTGAAGATGTCAGAGAGACTATCAGCAGGGGCGAATGACGTTCCTGAGCAAATTTTTCCAGAAGAGAATTTTCTGTATAGAATCACTCATCTATATCCCAGTCTCACAAACCGGCTAGTATGTTTTATTGGCAGGAAAATTGATAAATTGCCATGGCCCAGAGATAGTTTCTGTTTTTACAAATAATGTCCCCCTACATCCCTTGGCTGTTTGTATCTCAAAGCATTAATCTATATTTTTTGGAGGTGCATTAGAAAGTTCTCAGCAGCTCAAAGATTTCCCTTAAAAAGACATTTAAAAAGAATGCTTTTCTTTTGCTCTTCTAAGACTACTAATTGTCATATACATGGTTTCTAAACATCCATTCCTTTCAGAATACCCTTCCTTTCACTCATTTAAAAAAAAAAATCATGCTTTTCTGTATAAAATTAAGGGTGAACTATCACCTTAAAGGGAGCTCTATTAGTCTGGTGTAAAAAGCTGCACTGCAATCTGAAAGGCACACAGTTTAAATCCACCAGATGCTCTGTGGGAGAAGGACTGGCAGTCTCCTTCAATTCAATTTACTGCCGCTGAAAACCCACTTGAGAATCAGCTACGGTTCGGTTCTGACTCAACAGTACACAATAGCATCACCTCAGAAGGGAGCTCTGGTGGCCTAGTGGTAAGCAGTTGTTCTACCAACTGAAAGGCATATGGTATGATTCCACCAGCTGCTCCTCTAAAGAAAGGTGAGCAACCTCTTCTTATGGGATTTACAGTCTCTGAAAACTCGCTGGGAGGAAAGCTATGAGTCAGTTCTGACTCAATTGTACACAACAACAACAGCAATAACCTCACAAGTGAGCTCTGCTGGTCTACTGATATGCAGCTGCACTGCCAACTCAAAGGCATGTAGTTGGAATCCACCTGTGGCTCCTCAGAAGAAGGATGGGAAATCTCTCATGCAGTTTACAGCCTCTGAAACCTGCCTGGAGGGGCAGCCATGAGTCAGTTGTGATTAGTGACATGTAACAAAGCAGCAGTAATCACCTCGAAAGTGATCTAAACCAGGAATGTTTAACCAGAGATATGCATCCAATCCTATTTGCTATGTGATACTGGATAATTTATTCCTGAGCCAACTCTGGGAACATTCTGATATAGTATTTCTAGAAATCTACATTAAAACAAAGCCAAATAAAACCCGCTTAGATGAGTCATAGGCACCTCAATGATTGAAACTAAAAAGCAACAACTTCTAAAATTACGTGTTCTTGCATTTTAAAATGAAATAAGCTATAAAGACGCTTATTTAAATAAGTGCTCAAATTATACAGTTTTGTGTACCATAGAGCTGGCAATGTGATTTGAGCAGCACTGGGTTCCCACCGTTGTAGCATCCCCTAAAGGCATTTATATTATCCCAATTAACATAACCAGGAAGGGAATGTAATTGCTTGAGTAACTGGTAAAGTGAAGGAGGGAGACTTCTAAGGAGCAGCCAGCCAGTCTTGACATGCATTCATTCCTAGAATAATTGTTTTATTAAACCTCAGTAACATGTTACCTTGTACTGTAGGAAACAAGCCTAGAAGGAACTGGAAACAAGACTAATCTGTAGAGAAGGAAGAACTACATAATGTACCAAATGACCAGATGTCGTACTTACTGTTTTTGTTAGGTGCCATCAGTCAACACTGGAAATCTCTAAATATCAAGGTGTAGCAAGGAACCACTGGCTGTACAAAAGAGGGATAAGAATGCCACAGATGGGATCAGATGGTTATAAATAACAAACTTTGCAGAGTTCACATAGTGAGAACAAAGAATCTGCTGTATCTATAATTTATGAAGACTTACAGACTAAAACTCTGTAAAGAGATCCATTAAAATAAATCTTAGAAATGCATGTCTTATAAAAGGAACATTTACTAAGACACACATTTTGACTAAGGCTATGACAATGAACTCTGTCATTTCTTCCTTGCTTACTAAAGTTAAATTTAAAACTTAAGTAAATGTTTTAAAGCTGTATTTAGGTATATATTAAGCAGATAAATATTTATTAATTGTTTATGGATATAAGAGGACCATAAGGGAAGTTATAGATGAATAAGATACACTCTCTTACTCTGGAAACTTACCGCAGACTGGTATAGTGGATGAATTGTTGTACTTTGCATGGATCAAGTTTTCACAAACATTCATATATCATGGGCCTTCTTCCATGGATAGTGAAAGTCTTGCAAATGCTTGACTCCTTTGCTATATATATGTGTAGACACTATGAGTCAGAACTGACTCAATGCCAGTGAGTTGGTAGTAAAAGTTCAAGATACACGATGTGTAATTAGTAGTACCTTAGATTTTGTGTATTTATGTACAATATCACAAATAGAACAAATTCAGTGGTGAAGGTATGTATGTGTGTATTTTGATTTGTTATTATATCCTTATTAGGAATTTTCAGATCTGCTTTAATTCATTATCAATACTTACTTAGTATAACTTTTTAGCCAGACACTGTGTTGGAGATAGAGTTATAAAAAAAAGCAAGCACCACATGGGGACAGTCACATCTGACCCTTATAAACTTCACAAAGGGGAACTGTCCCTATCCACAGCATCAACTATACAAAACCAATTCCCATGAAATCGGATACATCCCCCACACTTCTATACCTCTTCCTACTCATCTCAGCACCAATCTTACTGCTTTGCTGGGTCCAAAATACGATGTGATAGTTCACAGGTCACATAAAAACATATTGGGGAAGGCAAAAGGTTATAGTCCTGATTAATAACAGAATACAGTCAGGACAGCACCCAAAATGTGCACACGGGCACCTCTGCCTCAAGTCTTTAGTAGTTCCCAAGTTCACAGTCCTACCAATATTCACTTCTCTCCAATTGTCCAACAAAGTTCTCAGTTATGCCAATATTGGCTTCCCCCCATCCCCACCCAAGATCTCATCTCATTTTTTCCCCCCTTGCATATCATTTAATTGGATCTGACTAACACAGATGATTGCCCCATCCTCTCCAGCAAAGCATTTGATGGATTCAAACCATACGTCTTTGGAATTGCAGTGAAGCTTTTTGCCACTAGGCCACAAGGACTCCCTAATCTCATCTCATCTCACTTTATATCATGTCTCCGGTTTGACTATGGCTGCTGCTGCTGCCTCCAAGTATGTCCTATATTTTCCTGCTGCTTTTTCACTGTGCTGAAAGTCTCTTTCCTCTTCTTGTTGGGAAAGATTCATCTCTGCAGCTAGAACTCTTAAATTTATTGATGAGACTAATCAATACTCTTGTAGATTGTTGAGACTGACCAGTCCTCTTGTGGAATGGTAGATAGCCAATCTGGTTGTGGATAAGCCAAAACACCTCATTCCTATAGTTCCACCTATCTACATGAGTCAGGCATCTGCTTTCAAATAATGCTAGAAAACTCATATTGAAAGATAAACTCCATAAGAGTCAAATAAATGGCCTTTGTCTTCATAAAAGGTTATTCTTGTTATGTGGCATCAAGTCACCTATATATATAACAGCCCTAAACCCTGCTCTATCCTGTGCAAATCTCACTGTCTCCAACATACCTCCAACACAGGAAAGGAAGACCTCCAATTGATTGATTCATGAAAGGTATGTCTTATTAAAAAGAAATATACAAAAACAAACATTGACAAATAACCAATAGTAATTTATGATAAACACTTTTAACAGAAAGAATGAAAAGGTCTGCCTAATTTAGATTAAGGGGTAAGAGAAGGGTTTTTAAAAATAACAATGAAACAGAACATAAAATTACAAGAAGTTAACCTAGCAAATCAAGAGAAATGGTTTCTCAGGTTGTCTAAGCAAAAAAAAAAAATTTTTTTTATCCAATTTATTCTTGAACTAACTTGTTAATATCTAAGGTTTCAAATGTCATCTAAATGGACACAATGATCAACTTTATTATCAACTTCTTTTTGGATATGGCCTGTGTAGTCTATTCTTTGCCTACCATTTCTATTGGGATGCTTCCAACTTCAAGTATCTCAAGTTAAGTCTTCACCTCTCTTCACTCCCTTTCACCTTGGTTCCTCTTCCAAGCTTTTCCTTGTCAGTGAAAGATACTTCTTTTCATATAGTTATGGAGCTCCCTGTGTTGGAATGGTTAATTTCCCAACTATTGACGAAAGGTTATGCATTTGAACCCACCCATGACTTTGAGAGAGAAAAAATTATAGCCTATAAAATCGAGTATTTCTACTCTGTCCTATTGTTAATGAATCTTCCTCCAATCCTGATGCTACATTTCTCCTCACACAGCCCAGCCTCCTGGATAATCTGTTCTGCATATGGATTAAAAAGGTAAGTAGACAGGACACATCCTGGGTGTACACCCTTCCCAGTTTTGAATCATGCAGTTTCCTTGCTCTGTTCAGATGACTGTCTCCTGGTCCAAGTATAGGTTTCTCATTAGCACAATCAAGTGTTACCAAAACAAAACAAACAAACCCTAAAAAACCCCAACAGACACCAACAACAATGTATGTTTGTTCTTACCAGAAACTCGAAAGTTACCTTGGGCTCCTTGTTCTCCACATACTCTTATCCAGTCTGTACACTATAGACTGGACTATTCCCAAGGTTTGTTTTGTTTTTATTATTATTAATGTTAATGAAAATTTACAGACACTTTGGAATTCCATTCATTCATTTTTGCACTTTTCTCCCTGTCCACTCCTCACCCCCAGCAATGAAATTCTTTTATTGTTCTACAATCCCTCCTTCAAGGTCCACTCCACCATGCAGCCTTCGTTCTGGACTCCTGTCATGTTTTAAGCAGATCTCTCCCTCATCTGCTTCAATGCAGTATACATTGCTCATCCCATCCTTCTCAGTCTCCGTGAAACCCAGATGTAAGTCCTATTCTATAACAGTGGCACCATGCAGCATTTGCCCTTTTGTGACTGAGATATTTCACTCAGCCTAATGTCCTCCAGGGCCACATATTTTGAATAATATTGCATGAGTTCCTTGTTTTTCAGTGCAGCATAGTATTCCATTGTATGAATATACCACAGCTTCCCTATCCATTCGTTTGTTGATGGGCACTTAGGTTGTTTCCAACTCCTTGCTATTGTGAACAAAGCCATGATAAACATGGGTGTGCATATATCTGCTTGCATGGCAGTTATGGTCTATTTGGGGTATATTCCCAGTAGTGGAATTGCTAGGTCAAATGGTATCTCTATTTGCAACTTTTTGAGAAAGCGTCACACTGCCTTCCACAGTGGTTGCACCATTTTACACTCCCACCAACAGTTAATAAGGGTTCCAGTTTCTCTACAACCTCGCCAGCATTTGTTGCTTGCTGTTCTATTAAATTTTGCTATTTTTACAGGGGTGAAACGATATCTCATAGTTGTTTTGATTTGCATCTCTCAGAACTATGGATTTTGAACTTTTATTCATGTGCTTGTCGGCCATCTGAATGTCTTCCTTGGTGAAGTGTCTGTTCATATCCTGTGCCCATTTTTCAATTGGATTGTTTATCTTGTTGTGCTCAAGTATTTTATAAATTCTAGATATAAGTCCCTTATCTGACATGTCATTGCCAAATACTTTTTCCCAGTCGGTGTCTTCCCTTTTTCCCTGTTGGAGAAGTGTTTGGATGTGCATAGGGATTTGATTCTTAGAAGGTCCCATTCATCTATTTTATCTTCTCCTGCTTGTAGATTATTCCCAAGTTTTATTAATTCTCAAATCTCGCTTCTCACCTGGACACCAATTCATACTCACAATTTTCACTTGATTTACTACAACCAATGGGAACAAATTATATATCTGTGCCTGAATGTAACTGTAGACATGCATCTAACGACTAAGCATGCCATTCTAAGAATCCTAGAAAATTCTTGAATATTATAAAAATGACTCTGCTAAATTAATTTTGAAGTGCCTTTAAATAAGATGAAGGCGTACATAGAATCATTGTATGAAAAGAACTGAGTGACTCAGAAGAATTTCATGAAACAACATATGATTAAGAAGCAATGGTGCTGAAGAAGGAAGTTCAGGTGAAAGAAGTGGCCAAATACAAGGCCCTAGGAGTTGATGGAGTATCAGTTGACATATTTCCACAAACAGATTCAGCCATGGACATGCTAACCAGGTTGTGCCAAGAAATATGGAAGACAACAACCTGCCCAACTGATAGAAAGAGATCCGTATTTCCCATTCCCATTCCCATCACTAATATCACATACTACCAGAAATACAAGCTGGCTTTAGAAGAGGCCAAGGCAATAGAGACATCATAGCCAATGCCAGATGGATGTTTGCTGAAATCAGAGAATACCAGAGAAATGTCTATCTGTGTTTCATTGATTATGCAAAGGCATTTAACTTTGTGGATCACAATGATTGTAACTAATCTTGAGAAGAATGGGAATCACAGAATACTTGTTTAGTACTCGCGGGAAACCTATACTTGGACCAGGAAGCAGTCATCAGAACAAAACAAGAAAACACTGCATGGTTCAGAATCAGTAAAGGAGTGTGTTAGGGATGCATCCTGTTTCCATACCTTTTCAATCTATATGCAGAACAGATCATCTGGGAGGCTGGACTTTATGAAATGGAATGTAGCATCAGGATTGCAGGAAGACTCATCCACAACCTTTATTAGGCAGATCACATAACCTTGCTTGTTGAAACTGAGGAGGACCTAAAGCATTTGCTGCAGAAGATCAAGGACTGCAGTCTTCAATATATATTAAATCTCAGCATCAAGAAAACAAAGATTCTCACCACTGGGCCAATTGGAAGCACAAGAGAAGAGATAACAATTTCAAGAGAAGTGTTAACAATTTCAGCTTGCTCTTGGCACCAGCAGTCAGTAAATCAAAAGTTGAATAACATCAGGAAAATACCTCTACAGAACTGAAGAGCAATGATTCAGTCTAGAGACTAAGGTGCACCTGATCCAGGTAATGATCTTTGTAATTTTTTGCTATGTATCAGAGAACTGGACAATGACTAAATATGACAGAATAAAAGTTGATGCCTTTGAGTTGTGGTTCTGGAGAATAATATTGAACATACCATGGACTGCCAAGAGTACAAACAAGTCTTTCCAGGAGAGGGTGAAATCCAGTTTCTCCTTGGAGACAAGGATTCTGAGACTCCATCTTGCATACTTTGTACATGTTTATAATTGTAATTTATTTTGTCATTATTTATTTCTAAATTACTGATACTCCCTCCTGCTTTCTGTTAGTTGTTGAAGATGCTTTAAAAGACCCACATTATTACATAGAAACATATTTATTTTTGTCAAGCTTTTGGTTGAAGTTATTTCTGAAAAATATCCTCTAAAAACAATCTCATTTTGTGATTACTGTTTACCAGTTAATAAAATCTAAGGCCATTTGTATTAGGATGTAGGGAAAATATTGAAATTAGCACTAGATCAATTTTATTCTGTTCTAAAATACAAAGCAATGCAAAATTTTCTAGGCATATTTATCAGTCTTAATCAAAACTACTGGAAAGTTATTTTTGGAAGGACATAGAAAACTTCTGTAAATGCACAATTGCAACTATGTGTTGTTATTGTTTTTCTGTACCACTGAATCAGAACCGAGTCATCTGACTCTCCAGCAAGATTTCATAGGCAGTGAATTTCATATACATGGGAGGAAATTGACCATCTTTCTCCTGTGGAGTAGCTGATGGATTAGAACCATAAGCCTTTGGTTTGGCAATGCAGTTCCTTGCCACTAAGCCACCCGAGCTCCAACTATATGTAAGATAACTGATTAGCTTTATAAAGTACAGAGTTACTGAAGGTATAATAAATATTCCCTGGTTGTGACTCTTAATTTGGGTAACAAAACAAATCTGTCTCAGAAATACAGTCAGAATGTTCCTTAGAAGGAACATTGGATTGTTTATCTTGTTGTGCTCAAGTATTTTATAAATTCTAGATATAAGTCCCTTACATGTCTGGGACATGTTGTCAGGAGAGACTAGTCTCCGGGAAAATATATGCTTGATCAAGTACAGTGAAAATGCAGAAGACCCTCAGTGAGAAGGATTGACATAGCAGCTGTAACATCGGCTCAAACAAAGCAAGGCATGTGAGAACGGTGCAGGACAGAGAGTGCTTCCTTCTGTCATGCGTGGGGTCCCTGTGAATCGGAACCAACTCAAAGGCATTAAAAAGACATTTTCATTGTTGGGGATCTCCTGTCCCAGGTTTTTAGAGAAATCTTCAGCTAGCACAGAAAAACCTTCTAAAAGTCCCTTAAACAAAAGTAAACATACTATTACATATAATAAAAATTCTTGAGAGAGGCCAGTCCCAGAGTTAGGTGATTCACATTTTTAAATAGATGTCACATTGTTAGAGTTTCCAAAGGAAACTGGTTTTTCAGTCAACAATCCATACACATTTTGTCATAAGACTTTGGGTGAAGTCCCTACAGTACAACTTCTCATCTACTTTCTACCTGTTTTTCTTGTCTCTTTCTCTCCTTCTTTTCTAATAATCCTGAGCTTTGACCTTGGACAAAGGCTGCCCTTTTGATTATCAGTGGTTATTATTTAAGGAACAAATACCTCCCTGGAACTATTATATCTCTTATTAAAAGGAAGAAAACATTCCAGAGGTCCATTTAGTTTATTATCCATAATTTTGTTATGTATCCTAAACTAAAATTTGGTAAGGGACTTAGAATGTCGTACTGATTTAAATCAGTAGTTGTTGTTAGATACCAACAAGTGGAGTACAATTCATATCGACCCTATGAAGAGCCATCCTGAAACCTGCCCTAGCCTGTGCCATCCTCATCATCTCTGATACACTAGACCCCACTGCTAGCGTCACAATGTCAATCCATCTCATTGGGGGTCTTCCTTTCCTTCACTGGCTCTCCATATCTCCCAGCATGATTTCCCTGTCCAAGCCTTGTCTAGTTACATGTCCAAAGTATGAAAGATGAAGCTTCCTCATCCTTGACTCCAGGGAGCACTCTGGTTACACCCATGCCAGAGCATATCTGTTCTTTCGGTAGTCCATGGGATATTCTGTCCCAATACCTAAAACCTGGGAGTTCTAAGATCCAGGGACTGATTACTCAGCCAACAAGGTACCATTATGTTTACTGTGCTCACTTACTAATCTGCACTGAGAAGATTTACGTGTTTTCACATCAAAGACTGAGTTTACTTTACTTACTAGTTCTTTGATCCCTGTTAGGGATTGTAAACTTGAAAGGAGGATTTGATTCTACGTAAAAGTTCCATATAATCTTTGACATGGTGAAACAATGTGAAAGTGTTTACTACAGGTTAATAAGTAAGCACAGGCAATCTTATGCTTACCTGTTATTGAGTAAGCTGATATTGTGGACCTTTCCCTTGTGTTTACAAGGTTAAAATCATTTTCCCAATATTGCTATAGAATGATTTACCCTTTTTCACAATGTTGACCTCTGCACTCATGCACCTAAACAAGCATGAGTAACTGCTGGATTTTTAGTATAAATCAAGAAAACCGCATCAAATTGTTTTAGTGATTATTGTATTTTTCACTACTAGGTCTTTCTTTTTGGCTTTTTGTTTGTTTTATAGTGTTTAAGGCCATTTTAAGTTATCCTTGATGAAGTAGGAGAAATATACTGATTTTGTTACATCTTATGCATTCTTTCATATGGGTGCTGCTGAGATGTGAAAGAGCTAAGAGTAGTTCTGCTTGGTTATCTAAGTGGGGTTGTTAAGTGCTATCAAGTCACCTGCGACCCATAGTGATCCTATATATACAGCAGCTCTGAACCCTGCCCTGTCCTGAGCCAGTCTCACTAATTCTGACACACCAACCCCCATTGCCCCAGTCACTGTATCAATCCATCTCATCAGGGGTCTTCCTCTCAGTAGCACTTGTGTAATTCAGTTGTGATGGGAAATGACACACTTTTTTTTTCATGAAATATATATATATTTTAACAAATATATATATGTTGTTGTTAAGTACCATCAAATTGTAGATGACTCGTAGCAACCCTATGAACAAAAGACCTGAACACTTGTATAACTTTGGTCATTTCTCTATGTTCATAGAGTTTCCAGAGACAAGCCATTTCGGAAGTGGATGCCACTCCTGCTTCCAAGCTTGGTTAAATTGGGAAGTTCCATCAAACACTGTCCACCGTGGGTAACCATTATCTCATTTGGCACATCAGTGTCACAGTGTTCAGCATCACAACAACCACAAGTTACCTCTGTACAGCAATTCACAGACCAGTGCTATACCATTTAGAAGAATGTTTGACCAAAACCAATTTCAACCAGGCTTGAGGGGCACAGATTAAAATCATCCACCTTTGGCTTGGTAGCATAACTTCCTGTCTACTAGGCCAACAGAGCTCTCTCTGTGTTGTCACTGTTGTTAAGTGCCATCGAGTTGTAGATAACTCATTGCAACTCTATGAACAAAAGACCTGAACACTTGCATAACTTTGGTCACTTCTCCATGTTCATAGAGTTTCCGGAGACAAGCATTTTGGAAGTGGATGCCACTCCTGTCTCCAAGCTTGATTTAATTGGGAAGCTCCACCATAACTGGTGGTTATGGTAACAGTATTGGTTACAGATCATAAAATTCAAGCTTTCAGGTAAAATTAGATTAAACAACTTATAACTTCTATTCTGAGCTTGACAGCTTCCCAGTACATAGAGGTTTTTCTATGATAAGATCATTGATGATATTAATAAAAGTGAATTTTTGATACAATAAAAATAAGGTCTGTAAGTATTTGAAAGATCTGTATAATTTGGTGAAGTAGTATACTCCAGATGATCCCTGCCTACATGGGTAAAAGATCAATTCAAAGAACAAACAGATCAACAGATTTAAGTGTTATGGAGTACAAAATATTTTTATCTTTTCAGATTCCATGTTGCAAATAAACACAAAAAAACTAGTACTTGAGTTTGGGTTTAGTATCAAAGAACATCGAAATTTATTTGAAAATTCTTTTTAAATGGTTCTTTCTTTTCTACTTCAAATTTTTATGAAGCTCAGTTTTCCTTTAACATCCTTTAGCTAAAAGCAAATATGATAAACCATATCTTCTATTGTGCCAGACTTCTCAACATTTACCAGGAGAAATATAGCTGGGTTCTATAAAAATATTGTTCATATTATACAATTAGCTCACTTTTTTGTAAATTAATTAATATTTTTTTAAACTTAAACAGCAGGAATGAGTTTAGTTTGAGGTTCACAGGTTCCAATAGTCTATCTGACCTGCAAGGCTGATCATTTTAATATTTTTTTAAATTTTACTCAATTGCAGTTGATAGATATGACTATTAAGTTGTCTTGGCAAACTCAAATATTTTTAAGAGTGTGAATCGATGGCACATAACAACAACAACAAAGGACTCTTGAAAATAAAAACTGAAGACATTAGCTTGAGTCTCCCCTGACTATGTATGTGGTCTTCTGGCCCAACTGACTAAGAACAAGTGGAGATAGAAGGTCAGGTAGTGCAAAGGAGAGCAGTAACTTGATTAGATAGCAGTGCTCAGCCAAGGTAAGGGAACTCTGGAGGCTTAGTGGGAAGGAGCTCTACTGTCAACCTAAAAGTGCGTGGTTTGAATCTACAAGTTGTTTTGAAAGAGGAAGATGGACAATCAACTCCCACATGATTTAAATCCAGTGGCGGCTCAGCTATGGGTCGGTTCCCATTTGATGGACACAACAACAACCACTGGTATAGGGAAGGAGCAGGAGAATTTTCCAGATGGCAATCAACAAGCCATACCCTCTTTTTTTGGGGAAATGTTAAGGAGCCTTCTTGATGTGATGTGTTGCATGTTGTATTTACTGACGTAAAAGTCAGTAGTTTAGTCTACCAAGTGTTTTGTGGGAGGATAGGCAGAGTCCTCTCTTAAAGATTTATAACTTCAGAAACGCCATGAAATCAACACAATGCTAGTGGGTTTTGTTTGGAGGGCATTTAGGGAGGTAAGGGGTGGATCATGTTGGCAAAGTCCTCACAGGTTTCAAGAATGGAGGCCTCAGTGTTTTCTCTAAAAGCTGTACAGAGAAATAGGGCAGGCAGTTAGTTGCCTTTCATGATGTCCCTTAGAGAATTCAGAATGAGAATCTGCTCTTGTCCTAGAGATCAAAAGTCACGAGTGCACGTTTCTTTCACAGAGTGCACAAATAGTATGTTACAATTAATGAACCAATGTTGATATACTTATTAACTAAAGTGTATAGTGCATTCCGATCTCCTTTGTTTTCACCTAATGACTTTTTTTCTGTGGCATTTGAAGAGTACTGGTCAGTCTTTTGAGCTGAAGTACTGAGGAATGTTGACATTTGCCATTGCTTGCTATGCATCAGAGAGCTGGACAATGACTAGGGATGACAGAAGGAGAGTTGATGCCTTTGAGCTGTGGTGCTGGAGAATAATGTTGAATATACCATGGACTGCTAGGAGAACAAACAAGTTCATCCTGAAGAGGGTGAAGCCAGACTGCTCCTCGGAGGCAAGGATTCTGAAGATTCATCTGGCATGCTTTGGACATGTTGCAAGGAGGGATCAGTCCTTGGAAAGGGACGTTATGCTTCAAAGGGTGGAGGGACAGCACAGGAGAGGAAGACCCTGGATGAGATGGATTGATTCAGTGACTGGGGTAATGGGTGTATCAGAGACAATAAGATTTGCACACAATAGAGCGGGTTTAGGGCTGTTGTACACAGGGTCTCTATGAAGCAATTCAATGGCACATAACAATAAACAATAACAAGTGTGAAGAAGACAACAGTGGTAAAGCACTTATGCCAACATGAGAGATAATCAATACACTATAACCTGATGCTCAGTTACCTAAGGTAGAGTTTGTTAGATGTCTGCGTTATAAAATTATACTGTTTTCCCATCCTTCCATATTGTACCATTGAAAAGAAGACACTATTTGTGGCCTACACTTGAGTATGTGTGGATATGTTGTTGTCCGCTGAGGATGGAGTAACCACATTTCTTATTTGGAATTTTTGTGTATGGAGGATTTGTTTCTTTTCCTTTGCTTATTTGTTCATTTAATTATTATGCCAGTATGATCTTGTGGATATTTACTTTATATTTTGGGTACAAAATTTTATCACATTGGTCATTGGGAGCTCCGTCAGTTGGCCCTTTTGTCCCTTTGGCATACCCCCGTTTAGTCATGACTGTTGAGGAAGCATAGTTGTGCACCGAGAAGGAGTTGAGGAAACAGTAGAGTAAGGGAGAGTTAAATTGCACTTCAAAGTGATGCCTTGTACGTGTCTTTACAAATCCTAAAGAAATTCTAATCTCAAAAAAACACAAGTAGATAAAATAAAAACCAAACCAATCCATAAAAAAAGAAAGTAGCAAAACTTAAAAATCCCAGAATGAGCAAATTAGATGAACAATGAAGATTCCGCTTATCTGATGCCACATATCTGATGAGACAGTTGTTGTTGTTATGTGCTGTTGAGTCACTTGTGACTCATAGCGACCCTATGTACAACAGCCCTAAACTCTGCTCTATCCTGTGTCAATTACACTGCCTCTGACACACTCATCCCGATTATCCCAGTCACTGAATCAATCCACCTCATAGAGGGTCTTCCCCTCTTGCGCCATCCCTCCACCCTACCAAGTATGATGTCCCTCTCCAAGGACCTGCCCCTCCTTACAACATGTCCAAAGTATGTCAGATGAAGCTCCAGAATCCTTACCTCCAAGGAGTAGCCTGGTTTAACCTACTCCAAGTTGAATCTGTTTGTTTACTTGGCAGTCCATGGTACATTCAATACTCTTCTCCAGCACCACAGCTCAAAGGCGTCAATTCTCTATCCTTCCTAGTCATTGTCCAACTCTCTGATGCATAACAAGTGATTGCAAATACCATGGCCTGTATCAGGCGCATCTTAATCTCCAGAGAGACACCGTTGTTCCTGAGTACTTTAGAGGTCCCTAACGGCAGACTTTCCCATCGCGATACGCTTTTTGATTTCCTGACTGCTGGTGCCAAGAGTGTTGACTGTGGAGCCGAGCAAACTGAAGCTGTGAACAATCTCAATCTCTTCGCCATCCATCCTGACGCTGCCAATTGGTCCAGTGGTGAGAATCTTTGTCTTCTTGACATTGAGCCTCAATCCATATTGGAGGCTGCAGTCCTTGACCCTCTGCAGCAAGCACTTCAGGTCCTCCTCAGTTTCAGCAAGCAGGGTTGCCACCTGCATAACACAGACTGTTGATAAAGCTTCCACCAATCTTGACCTCACATTTCTCCTCTTAGAGCCCAGCCTCTCAGATAATCTGTTCTGCATACAGCTTGAAAAGGTATGGAAATAGGACACATCCCTGACATACACCTTTCCCAATTTTAAACCATGCAGTGTTTCCCAGCTCTGTTCTGATGAGTGCCTCTCCCAGAACACTTGGTCATTCTGATGAGACTAAGAAAAAATTTATTGTCTGTTCTTACTGCTTTTTATTTGGTTAAATACATTTTTTTTCCAAATAGAGGGCAATGTGGTATTAATTATAATGTAAGCATGCCAGAATATTTGATCCATTAAAAACTTCTCTGTGAATGCCAATATTACATGATTATAGAGAAAATTATTTGATCTTTGGTCACCCTTAAATTCCTACAAAGACTTGATCTCCAGAAATACTATAAAAATATTTCTGTTTAAATAAGTCAAATTTATCACAGTGAGTATATTCTAGCATCAAAGCAATCAAAAATGAGACAACAGGGTGTGTTCATTTTTGTTTTTTATCATTTACTTTGTCAAATTAACTGAAGATGTTTTAAAGTTTTACAGGGGACAAATGAGGGGAGAGAGTATTGGGAGCATTGTTTGATAGCATGTAGGTAGGTTAAAGATGAGAAAAAAAAAAATACTAATTCTTCACTCTTCCTACATACACCACTACCAGGCATCTTTCATGCTATGGATCAGAGAAGTCATTTCCATCAGCCTTTCTAACAGTATTTTATATAGTAGCTACTTTACACCAAGCAAACTTCTAGCTGTTGGTCATATTACTTTGAACTAGGCCCGACCCTCTGCTATCAATGTATAGGTAAGTATGGGGAACATTTTGGTCCAGGGAAGGAGTAGTGCTGTCTGCTACCGAATATGCATTGTGGTAGAGGTAAATTTAAGAACTGACAAAAGACTTGCTAAACTTAGAGTTGGTCTGAAAATGAACAAAGACAAGGAATCTTCTCATAGTGACATCAAAACCAAATATTGAAGGTAAAGGGCAGGAGGAGAGAGGTGAGGGGACAGTTTAAACAAAGTCAAAAAGGCCATTTGAGAAAGAAACACATCTTTCTCTTGTCTGATCCACAGAGTTCTAGAGAAGTACTTGTAATAGAAGTACAATGTATATGAGTGAAAAAAAAATTTAACAGTCACATTAAGAAAATAAAAGGAATCAATTGAAATCACTTTTAGCTAATAATTATTTCTGTTCAAACATTCTTCTAAGTGGTATAGCACTGGTCTGTGCATTGCTGTACAGAGGTAACTAACTAGTGTTTGCTATGAAGCTGAACACTGTGACACTGATGTGTCAATTGTGATAATGCTTACCCATGGTGGACAGTGTTTGGTGGAGCTCCCCAATTAAAACAAGCTTGGAAGCAGGAGTGGCACCCACTTCCAAAATAGCTTGCCTCTAGAAACTCTATGAACTTGGAGAAATGATGAAAGTTATACAGAGTTCAGGTTTTTCATTCATAGGGTTGCTATGAGTCATCTATGACTCAACGCTACTGACAACAACAATTACTTAGCCCTATATATCCACACCTTTATTATTGTATCATATTGTCAATATTTAAGGGATTTCTTGGACTTTAGCAATCCTATGTATATTTTTCTCTTACACCACCTCCCTATTTAGACTAGCCACATTTCAAGGACTCAGTAGTCACATGTACCTGGTGACTATCATATTAAATACTAAAATTCTAGGGTAAATGTTGTGGTTATTGTGTGCCTTTATAGCTATCCTGACTCATACCAACCCTTAAAACTCCCCTCACCAAGATGCAGATGACCAAATCTTTTTTTTTTTCTTGAAGCCACTGTCAGGTTCCAATCATTAGGGCCATAGCCATCGTGTCCCTAGGGCTCCCTGAGTGAGATGATGAGAGATGAATCTGCAGGAGTAATATGAGAGCAGCCCAGGTAAGCGATTAACCCTCAAAGAGGCTTTGAAAAGAGGGACAGTGCAGGAGGGAAAGACCCTCTATGAGGTGGATTGATTCAGTGGCTGGGGTAATTGGGATGGGTGTGTCAGAGGCAATGTGATTGGCACAGGATAGAGCAGGGTTTAGGGCTGTTGTACATATGGTCGCTATGAGTCGCAAATGACTTGACGGCACATAACAACAATAGCAGTTATATTGTCACTGGAGGTGAACTTGACCAGGAGGCCAATTATGTAGTTCTAACTAGCTCTGGAGGACTAGTGGCAAGAAGCTATGCTACAATGCCGAAGGCATGCAGTTCAAGTCCCCCGCTGCTCCATGTGCGATTAACTGCCTTTGAAATCCCACCAGAGGGTCAGCTATGGATCAGTTCCAACACGAAGCCTCATCATTCTTGCCTCCAAAGTGCACTCCAGTTGCTCCCTCTTCAAGACATATTTGTTTGTTCTTTTAGCTGTCCATGTTCAGTGCGCTTCTCCAACATCATAGCCCAAAGGCATACATTCTTCTGTCATCCCTATTCATGTTCCAGCTCTCAGAAACATAGCAAGTGATTGAAAAGACCATGGCCTGAATCAGACGCACCTTAGTCCTCAAACTGACATCTTTGCTCCTCTATAATTTGGAGAGGTTCCTGACTGCAGATTTTCCCACTGCAATGTATTTCCTTGTTTTCTCACTTCTGGTACCACGGATATTAATTGTGGATCCAAGCAAAATGAAATTGTTGATAGTTTCAATCTCTTCCCTATCCATCCTTTTTAACTAATAGGAAAACATAAATAAAACCAAACCCACTGTCACTAGGTTATATTTCATCTCAAAGCAACCCTACAGGGCAGCGTCTTTCTCCTGTGGTGTAGCTGGTAGGTTAAAGCTGCTCATCCAGGGCTTAAACCACTTTTAACAAGCTGCTTCTTTCTCTAGCTGTGTTTGTTCATAAGTGTCATTAAGTTGGAATTGACTCACAGCTGACTCTTCTGAAGGTTTTTATCCCACAAGAGGAAACTTCTTTCCCCACTTGTAACAGGACCCAAGTAGACGTGTTACACTTCTTCAAAGGTACACAACAATAACAACAAGAACAACACAAATATTGGTACTTCAAATCCACCCCGTGGCTTTGTGAGAGAAAGGGCCTGCTGATTTCTTCCCAGAAATATTTCAGCCTACGAAATCCTATGGGGTAGTTTTACTCTGTCGTAGAAGATCTTTGTGAATCACAATCAACTGGTGCCTCACAATACCATGCGTGTCCCAACCCACCAACCATATTTACCACTTCTGGCTCAGTTGTCTAAGTCCACAGACTCTGCTTGATCTTTGATTTCTCATGTTTATAAACTGCATGTCAATGAGTTTTATTCTACTTCTTTGACAATTCTAAAACCACTTACTTATCTTCTATCATTTATTACATGATTCAATGGTACATAACATAGCTTCTTCAATGTATTATCGTAGTAATGCTGCTGTCATAAATTATCATGTTTGGTGCCTTTGTATAACAATACAAAGTTATAACATTGTAATGGGTGCTGTCATAAATTATCCCTATTATAACACTGTAATGGGTGCTGTCATAAATTATCCCTAACTTGGTGGCTTTGTATAACAGTTCAAAAGTGACTTCCTTTTGTTCTCAAGGTAGCATCCAGGCACCTTAACATGGTATTAAAAAGCGTTGGTTACTTGTTCTTTCCTATTTCCCAAAATCCCCTGTGACAAGTGTACAACAAACAACTTTGTGTTCTAGTCAGTTTCTACTATTTTCAGTTCCCTAAAATGTCCTGTTTGTATCTTAAATCAGCTTCACTAGGGGGATATTATAGTCCGCAATTGACCAGTTCTCCATTGATAGCAAAAGAGTAGGTCAGATTTCAATTACTATGATTGATGTCATTAAAACACATCTGTCTAATTTTAAATACAAGTTGGCTGGTATAAATAAATACTTGGAAAACCACATCAAATCACCAAGAGTGAGTGGAGGGAACAGGTGGATTTTCAACAGACTATGCAATGAGATCTGGCTTTCTAGAATGGAACATTGTGCAAGAACTCATTTCTTTCTTCTGCTAGTTTATAGACAACTTGATAGTTGTCTTTCCTTTCCTTTTGGAAATCTGAGTGTATCGCCAATTTTTGACGTTTGCTGCCGTAGTGAATTCGATGACAGTTGTATGGAATATTAGCCATACTGACTCAATGAGTGGGTAAGTAAAGGTAAATGAAGGGCTAAAATAAATAGAAAGCCTTTAAAGCTCAGGTGGGCTAGAGGTAAGAAGCTGCACTACAATCCCAAAGGCACCTGGTTCAAATCCACCAGCTGCTCTGTGGAACAAGGGAGGTAATCAATTCCCATGTGATTTACTGCCTCTGAAAACCAGCTGGAGGGTCAGTTATGGGTCAGTTCCAACTTGACAAAACACACAATAACAAGAGCAACCCATCTGCTATGTAGCCTGCAACTGACCAATTCTCCATTGGCAGAAAATGAACAGGTCACATTAGCATGAATATGATACCACTAACATCCATCTGATTCTGCCCAATTTTAAATAAGACATTACTGCTGTAAACAAACATTGATAAACGACACCAAATCACTGTGAGGAAGGAGTAGACATTCAACTGAACATATATCATCAGATTGGCTCACTAACATTCTAGTTGATTCTTATAAGAACCCCTCCATGCCCCATGATTCTTATAGACCTCAGGGGATTGGAAACCTTGCTGAGAAACTAGAATAAACATATCCTGTGGAGTTGATTCCACTAATAAATCTGGAAGAGAATGCAAAACAAGACAAATATTTATAAGTATTTTAGTACACTTTAATGGTTCTTTTCTTTCACTGATAATTATGTTGAAATTGTCTGCAATATCTATATACAAGTGAGCCAATAGTTTATGGTTCTCCTGATTTTCTTTTTTTCTTCTTCTTTAAATGAACCATCTTTGCCCGGAGAGCAGTATTAATACCCTCACAAACTATGCAGACTTACACAAACCTGATATAAGAAGTACTATGTGAGGAAAAAGGGCTTGGCCCATAGAATCCTGGCTCTGCCTCATTGTGGCCACCTGTATATTGTGTGGCTACTTCACTTTCTTATATGTACAATCAGGATAATAATATCCACCTCCCAGGGCCATTGTGGAAATGAAACAAGTTGAGAGCATTTTAAATGGTTCTTCGAGCATGGTAAGCAATGTGTAAAGTAATTGTTCGTATTGGTTAGGACTAGTCATTTTAAACCCCTCAGTTTGATGTGTTTAGAGTGGGAGAAAGATTGAACCATAGCCACTTAGAGAAACCACTGACATTGTGATAGGAATGAAACAAACTCGAATTTGGTGAAATGGTCTGAGGCTGTGGATGGCATCATCTGTGGGGGAAGAAAGCAAGCCAAGCTGTTAACTCTTGGGCACTACCAGAAGTGTCCCTTGAAAATATGACATTTCTGAAACTTTCTAATAAGTCCTAGAAAAAAAAAGTTATTTATAGGAGTCTATGTACCATGAAGAATAGCAATGTGACTTATTAGAAAATAAAATGTGATTTAAGCATTACTTAGTACAATAGAAAAAAATCCTGAAATCTCCACAAGCTACTCTTGTTTTGACAATTCTTTTATTGCTTCCTCTAATATTTTGAATATTGTTGCATTCTTACTGTCAGTTTTTAAATAAATAAAGGTAAGCAATATCTGTTAAATCAAGTGTATCTTGATGCACTTGATTTGTTTTATAAATGTCAACTGTGAAATGAATCTTCTTATTAATTACTTTGAAGCCCTTTTCAAGTTTGAAATTTGCTCTCATGTGATAATATTTTAAGAGCAATTTTAAAAGTGAGTTTATGAAATTCATGAGTTAAAGAAATGAAACTTCAGCCTGCCAATGTCTGTTATAACCCACTAGTCAACCGTGAGAGCTCTGTATGGAATTGTGCTGAGAACTCAAAGACCACAGCTCTCTGGAGGTTCTAATCTATCAATAGCTGAGGGAGAAAGATGGACAATCTTCTCCTGTGCAGATTTATTTACAGCCTCAAAAACCCAATGGAGGATCAACTGTGAGTTGGCAATAAGTCCGAGTATTGAGGATTCTGCATATCAATTCATCTTGTTGAGGGTCTTCCCTCTGTTTGGCTGACCCTCTACTTTTTGAGGATGATGTCTTTCTCCAGACTGACCCCCTCCAAAGCACCAGAGCAAAGGTTCACTATTTTCACTTCTTCCAAGTCAGATTTATTCTTTTAGCAGAACATGATATCTTCAATATTCTTCATCAGTGCCAAAACTCAGGGTATCAGTTCTTCTTTTAGTCTTCCTTACTCAGTGTCCAACTTTCTGATGTATGATGGGAACCTAGATATATTTATTTATTGTTTTCTCCTTTCTTAAAATGTCCTTTTCAGAAAAAAAAAGTATGATTCCAGTATAATTAAGTAATACACTGGTAGTAGCATCCAAGGCTCCCGCAACATGCTCTATTGTCAGTATCTGGGTTATAAAGAAATAATAAAATGGCAATAACATTGATCTGCTGTGCAGAAGGTCGCTCTGAGTCAGAATGGCTCAGTGGTAACTGACAATGAAGACAAGCATCCTGGGAGTTCCCTTTGGTTTCAAGCATTAGGAGATCCATTCTAAGTGTGGAATCTCAGGGACTGATGAGCACTATAGAGTTCATTTAGGGTTGAGAAGCCTTCTTGACACCATTATTTAAAGTCCACAAATGTGTGCTATGCCTGTTAGCTTAGTTCTTATCTGAGCTTTTTGCTACTGTTCCTTCTTCAAAATGAGTCTTCCCCTTTCTGCTGGGCCAAGCCTATTCTTATCTTGGAAAGGACTTACCATGGCAAATCAGAGTCTTTGCAATTCCATTTTCTTGTCTGACTGCCAGAAGAGATGTCTAATGTTAAAGGCCTTTGGTGTGTATAACCAACACTTAAAATGAAGGGAGCTGGCTGCTGAGAACCGGTCTAATGTAAGGATCAGCTGGTCAAATAATGCATACATTAATTCCTTTCAGTGGGGAGTGTCTTTGAATTGTGTTTCATTTCTCCAGTCTATTTTTGTCTATGCAGATAGCCTGAGATCCAGTTTTGTTGCAGAAGCTCAGAATATCAGAATGATCTCACTTGACTGGCACCTCAATTAAGTTTATTCCTCACCAGAGTTGAATTAGCTCACTTCTTCTTGCCTTCACATGCCCTCCTCACAGTGGTGGGTCCCATGGAAAAGGAGGGCTTTTCCCAACTCTTTAGAAAGCAGTGTAAATTTAGTCCTGTTCCTCTAATGAGATCTCCCATGAAAGATCTCAAAGCCCACTTGGCTTTATTTTAAGAATGACAATCTTTAGATTCTGTAGAAAATGAGACAATAAAACCATAATTTCTGAAGGGATCAGAAAATGGCTGCCTCATATGTCACCTTCCCATCCTAACTTTAGACCAACCCTTTTAATGGCACAACCCTCTTAATGGCTTCACATAACAGCAATAGGGACTAGCTTTTACTTCTCCCTGACTCCCAATCCAGAGTTGAGGACTAGGTCTCAGTGTCTAAAAATTAATAAATGGTTGACTTTGAGCTGAACACTTCCTTTCCTATTTCTTTCTGATCTTGCCTGGTACTTCATCCTCTTCAACTAATGATCACTCCAGGAACTACACTGTCATGATTTTATCTGAACAAAACATTCCTGGCCACGTAGAAAGAAAAGTTTAAGCTGAAGATGAACTTAAGAAGGTTTTCTATTATTAATTTAATAATCTTTGGTTATTACTAGTTTGATTTATGGAAAGAATAATTTCATTTGAAAGGTATGATATCCTAGGAAAAAACTATCACTGAACGTTTTTTTGTGAGCAATGGCTATTTTCGTCTCTACCATCACCAGTTGCCTCAAGCTGATTGAGACCCATGTTAGAGTAGAACTGTGCTATCTAGAATTTCCTTCTTTCCTTTTTTTTTAAAAGAAATTATTTTGTTGTTGAGTATACACAGCGCAACGTGTTAATTCAGCCATTTTTACATATTTTGTACATTTTGTTATAGTACTATGTTTTATCATTTTCACTGTTTTACTTCTCTGTTTTTTGAAATCTGTTCCCCTCTTATTTTTCCATTTTCCCTTTTGCTTTGGCCTCTCAGCATTCTAGTGCAAATTTCTGAGTCTTTTCTGACACCTATTTTGGTCTCCTCTTTCTCGTCATTGTAATGACTTTTTGCTTTTTTCCTGGATGATACCCTTTACATCATTCCACAGCTCATCTGATCTTTGATCATTAGTGTTCAGTGCTTTGAAACTTTTCTTGAGATGGTTATAGGTAACATCATCACAGATGAAGAGAAGACTGAAATTGGCAATGATTTCATCTTACTTCAATCTACAATCAACATCATTGGCACCTAGAGCTAAGAAATCAAAAGACATATTGCATTGGGTAAATCTGCTGTTGAGGACCTCTTTAAGGTAGTAAGGAGCAATGATGTCAGTTTAAATACCAAGATGCATATGATTCAATCTGTGGTCTTTTTAATTAGTTGTTAGGCATCTGAAAATTGGACAATGACTGAGATGACAGGGAATTAATGCCTTTGAGCTGTGGTGTTGGAGAAAAGTACTTGAGTACCCCATGGTCTGCCAAAAGAACAAATAATTGTGTCTTGGGAAAAGTGTAGCCAGTATGGTCCTTGGAGTCAAGGATGGTGAAGCTTCATCTCAAGTATTTTGGGCACATTGTTAGGAGGGGGCTGGTCCTTAGAAAAGAACATCGCGTTTGGAAAGTCAGTGAAGGAGAAGACCCTCAATGAGATGGATTGACTGAATGATTATAACAGTGGGTTCAAATATATCATAGACTATGGGAATGGCATAGGCTCAGATCCATTGTTCATGGGCTTTCTGTAAGTGGTAGTCAACTTGGCAGCACCTAACAACAATTACAATCTTGGAGTTGTTAACTATTCTCAGTTTTCTTCTCTGTTATTCCAACTGTTATGTCATTGATATAAATAAGCTCACTGGCCCCTAAAATTCTCATCTTCTGAGTTTTGGTTGTCAACTTAATACCATACAATGGTTGCTGTGTGTCAATAATTCAGAACAACTCATACCTGACCCTCCAGCAGGCTTTCAGAGTCAGTCAAGTGCATGGCAGGAGATGGCCTATTTTTCTCCCACAGATCAGCCCACAGGTTTGAACTATGTGCTTTAGGATCGCAGTACAAATTCTTACCGCTAGGCCACCAGAGCTCAGAGTTCTTAATAAAGTGTAATGTTTAAATCATACTTATTTTTCACTAGTTAACCTAAACAGAGGCTTTGTAGCATTTTCAATGGATGATTTTTGAAAAGTAGATCGATAGGTCTTCTGAGGGAGTTCTTATGGCCCAGACTGTAGGGGGTTGTGTTGCTGACACAAGGTTCAAATCTATCAGTATCTCCACATGAGAACGATGGACTATCTCCTCCCATATGGTTTATAGCCTCCCAAACCCAATAGTGGGTCAGCTAAAGCTCAGTTCTGATGCAACAGCAATAAGTTTGAGTTGTGTTGAATTTTCTTCTGAGGTGCCTCTGGGTGGACTTGAACTTCCCTCCAATTTTTAGGTTAATCACTTGCTCTACTGAGCAATTCCATCAGATTTACCATATAGACCTCTTTTTACCTAAAGCAAAATACTGATATTATGATATGTAAGCAAAATAAAGTTATGATTATTTCTTCTGTTTGTTGTAGTTGATTCTTTTCCTCTGAGGGATAAAAAGATCACTCGATTTATTATTAATCTCTGTTGGGGGTTTTTTGTGGGTTTTTAAAAATTTTTAATCTGTTTTAAGCAGCTTAAAGCAGTTATACAAGAATTATATTCAAATATATAAAGGACAGACACCTATCAATCAGAATGGAAGTCATTACTGGGAGTTGGGTCCTGTAGATCTTCTTAGCCAGTTATTAACCCCTTAATTTATGAACTATAGGAGGTCTGCATGTATGCAGAGCAGATTATCCGAGAGGCTGGGCTCTATGAGGAGAATTGTGGCATCAGGATTGGTGGAAGATCTATCAACAATCTCCATTATGCAGATGACACAACCTTGCTTGCTGAAACTGAGGAGGACCTCATGCACTTGCTGCGAAGGGTCAAGGACTGCAGCCTTCAGTATGGACTGAGGCTCAACGTCAAGAAGACAAAGATTCTCGCCACTGGACCAATTAGCAGCGTCAGGATGGATGATGAAGAGATTGAGAGTGTTCACAGCTTCACTTTGCTCGGCTCCACAGTTAACACTCTTGGTACCAGCAGTCAGGAAATCAAAAAGCGTATCGCGATGGGAAAGTCTGCCGTTAGGGACCTCTCAAACGTACTCAGGAGCAACAGTGTCTTTCTGGAGACTAAGGTGCGCCTGATACAGGTCATGGTATTTGCAATCGCTTGTTATGCATCAGAGAGTTGGACAATGACTAGGGAGGACAGAAGGAGAGTGGATGCTTTTGAGCTGTGGTGCTGGAGAAGGGTACTGAATGTATCCTGGACTGCCAGGAAAACAAACAGATCCATCTTGGAGAGGATTAAACCAAGCTGCTCCTTGGAGGCAAGGATTCTGGGGCTTCGTCTGACATAGTTTGGACATGTTGCCAGGAGGGACGGGTCCTTGGAGAGGGACATCATGCTTGAGAGGGTGGAGGGACAGCGCAGGAGGGGAAGACCCTCTATGAGATGGATTGATTCGGTGACGGGGGTAATCGGGATGGGTGTGTCGGAGGCGGTGCAGTTGGCGCAGGATAGGGCAGGGTTTAGAGCTGTTGTGCATAGGGTCGCTATGAGTCGGAAACGACTCGATGGCACATAACAACAACAATAGGAGGTCTGGGAAATTCTGAGGAGAAGGAATGAGTGGTAGTAGAGAGCAATGGGCAATCAAACTCAGAGCAGCATCAACTGGTATATTAAGAACAAAGTTAATGCCTTATAGGTGGCAATTGGTGTTTAAAATTTTAGATATGTGAAGTAAAGTGGTGACTCTTACAGTGTGAATAAGCAAAACAAATGAAAAACAATTTCTACTTAGGTCAGTACTCATTCCCTCCAGGTATGTGAATCACCTACACTTTGTTGATGGTTCAAGTGAGCTTCCTTATGAATCATATGAAGTGGCTGGGACGATAACCTCTCAGCAAAGTCTTTACCCTTTCTGAAAGTCCTGTGATTTTAGCATATTGGCAAATTCCTTTTCTTAAAACATTATTCTTCTTTTAAACTAGTAAAAATGAAACAAAATTGAATATATTGGATTGATATTTTTGCTGCACCATCCATTGCTTAATTTAGCAGGTAATTTTTGCTAAGTCTTTAACTTTCCGAGATTCTTTTTCTCCATAGCAAAATGATATATTAGTTTGCAACTCAATGATTTATCCTAATTTAGTAATTTTGTTCTAAGCCTTAGTCTATACTGTGTGCATGTGCTCGAACATATATAAAAGTTGGGTGAGGCTATTATGTGATAAGAGACACAGTTTCTGTTTTAAGCAGCTTAAAACAGTTGTGCAAGAATTATATTCAAATATGTAAGACAGATAGCTAACAATCAGAATGCAAGTCACTACTGAGAGTCAGGTCCTGTAGGTCTTCTTAAGCTTTTACTTCCTGAACTATAGGAGGTCTGGAGATTTCTGAGGAGAAGGAATGGGTGGTAGTAAAGAGCACTGAGCAATCCAACTCAGAGCAGCACTAACTGGTATATTAAAAACAAACAAATAAAAAAGCCTCTCACACTCAATACCATTTGATTTGGTCCCAACTCAGAGCAACTTTCCATTGGATTTCTGAAGCTGTAAATCACGTGGGAAGAGACTGTCCATCTTTCTGCCAAAGAACCAAGGGTGGATTTGAACTGATGGAGAAGCAAGGTTTAGGATTAACTGGCTAGAGATAATACCACCAGAGCTTCCTTAACCTGTACTGCTTCTTGCTGTCAGGTTGGAACTGACAGAAGAAAATATTTGATCAGTTGTCACAAATGTATATAATTGTGTGTACTAGCTGACCATTAACCCTATAAATACATAACCAAAATAAAAGCAGTGCATCCCAAACCTGCTGCCAACCTTTCTATTCCAAATGACAGCAATCCTCCTCTGAGTTTTTTAGGTTGTTAAAAAAAAAAATAAATAAATAAAAATAAATAAATAAATAAAATTGAGTGACTAGTTGATAGTTGACCAGCTTTTCGTTTGGCATCCCTACATACTGTACACTGTGACTCCCTAAAACATAATAAATAAAAGTGCAACGTTGTATTTGGAACTGTGGTGGTCTATCCAGAGAATGTTGTGCTGTTAACAAAAAGGCTTATCATCTCTGGTGGTTCGAATCTACCAGCAACTCCCAGGAAGAAAGATAGGCCATTTTCTCCCATTAATGTAGAATCAACTTATATAGACATTATGTGTTAATTGCTCTCACTCTCATTGCTACCAAATTGCCCAGATCAAGCTCAAGCAGGACAATGAAGGATTCAAAGAATATCAACATGTCACCAAAGGGAGGGAATGGCCTCGCCCACCTGGCTAAAACCACTTTGGAATGTGGAAGACCTTAATTATAAAAACTTGCCCCAACCCGTAGGGTGTGCTTTTCCCCTGGTCAGTCTCTTTCTCCAGACCGAAGAATTCCGTCCTGGAGCCCCCTTGTTGTTGTTGTTACGTGCTGTCGAGTCATTTGCGACTCATAGCGACCCTATGTACAACAGCCCTAAACCGTGCTCTATCCTGTGCCAATCTCATTGCCTCTGACACACCCATCCCGATTACCCCAGTCACTGAATCAGTCCACCTCATAGAGGGTCTTCCCCTCCTGCGCCGTCCCTCCCCTCTACCCAGCATGATGAGCCCCCTTAAAAACCCTTATTAAAGCGGTTTTAAGCTTTCTCTCTTTAAAAAAATACATACATACATACATACCTACATACATACATACATACATACAGCAACTGAATTATAGCTGACCCTTTAGGGGACTGGCTGGCACTAAAAAAACCAAAAAATTCCCTACCTTACATTTAATAATCCTGCCTATTCGCATTGATCATGGTTTCCTATATTCTGCTAGGCACCAATAAGGCCCCTCCAGAAATTACTCTCTGTAATAATTGGATTTTGGTTAGTTACAGAAAATACAACCCCACCAGGCATGGTAGACCTCAACAGACCTCAACCCTTACCCAACTAGGTAAATGCTGGAAAGCAGAGGGAAGGTAGGTAGAGCTAACTTTTAAGAATCTGTGGGTTGCTTGAGAGGGGAGGAGACAACTCGCATGGCTCGCATGGTGTGAGCAAAGGAATGGAAACATGACTAAGCAGGATGTAGGTATGTAGGCAAGAGTCCATCGTTTGCTTGGTTAGATCGGAAGTTTATGCTGTTGCTTGTTAAATAATTGATGAATCAAAGTAGTGGGAGACCTTGGAAAACTGACAAAGACCACAGGAATTCCCTGAGTGCTTAACATACTCTTTGGGTTTAACTTTTTCTATGCTTGCACGGCCTGCAAAGTTTGAACTTCAGAACAAATGAGGGTAAAACTATGCAGAACAGTTTGCACTTGGTGGGTGCTAAATTAATATTAGTTTCTTTTTTGCTCTAAGATGTTGAAAGGATTACTTTAATAAAGGGCGAGGGATTAGGTAAGAGTAGATGTTTAACTCGTGACTAGTTAGACATCCCAATTTAACACTGGCTTTACAGCCCACCTCATTCATCCCTCTGCTCAAGGCCACAGAATAAACCAGTGGCCAAAAAACCCCTCTACGCATGCGTTAGAAGCCGCCCCACCTCCTCGGCGGCGGCTTTCTTTTAACAAAACTAGATCTGAGCCTCGGATCTCCGTAGTTTGCGTAGACTCAAATTTCCCATTGCTCCGGTTACCCTTGTGGAATCCGTGAGGGGTGCAGTTCCTCTGCGCAACCGACGTTACCCGGAGTGAACGGCAGGGTCGTGTGTACGTCCACAGCGTAGAACTCCTAGGCGAACGGGGTGCGGCTGCGCAGGAACCAGAGTGTTCTGTGTACGCAGTTAGCGTAGCGTCCTGTGTGGTGCGCGGGCTTCCGCGACGCAGTTAGCGCAGCTGGCTTTGGTGAATACACGATTTGGTGCAGCCGGGGTTTGGTACCGAGCGGAGAGGAGATGCACACGGCACTCGAGTGTGAGGTAACTATAAAACCCCGATTTGTTTACATTCCCTCCCCCAGAACCGGCCCTAAGCGCGGCGGCGGAGACTGCGAGTCCCGGGACCGCGGGGGTGGGGGTAGAAAGGGCGAAAAGAACTGGGGCACTGGGGTTGGGGACTCGGGTGCTGGGGTTCCCGCTCTCCTGCAGTCGGCGGCGGCGGCGAGCGGGAGCAGAGCGCGCAGTGGACAGCGCGTGGAGCACCGCAGCTCGTGTGCGCTCCCGGCAGCTGCGGGGGCCCGCTGGCCGGGACCCCTAACCCGCGTGCGGGACCCTGCGCTCGGCTCGGCCTCCTGCCGAGGCTGAGCGAGCCGCGTGGTCCGCTTCGGTGGTGGGGGTGTCACCGCTGGGTGGGCGGCGGCGGTTAGGGGGCTGCACGCGGGTGCCAGAGGGTCCGCGGTGGCGTCGCTAGGAAGAGAGGGGAGGCGGTGGACCCCTGGCAGGAGGATCTGCAGCCAGGTCTTCGTGGGGGTCCAAGGAGGCTGCTATTTGTCTCCGATTCTCCCCCTTCCGGTCTGTAATGGGACCGAGTGGAGGGACCCCGAGACTCAGCCTTCCGGCACAGCGGGCTAACGGACGGCCGCCTCCGTGCTGCTACCGCGGGAGGCCTCGGGGGGTTTGTTTTCTTCCCGATCAGCCGAAAAGCTGAGGCGGGGTGCGGAGGAGTCAGCATTACAGCCCGTTGGGTCCCGGGAGCTGGGGGGTTTGGGTGGGGCAGAGTCGGTGGGGGAGGTTGGGTGGGCCCGGAGGTGCCGCAGACGCCGTCCGGGGCTTTGTTCTCGAAAGCCCCTTAGTGCAGACCAGCGAGGAGCTCGGCCAGTGCGTGGAGGGACCGGCTTGGTCCCCTCCCCCGGATTAGGAGCGGGCTGAACTTGGCCGCTTCCTGGGTCCCCCGCCCCCCATGCCTCTTCTGGGAAGGGGGCCTGCGAGAGCGCGGGCGACGTGACGTCCGAGGGCTTCCTGGAGCGACCTGTTCACGTGAGAGCCCGTCCACATGGGCTCCGGTCCACTTGGGCTGCTGTAAATGAGCCCAAAGCACGGAAGAAACAGCCCTGCGGGACCAGCAGCCCTCGTGGAAGGTCCTTTCAGCCCCATTCCTCATTTAAGTAATAAAGAGTGACAGACCAATTACATCAACGTTGGTGGAAAGAACTCTACTGTTTTGTGGTGTTTTTTTTAAACTTTGTTTCAAGGCCTTTGTCATCGATTGCTCCATTTTCACCTTGAAAATCATTTAACCTCATTCTTAATGAAGTAACAAATGACAGAAACTTTAAATTTCACTTGTGGGTTATGTTTCTTGAGATGTGTGTCATAATTAAGAACAAGCAATAAGTTAGAAAAACAGGAGATTTAGAAATTAGCTAATGGTAGCAACGCATTGAAAGCCTAATTCTTGTATTCTGTTTTATATTAGCACTTTGTATTTTACAAGTTTTTGTTGTACTTGACTGTGAGCCAGACACTGAAGTTGGTCTTGCTGGGAAATCCATGTCAACGACTCCACCTCTTTGCGTTTTCCACAATTATATGGCAGTGATAGTGGTGAGGTAAAGAATGATAAGTTCAAGCAGGAGTTTTTAACTTTGTCACATGTATCTCTTCAAAGTGATGGATTTAAACCTACAAAATACATGAGATTACAGTAGAAAATTGTTTGATGCACAAAGATTAAAAAGTAGTATCCCTGTTGATTTAGTAAAGCTTTAATTAAAGGATTTGGGAGAGACAGTCTTAACACAGATCATCTGATGTTTATTGGTAAATTTTAGATTTTATCAGAATAATTAATAGAAATACCTGCTTGGCAGTATAAATCTAAATACTACATTTTACTAATAAGAGCTTGAAGCAATAATGTCCTACTTTGTACTTCCATATAAATTTTACCAGCAATAAGCTTGGTAGACCAGGAAAAAAAAGACAGCTCAGGGAGTCCATTTGGCACCATGGGTAGCCACTGCGCTAACTCACTCACCAGGACAGTTTGAACCTATTAGTCACTAAGAAAAGATTTGGTGATGTGTTTTTTTAAGTATTGCAGCCTCGGGAACTCTGTGGGGCAATTCTACTCCGGCACTGGTGTTAGAAATGACTTCACAAAACAGTGGCAGGTCTAAATGACTAATTGTGAAGTACTCACTGCCTTCCAGTCACTACTAATTGATAACTCATCCTCTAGGGTTTATCCGAGGCTCTAAGTTGCATGAGAAGAGATGGCCTGTCTTTTCTTCTGAGGAGCCCTTGATGGCATCTGAGCTGCCAGAGATACTGCCTTTGGGTTAGCAGTACAACTGCCTGGGGACTAAATGATCTTTAAAGTTGCTAAACTAAGTCAACTCTCAAACCCAACCCATTACCAGCCACTTGATTACTATTCATAGCATGAATGTAGGACAAAGTTGAACTGTCTCAAAGGGTTTTCAAGAAACTGCCATATCTGAGTGGTTTTTGTTTTGTTTTCCCTGTGGACTCACTGGTGGGTTTGAAGTGCTGACCTTTCAGTTAACAGCCAAGCACATTATCACTGTCGCACCTTTGCTCCCTAACACAACTGTAATTTGGTAAAGTAGCTTTAAATTTTATTGATAAAGTACTAGGGACTCCATATTACTGTAATTTTGTTCCATCCACAAATAAAGGAGCTAGCACATTTCAGAAGTTTAAGAAGTATCTTATCCAAATTCTTTATGAGCCCCTTGAATTCTACAGATCCCCTATTGAAACGAGTCCTTTTAATTGATTCATTCCCACCTGAACCCATTTAAAACCTCTGCAAGAATGGCAGGTACCAGTTTAAAAGAAGTGATGAGGAATAGGCCTCTTAAAAGATCTTAAAAGAGAAATGTTACTAAATCTCCCATATTCCACATACAGTATGTATAAACGATGTATAGGTGGCTGAGAGCTAACCTTTTTTGATCACCTGGTTTGCAGTATTTTTTAGAGTCATTAAAGGGTGTTCCGTTGGCATCTATAAAGAGGTGTCCAACGACCACGCCAAGGCTCTGTGGGGGATGTTTGATTTACAGCCTCTGAAACTTGGTTGGTCACAACTCTGGCCATGAGTACTGTTGAGAAGTTGTAAGTTTAGATTGCAAGTTTTGTTTAATTGGTTTATGGAGGTCAATATAGGACTTTGATACTTGATTTTTTTTTTTAATTTAGGTGGTTTATTTTTCATTTCAATGAACATCTACAGAGATTTTGGGATTCCATTCATTCGTTGTTGCACCCTTCTCCCTGCACAAACCCCTCCCCCCCATTTGCTCCTCTCCTTGAAAAGCAAAAGAAAAACTCCCTCATTGGTACACAATCCCCCCCCCCCACCTCCCCAAACCCCTCCCCCTACCCTCAAATATAATCCACTCTGCAACCCTCATTGCATACTCCTACGATAAAAATAATGCCCTAAAATATAATACTTTTAGACTATTCTCTCCCCCATAGACTTCAATGCCGTAAACATATTTCATCCAGTTTTTCTCAGTCTTACCCCCACCCCAATGCCAGCCTCATTCTACAAGAGTGGCACCATGTAGCATTTGTCCCTTTGTGACTGAGATAACCTCACTCAGCATAATGTCCTCCAGGGTCACCCATTTTGAATAATATTGCATGAGTTCCTTGTTTTTCAATGCAGCATAGTATTCCATTGTGCAAATATACCACAGCTTCTCTACCCATTCGTTTGTTGATGGACATTTAGGTTGTTTCCAACTCCTTGCTATTGTAAACAAAGCCGCGATAAACATGGGTATACATATATCTACTTGGATGTCATTTATGGTCTCTTTAGGGTATATTCCCAGTAGTGGAATTGCTGGGTCAAATGGTATCTTTATTTGCAACTTTTTGAGAAAGCGCCACAATGCTTTCCACAGTGGTTGCACCATTTTACACTCCCACCAACAGTGAATAAGGGTTCCAGTCCCTCCACAACCTCGCCAGCATTTGTTGCTTGCTGTTCTGTTAAATTTTGCTAGTCTTACTGGAGTGAGATGATATCTCATGGTTGTCTTGATTTGCATCTCTCTCAGGGCTAGGGATTTTGAACATTTCTTCATGTGCTTGTTGGCCATCTGAATGTCTTCCTTGGTGAAGTGTCTGTTCATATCCTGTGCCCATTTTTCAATTGGATTATTCTCCTTTATCTTGTGGTGCTCGAGTATTTTATAAATTCTGGATATAAGTCTCTTGTCTCACATGTCATTACCAAAAACTTTTTCCCAGTCTGTGGCTTCCCTTTTTACCCTGTTAGAGAAGTTTCTGGATGCGCATAGGGATTTGATTCTTAGAAGGTCCCATTCATCTATTTTATCTTCTCCTGGTTGTAAATTTTTCAGAATACTGGGATTAGGACTAAAGTTTTTCCAAGCTTTTCTTGAATGAAGTTTACAGTCCTTGGTTTTAGTCCTAGGTCCATGATCCACCTTGAGTTGGTTTTTGTATATGGAGTGAGGTGGGGATCTTGTTTAATTCTTCTGCAGATAGTTTTCCAATTTTGCCAACACCATTTGTTAAAAAGGCTGTCATTTCCCCACCTAACTGATTTCATCTCTTTGTCAAAAATCAATTGCCCATAAATAGATGGGCTGATTTCCGGGTTCTCAATTCTATTCCATTGATCTATGTGTCTGTCATTGTACCAGTACCATGCTGTCTTGACTACCACGGCAGTGTAGCTTGATTTTAAAGGGATTCATCTTACTCTACCCTGCCACCATGCCTTCTCTGCCTCCAGTATTGGGAAAAACTCGAGGCTTAATAGAATTAAGGAAACTTTGGTCTACTCAATATATTTACAGGTTTGCCTGCCTTTAGCAAGTTACTTTTGCTCAGTTTTGTGTATAGTATTAAAATTAATAAATTTTTGTAACCTTTAATGAGATCATACCAAAGGACTTCAGTCATTGTGGTTTTGACTCTTTAATGGGAGGGAACGTGACAATCTTTCTCCTGTGGAGCAACTGGTGGATCATTTTAGGCCTGTACTGTGTTTTGGTTGCTATGAGTTGCAGGCGACTCGACGGCACATAACAACAACAACAACTGTGTTTTGGTTAACATCACTGCACTCTTTAGAGCGAGTCCTGTCCTTACTTATGTGGCCTTTTTTTACATGCAGGTGTTTCATTCTTGGTTGTTCAAGAATAAAGTGGTCTATAGCACACATAGAGTCCTCATTAGAAACAACCAGATGGCAACAGAAATTGGGCCTTTGAGTGGGTATAGTCAATTGTTATTATCTGTTATGTTGTGATACTTATTTGTCATTTATAATTATATGTACATCTTGTTTTTCTTACCAAATTAACTTCCTTGAGGGAACTCAAGTTATTTTTTGTCACTTAGTAGATAATCCGTGAAACACTATTCAGTGAGTGTGCAAAGTTTGTCAAAGAGATAACTTTTGAATCAAGTTTAAAACACTAATTGAAATAAAGATTAAATTTAAGATTAACCCAAGGAATTGCTCTGGATTAAAACGTCAGAGTTGATATACCATAGATTGTATGATATTTCCATTCATGCTTTATAACAAAGGGAAATAAACACCTAGTGTATTTTAAACTAAAATTCTTAATAATTCTCTTTTTAGCATAAAAGTTTGCAAGTCACAAACTGCCAAGTCTAAACCTGAACAGTTTGATGCTGCCCCCTAGTGTTTGTTTCTCCTAGAATAGTACTATTTGAACTTTGTGTCATCGTCATCTTTTTTAGCTAAAGTGGAACACCATTTAAATGAAATTGTGATTCATTGGGGCTATCAGTATAGTCCATCATGGACTTTCTTCCACTTGATTAGTATGCCAGTAAAATGGACAGTCTTTTAACGGTTTTTTAACTATTTGTTGACTGGTTGTCTTTATCCCCATTTGATCTATAGAGGGAGTTTGCGTGGAGATTAAAGTACGGTGACTCTCAGTTACTCTCTAAGAACGTAAGTGGTATTTTTCAAAATTGGAGAAGTTAGGAAAGGTTCATCTTTAGAATTAGCTATAAATAAAAATAATAGCAGTGTTTTTCAGTCTTGAAACTTGCTATTTCTTGAATTATAATTATATGAAAATCTACTTATAACTTAATTTACCTATTCTGAAAATAAAATTCAAAAGTGGAATTTAAAAACAACCAGGGAATATTGCAAAACAGTGTGTATTTAAGAAAACAATTTACAACTGAAGTGTAAACTTGAAATGATTTCTAAACGAAATGGTTAGTAAAAACTTAGTTTCAGACATACTAAAATAAAAGATAACCTTTTTTTAATGTTACTTGATACTTTCCCTGTTACCAAAACATTCTTTTGACTGCCAAATGTACTCACTTTCCATTGTAAAAAACGAGTCATAGCTGACCCTCCAGTGAGTTTCCAAGGCTGTACGTTGCACAGCAGAAGATTGCCTATCTTACGCCTTTGGAGCCTCTGGTGAGTATAGGGAATAGTACATTTTTAGACTAAGAGTTTCCTGTTGAAAGATATTTTAGAGTAGTGGTGGTTATAGGCTGTGCAAGTAGGAAGATACAATCTTTTCAACTAGTGTTTAAAAGTTAAGTTATAGTTATGTAATTAAATGGAATTACAGATTTTTATTTTTTTCTGAAGTAGGTATTAGATAATATGTACCCTCAACATATGTAATTGGCCTGGTTTCTCCCATAGTAGGCTGTTTTAGTTTTGAGGACCTTCTATCTCTTGTAGAATTTTGAGAGTTTAGAAAGGTGAATTAGAGTATGTGGGAACTATCTTTGAGATGATGAAGCACTTTAATGGGACTAGAAATAATATCAGCATGGTTGTGACTGAACTAGGAATCCCTTATTGTCCTTGGACATGGGGAAAAGGATATAAATCCCTGGGTCTTTAACAGTAGATACTTTTTAACTCTTCCCCTTCATCCTAACCCATAATTTTCCTTCTTGAAATTGTTTTTCACCACTGTATTTGAATTGTTCTCTGAGGGTTTTGACTGTCCCGTCTTAGGTATTACCTTCCCCGTCACAATGACATAATTTCTGCCACACTGTTTCTACTACTCCTGATAACATTTTTTTGTCACAACTTATTTCTGTCATTCAAAGCTGGTTGTATCTTCCTTGTTAACTCCAGAGAAGAATTTATGTGTTTTCTTTTAATGCCCCTGTTCCTCCCTTCTTTTTAGTTACCAATACAGTGATTCATAATTGTGTGCATACAAGCCTCTGAACAAGTGTTAGCATGTTACTTCTCAGTGTACTTCTGCAGCATAAGAATTTTATTATATGTAAATAAGTATAATTTAACTGTATTACATAGATGATAAGTCTCTTAAGAAAGAGGGCCTATGGAAAAATGTAATTTTTTTTTATCAAGAGAATTAGCATTGTTTTAAATTATTGTAGTATTAACTAAGATTTGGAAGTAGGAGTGGTATCCACTTCCTAAACAACATGCCTCTGGAAACTGTGAACTTTGATAAATGAAGATAGTTATAGAAAGGCTTTAGGTCTTTTGCTCATAGGTTTGCTGTGAGTTGTGCTCGACTTGACGGCAGTCCTCAACAACAAACTAAGACTGGTAAAACAATGCATTTGGAAACTACGTACCTTATAAAACCTAAGATAGAATTTAATTGCAAAATTTATAGCAGAAATTCTCCTACATTAATAAATATTATTGAACGTACTTGAAAATATCTGTACATGAAGAGGCAAATGTAAAAAGTACGCAACAATTTGAAGATTTTCCCTCCAGAAAATATAACATCTTTTATATAAAAGTTAACAGTTAAAAGTGTCTGTCGACACTGAGTAGAATTTGAAAATGTTCATTTTGAAAAGGGAATAGGATCAAGAGCTCTGAGGATGCTGCTGGGATGCTGTGATCATACACCTGGTGGCAGTATACAATCAAAACGCTGCTCTCATGTTTATTCTCAGAGTCACTGAAGGACAGAAACTAAGCCTGCTTTCCTCAAGAAATGATTTTGAAGTTGAGCTGACAACCCAACTGTTCTCTCGGAGAAAGATGGCCACTCTCCTTGTGTTTTACTGCCTGATTAACAAACTGGAGGGTTAGTTTGGTACATAGAAACAACAACAAATGAAACCTGAGAAGTGTGACAACTGTATAGTCAATTCATAAGCAGTCAGACACTTGGGAATTAATTCCAAGCAGTTACCAACAACAGCAACAAATTGGGATTAAAATGTTTGCATATTGCGATTAAAATTTTAGAGACAATTCCTTGTGAAATTGTGATCTGTTTATTTAATAATGTGGAACTCTAGGTACTTTTAATTTTTCTCTTCCACATGTGGAATGATACAGTTTATTTCATGAATAACAAGAAAAATACTTCTTGGAATAACCAGCCATATAAAATTGAAGAGACAATATTTGCCCAGGGGTAAAGTCCAGAACTCTGGTGGCTTACTGGTCAAGAATTGTACTTCCAGTGCAAGGGTATGTAGTTCGAATTTGCCAGTCATTCTGGGGGAAAATGATAAGTAGTCTACTCCTGTGCAATTAACTACCTCCAAAAACCCACCAGAGTGTCGGCTATAGGTCAGTTTTGACTCAGCATGAAGTCTGGGAGGCAGGATAGAACAAGAAGTTAGTGGAAATGGGAAACCCCGGAGGAAGTGAGAAGAGTGCTGTTAAATCATGGGTTAGAAAATGTGTCTGAATAGTTTACATGGACAGTGATTTAACGTTGTAAATGTCTCTCAATACCATGAAAATAGTGTATCCTTTAGAGGTGCACTATGTTTTATTTTTTAAAAGTGTACATGGATACAATTTAAAGAATCAGATCACCTCATATGAGGTCTTCTTAGGGAAAGGAAGTGCCATTATTCTGTCTTCTTCCTCATATTCTGCCTTCTAGAGAAGGGTATTCTTTAGCTAATTGTTTTATGTTTTATGCCATTTTTCTTAAATAGCATGTTCATTACTGTTTGTTGATTTTCATTTAGTATATCTTTATACAAGGAAAAAATGAAGATTTAGTGCTTTTCTCATCTTTCAAAGTACTTAGTACAATTTATATTGTAATTTTGGTTTAGAATAGTATGTATTTTATACTTATTTTATTCATAACTGTGTCATTATATAAGCTGTTTTCCCTGTACAAATTTTTACTTTACCTGGCAATTTTCCTAAATGTTTTTATTTTTAAAAACAGTAAGGTCTGCTATGGATCAGTTCTGACTCTGTGATACACAACAACATAACCAACACAAGCTCTGTCCCAGCTCTCTTTTTGCATATAAAGAAAAGACTGTGCCCTAATGGAACTTTATGTTAAATATTTGTATAGTAGTATATATTAGGCATTGTCAGAAGTTGAAAATAAAGACATATTGGATTGGTAAATTTCTAAGAATTAAATAGGTTTGACATTGGAATTTCTTGTTTGTAAGAGTAAGCCCACTGCCAGTGTTGATTATTCTCACTCTTCAATAGGATTTCTTAGGCTGTAAATTTAATAGGATTAGACAGTCTCATCTTTCCATCCTAAAATGGTTGGTACATTTGAACTGCTGACTTAGTATACTGTGTCTGATAAGCGGCTGAATTGAATTGTTTTACTAGCCATTTAGTAGCCCTGATACCTTAAAATAATTAAAAATAAAGTACATTTCCTTTGTGAAAAAGAAGTAGCCTCAGTAAAGGCCTGTGGTGTTTTTGAAGGCATCCTAGCATTTGCTAATCTTACATGGGAAAGTGATCATTATGTGATGAGGTGACTTGCCTCATCACACAGCTTCAGTTATGACCCCAACCCTAGATTGATTAATATGTGCCCTGTGCTAATCACTTTATAACACTACTGTCACTGTATTCTTAAACTTAGTGAGTGTGAGCATGATTGAAAAAGTAGACTGTAACCTTCTGTTTTCTGCCATCCTACGTGCTTTCTTGGGAGCTTTGATAGGTAAGAAGTTGTATTGCCAATCCAAAAGCAAGTGGTTTGAATCCACTAGCTGCTCTGTGGGAAAAAGATGGACATTCTCCTCCTGGGCTTTTTACAGCCTCATGAAGACCCACTGAAGGGTCAGCTATGAGTTGGTTCTGTCACATAACTGCTTTCTGTAACTACTAAGTACTACTAGATGCAGTGGTGTTTCATGCTCTACTAGACCGAATGGAGAGCATTAACCAGCAGAGTTGTGCTTTTCTGGAAAATTTAGAGAATTACTCTATGCTTGTACTTGTTGTTGCTGTTGCTGCTGTTATGTGCCATCGAGTTGCCTGCTACTCATAGTGACCCTATGTACAACACCCCTAAACCCTGCTCTATACTGTGCCAGTCACACTGTCTCTGACACACCTACCCTCGTTACCGTGGTCACTGAATCAGTCCATCTCATCAAGGGTCTTCCTCTCCTGTGCTGTCCCTCCAACCTTCCAAGCATTATGTCCTTCTCCAAGGACTGGTACCTCCTTGCAACATGTCCAAAGTATATCAGACAAAGCTTCAGAATCCTTGCTTCCAAGGAGGAGCCTGGCTTTACCCTCTCCAGGATGAACCTGTTAATTTTCTTAGCAGTCCATGGTGTATTCACTACTCTTCAACACCACAGCTCAAAGGTATCAATTCTCCTCCTATCCTCCCTAGTCATTGTCCAGCTCTCTAATGCATAGCAAGTGATTGCAAAGACCATGGCATGTATCAGGTGCACCTTAGTCTCCAGACTGAATAGTTGCTCTTCAGTGTTTTAGCAAGGTCTCTTTAACTGCAGACTTTCCTATTGCAATACGTCTTTTAATTTCCTGGTTGCTGGTGCCAAGAGTGTTGACTGTGGAGCCAAGCAAAGTGAAGCTGTGAACACTTGCAGTCTCTTCACCAATCATCATGATGCCGCCAATCGGCCCAGTGGTGAGAATTTTTGATTTCTTGATATTGAACCTCAATGCATACTGGAGGCTGTAGTCCCTGACCTTCCGCAGCAAGTGCTTCAGGTCCTCAGTTTCAGCAAGCAGGGTTGTGTCATCTGCATAATGCGGTTTGTTGATCAGTCTTTCCCCAATCCTATAATGCTTAGTTACAAAATAAAGTGCTTGGGTGAGCAATGAAAGCCATTAAAAAGGACTAACCAGATTTCAGAAACAGTCTGCTGTGGATATGACATATGGATATGCTCACAGAATGCCTTATGAACCCCATTGCCACATGCCAAGTCTTTTGTCTATATTACTACCTACTTTACCTCCTGTACAATTTTGGAACAGATCACCGACACTGCAGTTTTATCTACATTTTTGTTTTACTTTTGATGGATACTCTTGAAAAGGTTATCTCTAAATACAATTAATTAGGTTTGATTTCTGTTCTGCCCCCTTAGCTCCAGGAGGAGCCCTGGTGGCACAGTAGGGGAGGCAACAGGCTGCTAACTGAAGGGTGGGGATTTGAACTCATCAGTAGTACTGTGAGAAGATGAGCCAATCTTCTCCCATAAAAATAGAGTCTCTGCAACTCTCTGGAAGGCAGTTTTAGTTGTCCTTGAAACCAGCCTCTGAAACCTGATGGAGATTTGCTGTGAGTTCAAAACTAACCTGATAGCGGAATCAACTGGACAGCAGTCGTTTGGTTTCAGATTTTTTCTTTAGCCCCACTGCACCATTCCCAAAGACTACTTCTAGGTAGTGGTATGTTCCTTCCTTCTGAAGACATTGGGTGTCTAGTCTGTCTTCTTGATATTGTTGTTAGGTGCCATTGAGTCAAGTACAACTCATAGCAACCTTATGAACAAAAAACTGAACCCTGTTCTATCCTGTGCCATTGTCACACCAACACATGAGCCCATTGCACAGTCACTGTGCCAGTCCACCTGGGTCTTCCTCTCCTTTGCTGACTCTCCACCCTTACCAGAATCATGTCCTTTTCCGGGGAATAGCTCCTCTTAGCAACATGCCCAGGGTATGTGAAGCGAAGCCTCATCATTCTTGCCTCCAAAGAGCACTCTTGATGCACCTTCTCCAAGACATAACTGTCTGTTCTCTTGGCCGTCCATGGGATGTTAAGTGCTCTTCTCTAACACCACAACGCAAAGGCGTCAATTCTTTTCTGTCATTCATTGTCCAGCTTTCAGGTGCATAGCAAGTGATAGGAAAGACCATGACCTGACATCATTACTCCTCAATAATTTGGAGAGGTCCTTAAGTGCAAATTTTCCCAGTGCAGTGTGTCTCCTTATTTCCAGACAATTGTGGATCCAAGCAGGATGAAACTTGACAGTTTCAGTCTTCTCTCCATCCACCACGAAGTTGCCTATTGGTCCAGTGATAAGAATTTTTGTTTTCTTGACATTCAGATGCCATTCCTAACATGAAGTCTGCATTATTCCTTGATCTTTTGCAACAAGTGCTTCAGGTCCTCCTCACTTTCAGCAGTTAAAAGAAGTTTTTATTTCCTGATGTTACCAGCTGAAATAGCACTGCTAATTCAAAGACTGCTCTTCTGGTTCTTGGAATTCACCAGTTCTCTGCGGGAGAAAGATAGGCAATCTCCTCCTTGTGTGATTTACAGTCTTGGAAACCTACTTAAGGATCACCAGTGAGTTGAGTCCCAGCCACTGAATTTGAATATTTAGATACTTTAATTCATTAAGGAATTATCTAATTATTCCTTCTTCATTTATTGGCTGAAATGCTTTCATAAAGAGGAACTTCTCTTTACCATTTGGTGTCTCAGTATTATAGATGATTTTTTACTGTAAGCAGGAAAAACATTGCGTTTTTAAAAGGGAAGGAGCTTGGTAAAGAGGGCAACATTTTGTTATTTCAGATGAAACTTTAGTTTAATTTTCACAGAGGAATTCATGTCAATGCCGTTTATTAATAAACGTAAAGTTTCTTAAAAATTGTTTTTCTCATGATTTTTTGCAGTAAGTCCACTTTTGAATATTACTATATATGTATCTCTGTGTGTTTTTTTGTTGTTGTGTACCATCAAGTCGGAACTGACCCATAGCTGACCCTCTGGTGGGTTTTCTGAGGCATTTAATTGCACGGGAGGAGATTTCTTGTCCTTCTCCTGTGGAGTAGCTGCTGGATTTGAACTGCTTGTCTTCCTCATTGCAGCACAGCTTTTTACCTCTGGCAACCAGAACTCCATCTCTTACCATGCAATACCTCTGAAAACCCACAAGAGGGTCAACTATGGGTCAGTTCCAACTCTAGTACACAGCAGCAGCAACCTATATATGTGATGTGTACATAATAGATACAGATAATTTTATTTCTTCCATTTGGACATTTAAGAACATTCTCTTGATTAAAAGTATGGGTTTTTTTTAAATCAGATAAGTTGAATATATATATAGAATATGCTAAATTGATTAGATTAGCATCATTAGTAACAGAAATCCAGTTTTAGAAATAGGATTATGTTACTTCTCACAAGCTGTTTTTTTAATCAAGCAATTATTTTAAAGAATCTAAGGAAATACTGAAGTTCAGGTTCATTGACTGTAAGTAGTTGTTAATGTGCCTTTAAGTTGACTGACTCAGTGCCTCTGTGAACAATGGCTCTGAACCTTGCCCTATCCTGAGCCAGTCTCATAATCTGTGACACACCTAAGCCCATTGTCACCGTCTCTGTGTTAATCCATTTTATCCAGTGTCTTCCTATCTTGCACTCATCTTCTACCCTTCCAAACATGATGTTCTTCTACAAGGATTGTCTCCTGCTGAAAACATGTTCAAAGTATGTGAGACATCTTTGCCTCCAAGGAGCAACCTGACTTCACCTTCTCCAGGACAGGCTTGTTTGTTCTTTTGGCAGTCCATGGTATATTCAGTATTCTTCTCCAGCACCACAGCTCACAGACGTTATTTCTTCTGCTATCCTCCTTGGATAGCAAACAATTGAGAAAGACCATGCCTTAGATCCGGCACACCTTAGTTTTTAAATTGACATCATTGCTCTTTAGCACTGTGGAGAGGTCCTTGACAGCACATTTTCCCAATACAACTTGTCTTTTGATTTCCTCACTTGATGCTAAGGGTGTTGGTTGTGGATCCAAGCAAGATGAAATTGTTAACGACTTCAGTCTTTTCACCATCTACTATGCTGATTTTTGTTTTTTTCACCTTGAAGTTGGGATATAATCCATGTTGAAGACAGCAGTCCTTAATCTTCTGCAGTAGGTGCTTCAGTTTCATGAGCAAGACTGTATCATCTACATAACATGTTATTGATGACTCTTGCTTCAGTCCTCATGTCACATTCTTCTTAATGAATTCCAGCCTCTGGAATGATCAGTTCAGCATATAAACTGAAATGATTACACAAAGGCTACATCCTTGACACACTTCTTTTCTTGATTTTGAATCATAATGTGTTCCAACACGCTTCCTAGTCTAAGTATAGGAATCACATGAGCATTATTAGTTTTCTGGGATTCTATTCATTGTTGGCCACAGTTTTGTGATTCACACAGTCAAATGCCTTTGCATAGTCAATAAAACAAATAGACATTCTCCTAATACTCTGCTTTCAGTCAAGGTCATCTGATATCAGCAGTGATGTCCCTAGTGCCCTGGCCTATTCTAAACTCGGTTTGTATTTCTGGCAGTTCTCTATTGAAGTAGTGTTCTAATAGTTTTTGGTTGATCTTTAGCAATATTTTAATTGTATCTGATATTAATGATACTGTTCAGTAACTTCCACATTCTGTTAGATCACCTTTTTTGGGAACAGGAATAAATAGGAATCGCTTCCAGTCAGTTGACCAGGTAGTTGTCCTCAAATTTTCTTGGCACCACTTGGCGAGCACTTCCAGAGCTACATCTGTTGGTTGAAGTATGTCAGTTGGTATTCCGTCTGTTCCTGGGGACATCCCCCAATTTCTTCAAACAGCTAGAACTTGTTCATTTATTACTATTGGTTCCTGATCATATGTTGCTACTTGAAATGTTTCTGGTATACTGACTCAGTGAATTCCTTCCATCTTCTTTTGATCCTGAATCATTGAAGATTCTGCCTATATCCAACTCTAGACTTGAATTTGTTTTTCAGTTGTTTCAGCTTCAGAAATGCCATCAAATTCTTCCCTTTTGATTTTCTTAATCCAGCTCTTTGCACATTTTAGTACAGTGCTTTGTTTTGTCTTAAAAAACGGCCCTTTGAAATCTTCTGTTCAATTCCTTTTTTATTTTTTTAATTTTTATTTATTTAATTAATTATTTTGTGTGTATGTGTGTATTGTCAAATTGGATCCAACTGGTACAGGAGGAAATTGCCCCACCCTTCTCCAGTAGAGCATCTGGTAGGTTTGAACCACGTGCCTCTGGGATTGCAGGGCAGCCTCTTGCCACTAGGCCACCAGAGCTCCCGTCAATTCTTTAACTTCCTGATTTCTTCCTTTTGTTTTGTCTTCTTGGTGTTCTAGTGCAATATTCAGTCTCTTCAGACATCCATTTGGTCTACTATGTTCCATAACTGGTTCTTGATATACTTGTTTTATTTTACTTATTTAGTTTAAAATGTGTGACTAGTCATACCGTGTAGCACAAATGATCATGGAAAGCCTGCATTTAGGGATTTTTAAAGGCTTTATAATGAACATGTGGTGGAGAGGATCTGAATCCTTCCACAGACAACTCTAGTTAACTTTTCTCTTAGGAACATATATAAAGATTATCTGGTTGGCCTTGACGCCTTTTTATTTATAGTTAAAAGTAAATTTTCTGTCACAGTGTTTTTTAAAAAATGCCTGTAAAAAAGTAGTGAGATTAGGATAAAGGTACTGTATCACAACCTCTGTTTCCTGGTTTTGAAAATTTATTATTATGCTTATTGTTGGGGAAAGTTGGGTAACCAGAATATGCAAATTCAGAATTGCCTTTACAATTTCTTGTGAGACTTAAAGTATTTTAAAATAAAGTGTATTTTTTTTTTTAAAAACCAACCTTGTCTTTGGGAATGAGTAAGCTTTGTATTATGATTGTGATTGCTGAAAGTTGAAATATATATTTTTATTTAAGGGTTAAAATTTTGCTTTAAATGTCTCATTTTAAATTAAAGTCTCTCAAAATATACCCATATGTTAATAAAATTCAGTGAGTTTTCTTAAATAAATGCATGAAAACCATCATCTAAATGAAGAAGTCGAACATTGGTAATACCACACAGTTCTCTTCATGTTTCTCCTCAGTCAACTTTACATCGTGATAGAGCTATTTTTTTCACCAAAGATAATTTTCGTTTTAATGTAGGATATAAGAGAATATTGAGCTTTCTTTTCATCTAAAGCAAAATATTTGCATTATAAATAGTATGGTAATTAAATGTTGTTATGGGCTGTCAAGCCACCTGTAACTCATAGTGACCCTATGCCATAGCTTTGAACTCTGTCCTGAGCCAATCTTACTTTGACACATCTACTGCCGTTACCCAATTCATCTCAACCAGAGTCTTCCTCTCCTGCACTGTCCCTCTACCCTTCCAAGCATGATGTCTCTCTCCAGGCACTGGTCCCTCTGGGCCACGTGCCCAGAGTATGTGAGACAGAGCTTCAAAATCTTTACCTCGAATAAGCAGCCTGGTTTCACCCTCTCCAGGATAAACGTGTTTGTTCTCTTGGCAGTGCATGGTACCTTCAATACTTTACTCCAGCACCACAGCTTAAAGGCATTGATGACTTTCAGTCATCCAGCTCTTAGATGCATAACAAGTAATTATGAAGACCATGGCTTGAGACAGGTGCACTGTAGTCTTGAGACTGACTTTGTTGCTCTTTCGCACTTTGGAGAGGTTCCTGATAGCAGAATTCCCCCAAACAACTCATCTTTTGATTTCCTGATTGCTGGGGCCAAGAGTATTGTTTTTGGAGCTGAGAAAGCTAAAATTGTTAACAACCTCAACCTCTTCTCCGTCTGTCATGATGCTGCCAGTTGGCCCAGTGTTAAGAATCTTTGTTTTCTTGATGTTGAGCTTCCATCCATATTGAAGACTATAGTCCTTGACCTCCTGCAGCAAATGCTTCAGGTCCTCCTTAGTAAGTAAATGGCATAATGATTGAGTTCCTAACTATACATTACTCTCTTCACTTTAAAATAAAAAGTAGAAAATTGTTGTTGTTATTATTATTATGTGTCCTCGAATTAGAGCCAACTTACAGCTAATTTTCCAGTCTGTTTTTAGAGCCTCTAAATTGCATGGAAGATTTCTCATCTTGATCTTGTGGATTTGAACTGCTTGCCTTTGATTTGCAGTGCTGCTCCTTACCACGACACCACTAGAGCTCCTTCTAGAATACTTAATACTTTTCACTCTAATGATGGCCTGGAAATCAACAGTAAAATACTAAAGTAAATCTGAATAGCAACTGCTAGTTACTACCAGAATTTCTTCTTTCTTACACAGATAGATCAGTTTCAGATGTCCACAACATTCAGTAGGATTTCTTCGATAGACAGCTCTCAATATGCTAAATGAGCGGGTAGAAGAGGCCAAAAACTCGTTTATAAAGCTAGTGGATGCTCGATGCTGGAAACCTGAAAAACTTCGAAATACAAAAGGTGTAATAGGATATTTTGTTTAGGGCTCACCTCATCCTTTTAAGGACAGTGTTTAGAATTGAAAGGGATATGGGATTCGGCAATAGTTCCTCCATTTCTTCACCCAAAGATCATCTTGTAGTGTGGATATGAAAGCTTCATTACTTTTCTCAACATTCTGTTGAGAGTCTGTAAAATTGTAGCTGAGACTGTTCTTCCCACTTCCTTATTGCTAATGGAGGCCGTGTGATTTCACCAGTGGAATCTGGGAAGAGTCGTGTACAGCTTCTACTTTACTTCCTACTTAAGAAAGAAAACTTATGATCTTGGATTTCCACTCCTCCTTTCCACTAACTAAAATAGTGTCACATAAGCCTTATGTTGGAAAATAAGGGTCTGAATAATTGGAGCTGTGCTGCCTGCAGACTTGGAACATCATCTGTCCATGATTTTTGAGAGAAATACACTTGGTGGTTGTTAAGCCACTGCCTTTTGGAGGTGTCTTTCTTACTATAGGTCCTAACCTATGGTAATGACCCTTAAAACACCTAAGTGTTCAAAACTGAAGTTGCAAAGCTGCAGAGTTTATGAATGAATTTAGCACAGGTTTGAATGTTTCTATCATGTCCTTTTTTTGCTTGGGTACCTTGGATGCCCATCTGAATGTAATAATGAAGAATCTTAAGATCTTCAGAAATCTTTGCAGTGAATAAATTATGTGCTTTTAAAAAAAGAGACACAAGGCTTTTAAAACTTAAAGGTACCTCCTAGCTGTGTATGCTTTTCCTTTTTCTACCACTGTTTCCCATTCATTTGACAATGAGATAAAATGGCACTCAAGAAACCTTATGACATTTACCCTGAAATGAGTGGGCAGAACCACTCAGAAGATCATGTTATTAACATACTATGCTAAGACTTAGGGTAACTACAAGGGATATAACTAATATTTGTGAGCTATGTGAATAAATTGCATATCCACATTCTGCTTTATTGATCTTAATCATTACTGTTTTTTTATGTTCATTAATGTACAAATAAAATGAATATATTTTAAATGGTAACTTTATGAGATTAAGAAATTGGTATGTTTGAATTAAAAACAAATCTCAAACTCATTGTAGCATAGGAATAAAAATACAGATATTTATAGATAAAATATCTCTTTTTATAAAATGCGGAAGTCTCCACATGTATATGATAATTCTATCTAATTTGTTCAAGTGGTAACATTGATGAAAATGTTCTTTAGGCAGTATATGGGATCTTAAACACAATTCAAAGACATTCATTCCTTTTCTGTCATCCTTATTCATTATCCAACTTTTAGATGCATAAGGAGGAATTGAAAACACCATGTCTTGTACCAGGTGCACCTTAGTCTTTAACCTGGCACTGTTGCTCTTCAGCACCTTGGGAGATGTTCTTGACTACAGATTTCCCTAATGCAGGCACATCATTTGATTTCTGTTACCATGGATGTTTATTGTGGATTCAAGAAAAATGAAATTATTGACAACCTCAATCTTTTCTTCATTAGTCATCACTCATGATACTGCCTATTGGTTGAATGATGAAGTTTTTATTTCCTTGATTAAAGACAGTAGTTCTTGATTTTCTGAAGCAAATTCTTCAAGTCCTCTTCACTTACTGTAAGCAAGGTTGTGCCATCTACATATGACAGGTTGTAGGTAAGTCTTTCAGTCGAATGCTAAATTCTTCTTCATATAGTCCAGCTTCTCAAGTGATTTGCTCAGAAGATAGAGTGAGGAAATATGGAGATAGTATGCACACACATTTCTTGATAATAAACCATGCAGTGTTTCTTTGTTCTATTCAAACAACTGCTTCTTAGTCTATATGTAGCTTTCTCTTGAACACAATAGAATACTGTGGGATTCCTATTCTTAATGTTAACCATATCTTCTTTGCATAAAAACCAGTGTCTGCATATAGGCAATAAAATACAAGTCAACCTATTTCTGATATTCTCTGCTGTTAGCCAAAATACATCTGACATCTGCAGTGATATTCTTTGTGCCAGAGACCCTTTCTAAATCTAGCTTGAATTTCTGGCTGTTTCCTTTCGATGTACTGTTTCAGGACATTTATAATAATCTTCAGCAAGATTTCATTTGCCTGTGATACTGAGGAGGATGTTTGATAATTTCCATATTCAGTTGGATCACTTTTCTGGAAAGGAAACAAATTTGGGGCTTTTTCCAGTTGGAAAAAGATCAGATAGATGTCTTCTATATTTGCTGCATCTGTTTGTTGAAACATGTCAATTGGTATTCCATCAATTCCTGGGGACTAATTTTTTTCCAAAATGTGTTTATTTTATTTTTTGCTAATGCCTTATATATGGTTACTGGTGGCCTAGTGGCAAGAAACTCTGTTGCAATGCCAAAGACACAGAGTTTGAGTCCACCAACTGCTCTATAGGAGCCTTTTTTCTCTAAGCCTTTTACTGCCTCTGAAAACCCTCCAGACAGTCAGGTAAGAGTTGCTTTTAACTTGATGACCACAACAACGCTTTTCAGTGTAGCTTGAGCTTCTTGGGTTTTTTGTTTTGTTTTGTTTTCAGTTAACATTAGTTCTTGATCATAAGCTACTTCCTGAGATGGTTTCGTGTCAACTAATTCTTTTTGGTACAGTTCTTGTGTAAGTACTTCCATCATCTTTTGATTAAAGATTTTGCCCATAGAATCCTTTAGTATTGTAATTTGAGGCTTGAACTTGTTCTTCTGTTCTTTCAGGTTGAGAAATACCAAATATATTCTTCACTTTTGGCTAATTTCAGCTCTTTGCACAATTCATTGTCAAATTTTAGCTAGCTTGTGTCACAGTCAGTAACAAGACTTCATAGAAGAGATGACTGGGCCTATGTCTGAGTAATCTACTATGTCTAGTGGGTTGCAAGAATTTGCATTTATTTTCTTCAGAGATCCTCATAGTGCTTCTACTTGTACAACCACATTTTGAAAAACAGCCACTCTTAACAAGTACTGTCCTTTCAAACTCCCTGAAATACATTTCAAATACATCAAAAGAGAAACAACTCAAAAACTTATGTTTTAAATGAACTATTTAACGAATTTTCTTTAGATTTGTTTCACTTTTAATAGATGAAACACTGCAAATTCAGTTAAGTAAAGTACTTCTCTTCCATGTGATTGTTGCTTGAAAAGAAAGCTCAGAATATATTACACCCTTTTCACACTGGATATGCTCTGGTGTAGTCCGTAAGGAATTGCACCGATAGCCCAAAGGCCATGCTTCTTGTTTTCAGCTCCACCAGTGGCTACTCAGGCGAAGGGCAGCCTTCTCCAGTCTGATTTGTAGCCTCAGAAACCCAGTGGAGGGTCATCTATGCTGACTCTGAGAAGAATGGAAATACCAGAACACTTGATCGTGCTAATGAGAAACCTATACTTGGACCCGGAGGCAGTCATCAGAACAGAGCAAGGGAACACTGCACGGTTCAAAATTAGGAAGGGCATATGCCAGGGATGTGTCCTGTCTCCATACCTTTTCAACCTGTATGCAGAACAGATTATCCAGGAGGCTGGGCTCTATGAGGAGAAATGTGGGGTCAAGATTGGTGGAAGATCTATCAACAATCTGTGATATGCAGATGACACAACCCTGCTTGCTGAAACTGAGGAGGACCTGAAGCACTTGCTGCAGAGGGTCAAGGATTGCAGCCTCCAATATGGATTGAGGCTCAATGTCAAGAAGACAGAGATTCTCACCACTGGACCAATTGGCAGCATCAGGATGGATGATTAAGAGATTGTTCACAGCTTTAGTTTGCTTGGGTCCACAGTCAATATTCTTGGTACCAGTAGCCAGGAAATTAAGACGTATTGCCATGGCAAAGTCTGCTGTTAGGGACCTCTCCAAAGTACTGAAGAGCAGTGGTGTCTCTCTGGAGACTAAGGTGCGCCTGATACAGGCCATGGTCTTTGTGATCACTTGTTATGCATCAGAGAGTTGGACAATGGCTAAGGAGGATAGAAGGAGAATTGATGCCTTTGAGCTTTGGTGCTGGAGAAAAGTATTGAGGGTACCATGGACTGCTAGGAAAACAGATTGATCCTGGAAAGGATTAAACTGGGCGGCTCCTTGGAGGCAAGGATTCTGGGGCTCCATCTAACATACTTTGGACATGTTGTGAGGAGAGACCGGTCCTTGGAGAGGGACATCATGCTTGGGAGGGTGGAGGGACAGCACAGGAGAGGAAGGCCCTCTGTGAGGTGGATTGATTCAGTGACAGGGATAATCGGGATGGGAGTGTCAGAGACAGTGCGATTGGCACAGGACAGAGCAGAGTTTAGGGCTGTTGTACATAGGGTCGTTATGAGTCACAAGCAACTCGACGGCTTGTAACAACAACATACATTTTTGAGATTTGTCCATACCTCTCTGTATTCCTTCATATGGGTACATGTCTAATTGCAGTAGTTGTAATCTTAGATTTTATGAATATAACAGTTCATTTGCGGCTTGTCATTGTTGAGGGTGGTTTTTGGTTTTGTTTTTTTTTTTTTAAATCCATTCTTGTATGGACTGCCAAAAGACCAAATATGTCTTTGAGAGAGTGCAGCCAGGTTACTCCTTCAAAGGAAGAATGGTGAAACTTTGTCATATAATTTGGGCATATTGTTAAGAGCTCAGAAAAATGGAAGGTCAGTGAAGGAGAGGAAGGCCCTCAACAAGATGGATTGACACAGTGATTGTAACAATAGGTTCTAGTGTGGTAGAGTTAACAAGAGTGGCACAGGATAGGGCAGGGTTCACATCTACTGTTCAGACGGTTACTAGGAGTTGAATTGACAACACCTACCACCAACAGCATTGTTCCGATGGTGGGCATTTAGGTTATGGATGTATTCATTCAGTGGTTGTGTAATTGACTGCCATTTCTCATTTATTTTTTTTGTAGTTACATTCAGACCCCCAAGTTCTGTGAATATTCTCCCTCCCATAAACTAAGGAAGGTGACCCCTTCCTCGACCCTGGAAAATCAGCAGTCATGGCCATTCTCCCTTTATTAGTAATTGATTTTGGCATGAAAATACTGATCAGCTGATATAAGGGGAAATCTGGGAGAGGCTTCAGGGAAAGAATTTGAAAAAAGAGGCATAACAGTAAATGTAGCATTAGGTATTTTTTTCAAAGGTAGAATGGTTGTAAGCAGCTGCAGCCTTGAGCTCCAGAAGTGACAAATTTGAAGATGAAGGCATGTAGGTTTTTGATCACATAGTTATTCTAGAGCCTTCTATTTCTCATTTCTCTTGTGAATTTTTTTTTTTTTAACAACACTTCTGGAATGTCTTGCCTCTGGAAACTCCATGTATGAACCGGGCTCAGGCCGTTCGTTCATAGGGTCGCTGTGAGTCGTCTACGACTCGATGGCACCAAACAACACCAAACAACAATGGACATTTTGGTTTTTTGCAGCCCAGATCAACATATCATTAGGTGGTGATTGTTGTTAGGTGCCGTTAACTTGCAAACAGCTCATAGCAACTCTGAACAACAGACCTGAACCTGGCCTTCTCCTGTGCTGTCCTTATCATCTCTGACACGCTTGAGACCATTGCTGCAGTCACTCTGCCAGTCCTTCATATTGGGAATATTCCTCTCCTTCACTGACCATCTTTCCAAGCATGATGTCCCTTTGCAAGAACTAGGACCTCCCCCCCAACCCCCCACTACATGTTCAAAGTAGGAGAGGCGAAGCTTCACTCTGTTTACCTCTAAGGAGCACCTTGGCTGCAATTTCTCTGGGACATGTTTGTTCTTTTGGCAGCCCCATCGGTTATTCAGTTCTCTTCTCCAGCACCACAACTCAAAGGCATTAATACTTTTGCCATCTTTATTTGTTGTCCAGCTCTCTGATACATAGCAGGAAATTGAGAGGACCATGGTCCTCTTAAAGGAGCCCTCTTAAGGACCATGCACCTTAGTCTGTAAAGAGATATTGTTGTTCTTAAGTATTTTCGAGAGGTCCCCCATCAGCAGAATTACCCAGTGTAGTCTTCCGATTTCCTGGCTGCTAGTAGCAGGGTGTGGCTTGTTCCACGCAAGATGAAAGCATTGATAACTTCCATCCTTTCTCAGTAGTTCACATTCTAAAACAGCACATTTCAATCTTAAACGATAAGGATAATTGAACCTCTTTCCTGTGTCTGCGTGCTGGTTTTGCTAGTCACATGTTGGGACTTTTCATAGTTCGTCTGGAGCTTTGGAAGATTTCAGCTTGTCCTCTAAAATACATGTACCCATGTATTCTTTCCTCAACAGTGTAAAATAGTTGCTCTTTTCCCACATGGCATCTTTACTAATTCCTGATAATTTTTGCCCATTCGTGTCATAATGAATTATCTCAATTTGTATTATGTAGACATGTTGTATACCATCAAGTCAGAACTAACTTATAGGTCCTTTTCCAGTGGGGTTTCAGAAGCAGTAAGTCACACCTTTCACCAGTGGACCTGCTGCTGGATTTGAACCACAAGCCTTTGGGTTGACAGTACAACTCCTTAATGCTCAGCCACCAGAGCTCCCTATTATCTAGACTTGTTGTTGTTGTTGTTGATGATTGCCTTTATGTCTAGCATGGCTCATATAGCAACCCTATGAACAAAAGGCCTGAAGCCTTTCTATAACTATTGACATTTATCGAAGTTTGTAGAGTTTCCAGAGGCATATTGTTTAGGAAGTGGAAGCCTAGGGATTTTATGTTGCTGCTCAGTCAACTTTCTTGTTTATTCATTTGTGTAGTTGTCTCCTGGATTTTTCCCCTCCCTTATTGTTAATATATTGTATATTCTGGACACTGACCATTTAAATCCTTTTTGTGTATATATGTATATATATGAATTGAAAATGTTTTCTAGTGTGTGGCTTGTTATATGCCTTTTTATCAAGTCGTTTCTTTTGTAAAGTTGTTTTAAAAGTTTCATTACATAGTTTCCTATGAAGGTGCCCTGGTGGTGCATTGAGTTAAGATGTGGAATGCTGCACTAAAGGGTCAGGTATTTGAACTCATCAGATGCTCCATGGGAGAAAGATGAGGTAGAGTGTGCTTTTGTAAAGGTTCATGGCCTGGGGGGCAGTTCTCCTCTGTCCTGCAGGCCTGTTAAGAGTGGAAATGGACATTTAGGTTGTTTCCAACTCCTTGCTATTGTGAACAAAGCCGCAATAAACATGGGTATACATATATCTACTTGGATGTCATTTATGGTCTCTTTAGGGTATATTCCCAGTAGTGGAATGCTGGGTCAAATGGTATCTTTATTTG
>NW_006399751.1:16798022-16803049 GCF_000299155.1 Elephantulus edwardii | reverse complement strand
AAAAAAAAAAAAAGAGTGGAAATGGAATCAGTGGCCTATGGGTTTAGTTTGGGTTTGTTCTTTGTGCTGTGTGCTTTCTAAGTATCAGAAATCTTTTCCTACTTTGAATTGTATTTCCCTCTCCAAGTTTGTTACAGTTTTGCTTTTCACATTTGAGTAAGTAATCTCTTTGGCATTTACTCTTATGTCTAATGAGGATTTTTTTAAAAAATCAATCCGTTTTACTGACTTTCTTAACTGTCTTCTGATCCACTGGCCTGCTTGTCTATCCCTCTGCCAATTCTTTGTTATTTTCTTTAACTTGTAAACAGAACAAAGTTCGTAATGCCTTGATGGTTTCTGAAATGTCTTGATTGGCCTTGGTGTTTATACTGCTGTATGCAGTGCTTAAGAGCTAAGCTCTAAGTGAAAAGTTGGCAGTGTAAACTCACCAGCCACTCTTGGAGAAAGGTGTGCCCACCTACCTCCATAAAGATGACAGCCGTACAGTCCTGAGGGGGGAATTGTGTTCCTTCCATTTGATATAAGTCAGAAATGACTGAGTGACACACTGCAGCACAGAACACATCCAATATGTCCTTTAAAAAGAATGCAAATTTTATGTCTTTCTGGTTTATATACATACTTTTTTACTTCTGCTTGATTGCACTGATCAGGACCACAAGGCCATAAATACAGCAGTCAGCAAACTTTTTCTGAATAGGACCAGGTAGGCAGAAAGTAAGTAATTTCTGTATAAATATGTGGACTGTTTGTTGTTGTACTTCGAGAGGTGACAGTAGTCTTGTAGATAAGCCTGCAGCAGTTTGTACTGATTAGTGCTTTATGTGTTGTTCTGCTCATCACATGGGTCAGCTGTTTGAATCTGTCAGCTGCTCTACAGGTGAAAGATGCACAGTGTCCTCCCATAAAGATTTACAGCTTGGGACTGCAGATAAGAGTCTGCTGAGTTGGAATTGACTCAGAAGCATTGGGTTGGAAGAAATGACATGGGGAGGGAAGCAATGGGTTTGGCTTTGGTTAAGTTTTTATGGGGAAGTTGGCAAAGGGAAGACAGATTTGTAAGCATGAAATAATTGGGTTTTATAGTATTTGCCAAGTAAATTTGTGCTTACCTATACAGTTTAAGTCTTTTTAATGTATCTGAAATCTAAAATTAGTAATTGACACTCTCTTTAAATCCCTTTAGGAAAAATAGAAATGAAGGTACATATGCACACAAAATTTTGCCTCATTTGTTTGCTGACATTTATTTTCCATCATTGCAACCATTGCCATGAAGACCATGACCATGACCATGGCCCTGAAGAACACCACAGACACCACTGTGGAATGACAGAGTCAGAGCCGAGCAAATTTTCAGTGCTGGATGCTGAAAACCAAAAAAAATGCTATATTGAAAAACTGTTTTACCGTTATGGTGAAAATGGAAGGTTGTCCTTTTTCGGTCTGGAGAAACTTTTAACAAACTTGGGCCTTGGAGAGATAAAAGTAGTTGAGATCAATCATGAGGATCTTGGCCACGATCATGTTTCTCACTTAGATATTTTGGCAGTTCAAGAGGGAAAGCATTTTCACTCACATAGTCACCAGCATCCCCATAATCATTTAAATTCAGAAAACCAAACTGTGACTGGGATAGCAACAAAAAGAAACCATAAATGTGACCCTGAGAAAGAGACAGTTGAAGTGTCTGTGAAATCTGATGCAAAGCACGGCCATGAGCACAATCGTCGCTTCCATCACCACCATCGTTCACACCATCGCCTTGATCACAACACTACTCGCCATTTACATAATGATTCTATTCCTCACGGCGAGCGCGGGGAGCCTAGCCATGAACCTTCAACAGAAACCAACACAACACAGGAGCAGCGTGAAATTAAGCCACAGAAACAAAAGAAGAGAAGAAAAGGGAAGAAAAATGACAACTCAGAGGTTATTACACCAGGCTTTCCCCCTAACCATGATCAGGGAGAACAGTATGAGCATAACCGGGTCCATAAACCTGATCGTGCACATAACCCGAGTCATTCTAATGCCCACCTGCCAGAACATAATGGTCACGAGCCTGCTCATGGACACCAGGATCTTGATTCTGATAATGAAGGTGAACTTCGACATACTAGAAAGCGAGAAGCGCCGCATGTTAAAAAAAGTGCAATTTATTCAGCTGCCAGTCACAAAGATCATAATGAAGATGACCATCAGCACGATGAGGTACGTGGAAAAAATGTCTGATGGCAATTGTGAACTATTTTAGGTCAAGAGATAAGGTAGGAGAATAGTTATTTACTATGTAAAAATACATTAAGGAACCGAAATCAGGTTAAAGATTCTATCTTGAGTTTTTGCTTATCTGGATTTCCTTATTATGGTCTTAAATATAGGTTCCTCACTTTTGAATGATTAAAGGTTGTTAGAAAATAGATTTCTTCTTTTAATTTTGTTTTTAATAAATCTTGCTTACTACCTGCTTGATTTAACAGGTTACTTTTCACTGTTAAAACCTTTAGCTAGCTTGTAGAAAACTGAAAATTGACAGACCATTCCTCCCACCGCAGTCTCTTTTTTTTTAGAAATGACCAGAGCTGTTTTCATAGTTTATAATTTATTGAGTGATTTTCAGTCATTATATTAACTCTAATTCCATGTTTTGCCAATTTGGTCACCTTGTTTATGTTCTGGCACTTTCTGGGCCTAGTTTGCCCGTAATATTGTGTGATTTTTTTTTTTTATGCAACTATTCTGAACCTTCTGTGCTTGTTTGGCGACTATTCCATAGCTCCTTGGAGGTATTTAGGTATTTAGGTATTTTTGTAAGTATTGCTGTTATATTATAGGGGTTTTTTGATGTAGGGTTTTTTTTGGGGGGGGTTGTTTTTTGCCTATTATTTTTGTACCTTGCTATTGGGGGGAAAAAACCATGCCAAATTTGTTGTTGTTTAGGGAGTTGCACTGTCAATCCAAAGGCCTAGCACATTTATGGAAATACCTCCTATGGGGGAGGGAGCAATTAGCAAACCGATGGTCTGTATTACTTGCATGAAAATATGGATAGTCTTTTCCCATACCTTTATCAGATTCAGAAGGATGGTAAATGATAGGAAACTTGATAGAAGAAAGATATTCCTGTTTTCTTTCTAAATTTTAACATTCTTTCTTTTTCATAATTTTTAATCGCTTGCTTTAACCTTATTTTTGTTTTCGTTAAAGTTATAGCAGTGCTCTTGTTTATTCTATTTTTTAAAATTAAGGTTTAGAAAAATTTTTTGTATTAAAATGTAGAAAGGACCATAGGAAAAGTGTAGTGGGCAGACTTCTCTTCAAGAACAAGTGTGGAAAATGATCCTGTTATTATTACTTGAGATGTTTTACTTGTAAGTAAATATCCTTATATTTCTTTCTCAGATAAATCAGATAAATACTTGGTTTTTAGGAGTTTGAAACATAAATATTAATGTAGATATTAAAATCATAGTGTACTTTTTTTGTGGTGATGATAGGAGCTGTTGAGTTGGAATAAACTCATAGCCGATCCTCCATGGAGCAGATGGTGGATTTGAACTGCTTGCTTTTGGGATTGTAAGACACCTTCTTAACTGCTAGACCACCAGTGCTCCTTTGTACTTTTTTAAGACTGAAATTTATTTATTACGATGGGTATGTTTGGGAATTTTTTTGTTGATAATATTGGATCTTATCATGTGTGCTTAGTCTTTGTAGCAAACATATAGGATCGACATTATAAGACCTATTTATCTGTGTCCTCACAGGTCTAACACATTCTAGGAATTGGCAAGATTTCTGGAAATGTTCTGGGAATTAAATAGGGTAGTACCTACCAATCATCTCTTTTTTTTGCTTGATTAGTTATTTTGGTGTCAGTAAAATCATGCCTTGAGAAAGTCAAGTCAAAAAGTATATTTAAATACAACAGCTGTATGTGACAAAGATGCCGCCTCTACCTTGGTTTAGATCTCTTAACTGTATTATAGAACACGGGCTTGTTTCTTCTTTTCCCTATTTTATTTTATTTTGGAAGTTCAGATGGATTAAGCTGCGGTTTTTACCTTTTCCAGCAGTATCTGTTTTAACTAACATTGTGCTAGAATTTCCATAGACAGTGGAAATGCCTGCGTGCTGACTTACTTTAATATGAAAGTCATTAAAATACTCTAGCTCTCTTTAACTACTTCACAAATCTCAGTGCATTGATCATTGTAATCTCAATAGGGAGTGAATTGTCTTCTCTGTAAAAATCTTCGGTAATATAGTTGTGAAACTTTTGTGGGAATGTCAGAAAGTCCTTATATTATTTCTTATGCACTGGAATGATAAAAATGGTAAAAACTCCACAAACTAGTTGAAGATACCCCATCATAAATTTCTGTCTAAAATTTTATTTTTAGCGAAAACTCAGTGCCTTTTATTTTTAGTTAATTCTGACTCTTGGTGACCCTCTATTTGGTTTCCAAGGCTATAATTCTACCAGAGTAGACTACTTTCTTTCTTAAAACAGTGAATGGATTTGCACTACTGACCTTTTGGTTAGCAGCATTTGTGACTCACTAAAATATTCCTTACTGTTATTACAGATTATTTTCTAATAACTTAGACTATTTCCTACTGTGCAGTATTTTATTTTTGTACATATTCTTAAAGATACTGTTTTGTTAATTTCTTTGCAGTGTTTGAACGTCACTCAGTTGTTGAAATACTATGGTCATGATGCCAGCTCTCCTATCTCACCTGACCTATTTACATGCCTTTGCCCTGCATTGTTATATCAGATTGACAGCAGACTTTGTATTGAGCATTTTGATAAACTTTTAGTTGAAGATTTAAGCAAAGATAAAAGTCTAGTTCCTGAAGATAAGTCAAATGTAGGTGCATCAGGTAAGTAAGAGATTTGATTTCTCCCTTCCTCCAAATATCCTTTTAGTACTTACCTTCAAAAGTAAATTCAAGCTTCCATATTTGTGTCTCAAACTTACATTTTACTTTTATGATTTTTCCGCATATAT
>NW_006399751.1:16784907-16790892 GCF_000299155.1 Elephantulus edwardii | reverse complement strand
TGTGTCAGAGGCAATGAGATTGGCACAGGATAGAGCACGGTTTTAGGGCTGTTGTACATGGGGTCGCTATGAGTCGCAAACGACTCGACGGCACATAACAACAACATATTTTAGGCTTAATGGTAGTAATTTCTTTGAGCAATATTTAGAATTTGTTAAGAGGTTTGGACTGTTACCTAAACCTGTGTTCAAAATCAACCTCATTGCTGTTGAGCCCGAAGCAGCTCTACTGGGTTTCTAAGACTGAAAATGACAGAGGAGGAGATTGCACCGCCTTCTCCCATGGAGCTGTAGGTGAGTGTTGATCGCCATAGAGGCACAGCCTTTTGGTTGACAATGCAACTCTTTGCGGACTTCTTCAGTTAGAAAATGAAATTAATAAAAAAGCAGTAAACAATATCAGAAAAGAAAGTATGTATCTGTAAGAGCACACACTTGCCCTGGAGGAAGGATGCCTTTCAGAGTAGGTGCCATGGAAAAGTTGCACATGATCAGTGGAAATGTCCTGATTTTGGGGGGGAGGGGAAGTCCAGCTTTTTACCTCTCTCTTTTTTTTTTTTCTTTTAAATTTCTTGATACTGCAAGAATGAGTGATAACTTATGTTGGATGAAAAGTAAAGAATTTTAATTAACTAAATATAATTATGATGCTTATAGAGAGCACTGGTTGCTCATTAGTAAGGAATTGTGCTGCCAACCCAAACGCAGGCAGTTCGAATCCACCAGCTGCTGTGTGAGAGCAAGATAGGCAGTCTTCTCCTTTGTAATTGATAGCCTCTGAAAACCTGCTGGGGGTCAATTATGGCACATGACAACAGTGATGTTTTTGGAGAGTTCTGGTGGCCTGGTCCATAGGAAAGTGTGATGCTAACTCTTGTCACCGAACCACTGATGGTTTGAATCCATCAACCTTTCCATGAGAGAAAGATGGACACTATTGTCTTCTGCAGTTCACCGCCTTGGAAACACAGAGGGGTATCAACTATGTATTGGTCTTGAATTGACAGCATTGAGAGAGAAAGAAGGATACCTTAAGGTGGCATTGAAGTACGAATAAATAAGAATATTATACTAATTTTATATAGTTGCAAATTGGGTTTATAGTGCTCTTGTCCCATTACCTCTGTCCTAACTAATTAGTTCAGATTTTGAGGCATTGATTACAACTTGGATTAATAAAGTCAGTTTTCATTCCTGTTATCTTGTTTAACTGTACTTATTTTTCTTATAGATCATCTTTTCTGTGAAGCCACCTCTATGAGGTAAATACATAAGTGATAAATAAATCACTTAGGAAAGGATTCTATGAAATTATAATGCTTTAGAGAAGAAAATAGCAGATTAAGAAGACTTAGAGGATTTGGGCTCTAGATTGACTTTACCATTTCACATTTAACAGTACATCTGTGAAGTAGAACATTGATCTTAGCATTTTCCAGACTTTGCAGGATACTGGTTCATACATATTAAAATATTTCATGTTAAAGTCAGAGAAATACTGCATATGGCAAGTTTCTGATCAGAGAGAGTCATATTTCTCATTACTTACATAGGCTCTGGAGAACATGTTTAACCTAACATTAGGGAAACTTGTTTGACTCTTGACTCCCCTTTCTGTTGGAATACAACCTATTAAGGACTCAGAACAATATGAGCAGTTTGGGAAATGCTGAAATGGATTGTTAAAAGTTCTTTCTAACAATGTACATATGACAGTAGCTAATATGTTGCTAGTTTGAATAATAAGAAATTAAGGAAATTGTATTTTGAAAGAAGCAGAATAATTGGTATCTCTGAAAATATGTTTAGAATTTCCAGTCTGTCAAACAAGGTAGTTTTTACACAATAAAAGTAATTAGACTTCATTATAACAGTGTGAATTGTGTTCTGTATCTGTAACCCTCCCTCTCAATGTTACTCTAAGAGAATCCTTTTTAGTCCTAGAACTTGGTTGGATTTTTTTAAAATGAATTGAGAATTTTCTGAAGATAATCTTAAAAATGATCTGGCAACAATCCCACTATTTACTGAAACATTGTGGTATCTTGTACCATTCTCAGATTGTAGCTGTGTGTGAGCTAATTATTGTAGTCCCTGTGACAGTCATCTTATTGAGGGTCACTGTCTTTTTTTCTAACCTTATACAAAGTAGAAAAATCCCTTTCTAAGAACTGGTCCCTCCTGATAACCCATCCAAAGCACTTAAGAAGAAATCTCAACTTGCTCCTTTCTGTGGAGAATATTGATTGTACTTCTTCCAAAACAGATTTGTTCATTCTTCTGCCTGGACTTGATAGGCATACTTCATTTCATTATGCTTTGCTTTATTGCAGTTCAGAGATAACTGTTTTCTACAAAATCAAGTGTTAGTGGCAACTCTTGTCAATCAGGTCAGCACTGTTTTTCCCATAGCATATGCTGCCTTTATGCCACTTTTAGATACTTCTCCCAGTATTTCACATTTTTTTCAAAATGCTATTGCCCACTTAATAGAATACAACATGGTGTAAATATAATCCAATTGTATGTGCCCTGAGAAACCAAAATATTTGTATAACTGACTTTAGTGCAATAGTGTGTTATGGCGGTGGTCTGAAATCTCCTTTGAAGTAATCTCTGAGGTATGCCTACCTACTCGTTAGTTTTTGCCAATAGTATATTTCAGATGTATCAGTAGTTCTTCAGGCTTCATTATTCATTGTCGTGAATATGTAGCAATTGAAACTACTGTGGCTTTGATCAGGTACAGTGTAGTCTTCAGAGTGAATAATTGTTTTTGATAGCTTAAACAATGTTTTTTACAGCAACATTTCCCAGTGTAATACACCTGATTTCTTGACTACTGCTTCTATGGGTGTTGATTTGTGGATCCATGTAAAATCTTCATCTAGACATCCTCAGTGTCTAGAATGAGTAACATTCAAAATGGTTCTAGGTAAATGACACACTCTTGTTGTCTTATGTTGTGATCCTTGATTGATTTACATAAAGCTTTCGTCTTTGTGGGATTACATTGTTTTCTTGTATTTTTAAGTAATGATAAATATCACAAGTGTCAAGTTTTTAATCATAAGATGGACTTAAAAGCATTTTATTTTAGCTTATAGATTTGCTTTCTCAAGATGTCAGGAAAGGGATGTAGTGATAACTGATGAATAGGATATTGTGCCTCAAAATTTGTAATGTTGTAAACACATCTGTATGTGCACATGCAAGCTCATCCACATTTTCACACACAGGCCCTCCCCCAACTATGCTTGTGAGGAGTCGGTTAGCTTCAAGTTAAGATTAGTCTTCATTTAGAATGTTTATGCCCACTGGCATAAGACAAATTGTTTCACTGAATTGGATTTTGGTTAGCTGGTGATATAGTGACTCAATTTATGACTGACAAAAAGTGATTTGAGGTTATGAATTATCTTCCAAAGACATTACAGAATGTTTAATAGCTACATAGATTCCACTGGACTCCTCTTCACATTTAAGACATCCTTTCCTACAAGCTAATTGTGCTGGAATTCTAGAGAGGAAATAATTGCTTAGAATAAATTGGTTTAAGATACTCTCGTGCTTGGAGAACAGAATTATAATTTCTTTTCATTATTTTATGATTAGATTTTACAGCTATAAGAGTTGTGTATATCATTTTAATGTGCTTTGCATTTCATACCTTAAAAATACCTTTAAAATCTCATTAAACTCATTGCCGTCTAGTCAGAACTGACTCATAACATGCTCTTGTAGAGTTTCTGAAGCTATAAATTGTGTCCATCTTTCTCCAACAAAACGAAACTGCTGGTGGATTTGAACCACCAGAGAGACCTTGCCTCTGGGTTAGTAGTGCGGCTTCCTAAGGACTCCATCACCAGAGCTCCTTTAAAAAAAAATAAGTATATGGTAAAGAAGTAGACCATACTCTAATGTTAATATTCATTATCTTGTTAAATCATGTTGTTTTAAGTCGTTATCTCAAATATTGACTATCAAATGAATAGTATTATCTATATTTGGATTGAGAAATTTAATTTCTATTGCAGATGTCTTAGTAGACAAATTCAGAAACAGATGATATATTTTGTAATGTAGCATTTAATCCTAGAAAAAAAATAAATCAGGTTAATACTATTTAACTAACACTTGTCTAGTATTCTAACTAATCATTTTATCTGGTTATATGAATTTTCTTGGACATTGTATGATAAGAATAGGGGTGCAACAGTGAATGAATGGAATTCCAAAATCTCTGTAGATGTTCATTGAAATGAAAACTAAAGAAATTAAAAACAAATCTTAATATTGTAATAGTAATGTAATAATGATTAATATTAATGATTAGTTCTAGTACATTTTAGTCCAAATCTGTTAATTAAAAGAGCTGACAAATTTATTTACTTTATATATTTAGTAAACAAGATGTCTGTAGTTCTGGTGAATCCAATCCACTACATTTAAATTAGTGAGAATATATGTTTATTCTCCAACATAATACTTGGAGAATTAAATATTGGCTTCATTCTCCTGGTACCTGTTTTTTTCCTTAAATTTCTTATTTGAAATTGCTTTCAGATTGAATGCTTTGCTAGAAATGGCTTTTAGATTAGATTATTGTCAAACTAAGAAAAAAATACAACTTTAAAGTCAGAAGGATATATGCACACACAAGGCATTTTGTATTTCATTTTCATTTCTGAAATGTTTCATACTGAAATTTCAGTATGTTGTTGCTGCTGTTATTGTTGATTGCCATTGAGTTGAGCACGACTCATAGCAACTCCATGAACAAAAGACCTAATGCTTTTTTATAACTATCTTCGTTTCCGCAAGTTCATAGAGTTTCCATAGGCATGTGGATGCCATTCTGCTTCCAGACCTGTTTTACAACTGGGATCTCCACTAAACACTATCCATATTGGAAAACCATTATGGAATTTGACACCCCAGTGGCATAAGGTTCAGCATCACAGCAAATCCAGATTACCGTAAACTAATAAAGAGTGATGTACAAAGTAGAAGAAAGTTACTCCAAAACATAACAACACTAGTTATCTTTAGCAGTGGTTAAGTGTCATCAAGTAGAATATGCCTCATAGCGACCCTGTGAACAAAAGACCTGAACCCTGTTCTATAATGAACATCATTTCTTTGTTTATAGAGTTTCCAGAAGCATCTGGTTTAGGAAGTGGATGCCACTCCTGCTTCCAAACCTGAATCAACCTGGAAGCTCCTCCAAACACTGTCATGGGTGACAGTCGTGGCATTTGACACGACTGTGGCATTGTGTTCGGCATAGCCCATCTGATTCTATATGTATTTTTCCTTCTGAGCTCCCCTAAATGTCACTTTATGAGAACTTAGCCAGTCTTCATGTTTTCAGTACTCTGACTTCAGTGTCCAATGGAAAGCAACCATTTTTATTGAAAAGTTAAGCATTTAGTGGATCAATTGCATTTCATTTCCTTATTTCTCTTTATTTCTGCTCGCCTTTAAAAATGTTATTTTATCTTGATAGATGGATTTTCCATTTATTCACTTACCTTAAAATGTAATTTAACCAATAATATAGTTTTATCAGATATTATTGAAAAAAATCACTGTGGATTAGACTTCTAAAAAATTATCATTCTCCATTGAATATATTGATAAGTACTGCTAAATGATTTTTTTAAAAATAGTAACATATTTAGAATAGAGGGTTACTTTGTAGAAATAGTCCATTAATACAAAGTAATCTTTATATTCTAAAGAAAATTATTCTCTCACCTTTTTTTTTCTGATACCTGCTTCAGAGTGGCCTAAAAAAAAGAAATGTGTTAAGAGTTGGATTTCCTAGCCATACTTAGGCTTTCAAAAGTCATATTATGAAAACATTTATCATCTGAACCATTATATTGTGTTGTTGTTGTTATGTGCCGTTGAGTCGTTTGCGACTCATAGCGACCCTATGTACAACAGCCATAAACCCTGCTCTATCCTGTGCCAATCGCA
>NW_006399751.1:16779592-16784807 GCF_000299155.1 Elephantulus edwardii | reverse complement strand
CATTATATTGCTACAATTTTCCTTATTCCTTGACATTATATACACTATCCATGAGAATATGATTTTGATGTGATAGCTAATTATGTTTTTTTCTAGTATGTATATATCATACATGTGCTAACATAAAAGAAACTGTATTGTATGCTATATTGCCTCAGAGTCCAAGGATGGCTTGTTTTTTAAACACTATTCACAAAGTATTCTGTAACATGATCCATGACTCTACTTATTATTAATCTTTTCGTCCTTATCTCCCACTATTCATTTTCTTTTTCTTCCCTTGACCCTAAGTGTAAAATCCTCCTTACTTGATAGAGTGGACATTCCTCCCCTCATTCCTGTCTGCTTTCTCACAATGTAAGCCCACTGCTTAGAATATCCGTCTCTACCTGGTGTTACTCCTCAAAGATTCCACTCAAGGATTAGCCCTACTGAGATGACTTACTGACCATTCTAGGCTTAAATAAATTTCCTTCCTTGTCACCTTCTGGAGCCCTTCATCTGTACAAGTGAGAGAATTGTAATAATTGGTAACCACTCTGTCTTTATTGTGCTTACAGTTGCTTAGAAGTATGCCTGGCTCTTTGTTCTCAATATTCTTACAACACAAATAAAAAGAGGGGTGCATCAGGGCTGTATCATTTCTCTATATGAATTCTTTATGTATGCTGAATAAATCATTGTATAAGCTGGACTTTATGAAAAGTGTGGTATCAGGAATGGAGGAAGACTCATCAACAACCTGCCTTATGCAGATGACACAGTCTTGGTTGCTGAGGGTGAAGATGACTGGTAGCGCTTGCTGCAGATGATCAAGGACTATAGCCTTAAATATAGATTATTGCTCAATATCAAGAAAACAAGTCTTCAGTAAGCAACATCATGAAAGAAGAAGAAGAAGATATTGAAGTGTCAACAGTTTCATTTTGCTTGGATCCACAATCAACATGCTTGGTTCCAGAAGTCAGGAAATCAATAAACAAATCACATTGAGAAAATCTGTTGTCAAGGACCTTCTCCTGAGTACCAGCCTAAAGACTAAGGTGCAACATGATCTACTCAGTGTCTTGCTGCACATCTGAAAGTTGAACAATGATTAGAGATGACAGAAGAAGAATCAAAACTTTTGAATTGTGGTGTTGGAGGGGAGTACTGAATATCTCATGGACTGCCAAGAGAACAAATAGGTCCGTCATTGGAGAAAGTGAAACCAGAGTGCTTCTTAGTAGCAATGATGGTCAAACTTCGTCTAACATAAAATCTTGGGCATGTTGTTAGAAGGGGCTAAATCTTGTAAAGGGATCTCAAGCTTGATAAGATGCAGTGTCAGTATATGAAAAGAAAACCCTCATGTTTTGAAGCAAAGACTGGCAGTGGGTTCAGGTATGTCAGGTGGTAAGGATGGCACAGTACAGGGCAGGTTTCAGATCTGTCGTTCACTGTGTTGTGGTTGTCTCAACAGCACAGTAAAACAACATAATCAAAGCAAAATTGAGTTCACAGTGTGCAGAACTATGATAGAATTACTGTGAACTTAGTATAATGAATACGATTCTGATTGATAAACCAAAGAATTAGTGGCACTAGAAAATAAGAATTAACGTGGTGGTATGTATGAATGTGGATTAAGGACTGAATTCTGGTAAAATAAGTAATTGAAATGACATTTTAAAACCAAAGTAAAATAAAAATCCAAAAGTGAAAACATATTTTACAGAGAGAAAATACTAGAATATATATAAGCCATTTATTTGGAGTAGAGACTATTCTTAAATCTTGAAAATAAGGACAAAAAAAGATACAATCAAAACATAGTAAGTTTTCTCAGCACCTGAATTTCTATTCCTGGTTAATTTCCCGTTATTTTTAGGTGCTGTTGGATAGAGTGTAAATCAGAGTGACCCTATGAACAACCGTTCTCAGTGTCTTTTTTGTGACTTTGCTGTGTGCAGGGTATTATCCGAAGCACTTTTGCATGGATATTTCATTTATTAAACTCACAAAATAAGGCACTTCTGTTAATTCATTTGGTGAAGAAAGGGTGAGGTAAGAACTAGTGCAAGATCACTCAGCCGGCAGGTAGCAGTTCATCTCGTGATAAGAGCTCGTGTATTCTCTACCCCAGAAGCCTAGGAATTGTGATTCCGCTGGTAACTGAGAGGTTGGCTCTGTAGGTGTCCCCAGAGGCACCTTCAGAAAAAGTCCTGGTGCTTGATACCTGAGCAAACCCAGTGCCATGGAGCCACTTAACACCAACCTTGTAGGGTAGACTAGAAATACCCCATTGCAGATCACCTCATTGTTCTCCCGGGGAGATCTGGCTTGAGTCAGACCATCAGCCCTTCACTTGGCAGAGACCAGCATTTAACCGCTGTGCTGCTGTGCTCTTTGTGGCCATCTGCTTCTGAAAAAAATTGGCCGTTGCAGACCTTGTGAGCACAGTTTCTACTCCGACACACATGAGTTAGCACATGTCAGAACCTGTTGGACAGCAGTTGGTGGGTTGACTCTTTGTTGAAAGCCTATCACTGTCACCATTCTGCACTACTGCTATCCTATGCTTTGCCACTCCTAAAAATCTTCTGTGTTTTGCTGGAGTTTTAATGGCAGAGAGGTGAAGAGAGTTGTGTAATGGCTTGGTAGATAAAGCAGGCACAAGCAGGAACATCTAAAGTAGCTGGTGGGTAGGTACTGTCTTGTTTGTTTTCAGTCATAGAAACCTTATGTACAACAGAATAAAACACTGCCCCACCCTGCACCATCCTCACAGTTTCTGTTCCGTTTGAGCTCATTGTTGAAATTATGTCAGTGTATCAGTAATAACTGTCTGAAGTATGATTATCTTCTCCAAGGACTGATTCCTCCCAATTACATATCCGTGGACGTGATGCCCCATGACTGGTTATCTTGCTGTGGTGACTTGCATGTTGCTTTGATGGTTAAAGCTGTGCCATCAGCTTGTCAGATAAATTTGAGTCACTCATGGTGGACAGGTTTCAGTGGAGCTTCCAAACTAAGACTGAGAAGGAGGACTTGGCAGTCTACTTCAGAAAGAACTGAGCAGTGAAACCTGAGTAACAGTAAAACATTATAGGAAAGGGTTAAAACGAACTCATTGCCATTGAGTCAGAACCAATTCACAGCTGACCCTCTAGCAGATTTTCTGTGGCTGTAAGTGGCACGAAGGAGAGAACCAGAGGAGCTCCCCTCAGAGCTGCTAGTGGAATAAAACTACCGGAAAGACACAGCCTTTGAGTTAGCGCAGTCCTGTATGGACTTCTCCACCAGAGATGTAAATACTGCTGTAAGCAAGTGTTGATACAAATAGAGATCAGTCTGTAAGAAAACCCTAAAAACAGTCCTCTGATAGGCTGAGTTCAATCTGGGAGAATAAATAAAAGCAGAGGAAGTAGATCCGTATACTAGGTTTGAATTCCGACCTGAGGGCAGATAGTCCTCTTTCCTGGCTTCATACTCCGTGTTCTTTGTAGGTGAACAAACATCTTAAAAGTTATGCTTCCCATCAGGAGAAAAGGAAAACTAGGTCTGAAATGATTTTGCGTAATTAAAAACAAAATAGACTTGTTCTATACAGATGAAAAGACTGACAGACATCTAGAGTTAAAACGGAACAGTTTAACTTTTGTTAAAACTATTTTTTCTTACATTTTTAAGACTTCTGAGAAATTTTAGTTCTCAGTTTTAATAACAGCTAAGGATTATGACCTTAATTAGAGTTGTCTCTGTTGCAGTACTTCTTGTTAAGGGCAGCCAGTCCTTGGGAAAAGACTCTGCCTGGAAAAGGTAGAGGGTCAGAGGAGAGAGAGGAAGACCTTTACCCACATGGATGGACACAGGGACAGTAACATTGGGCTCAAGTATGTCAGAGATGATGAGGATGGCACAGCATAGGCCAGGGTTGCGATCTGTTGTTTGTAGGGTTGTCACAAATCGTAGTTGACGTGATGGCACGGAACAACAACAGTATTGTAGGAGGGAGCTCTGACGGCATTGTCCACAGGCAGTACTTCTTTTGTAGTTCAAATGCACCAGCAGTTCTAACAGAAAAATGGGCAATTTCCTCCTAGGCAATTTACTGTCAGTTAGAAGTCAGTTCTAACTCAATGAGTTTTGAGTTTATATTGCAATATTGTCATAATCCATACAATGTAATGAAGATGGTGACAGTTGCTTCATTGTAGAAACATTCAAAGTAACAGCCTCTTCAGTCAGGAAAGCCTTAGAGGAAATCATGCTGCTTTGAAAACAAATGCATTACTAATAGTGAATATCGATTAGATGTTTGCAGGTGTTTATTAGCATTGTCCGAAATGAAGCCTGAATGAATTATATCCTGATAGATGTTAATAATTGTTAGAGAGAATGCTCTGCAAGTAATTATTTTTAATGACTGCTGCACCATTAGGAAAGGTTAACTTGTTCTATATAAATCTCCCATAGTGACACAACCACTACCTCATTAACTTTGTTCAAAGATTGCTGTAAACCAAATATGCACTATATGGTATAGGGTAGAAATCGTTTGTTTCCAAGATTGGCTCATTTAGTCATAGAGTTGACCCTAGCTTAATTACCAAGGGGGGCTGTGAACAGGCTGCTAAGCATTTTCTGCCAATTAAAATGCTGAAACAGTGTAGAAAACTGCCATCTTGCACATGCTTTGAACCAAGTTAATTAGAAAGTTTCCACAGATGAGCGCTTCTTTTTAAAAGAATGCATTTTCTCTCTAGATAATGAGAAAGGGAGTTAGTGAATAACTAAGCTTGAAGACCTTTAACGTTTTAAGTGACCTAATTTGCAGAATAAGTGAAGCTTGTTTCAGACATTTAGGTGGTGTTTTTTTGTTTGGTTTTTTTTATATTGCACATGGTATCTTCAGTACAAATAAAAAAATAAAAACCCACCAACCTAGTTGAGTTGAATAGTTTACATGTTGTTACTTCTGTATAAGTTTTAGAAATTATTCCCCCCTCCCTTTTGGACATCATAACATTTTATTTAAAAAACAATTTGGCTAGAAATCAAACCAGTTTTGTTACCTAAATAGTTCTTTGCCACATCTAAGAAATTATGATACAAGTTTTATAAGCCTGTGTTTAAATATGAGCATTGGTGGCCTAGTGATAAGAAGCTGCACTGCTATCTTGAAGGTATGCAGTTCAAGTCTACCATCTGCTCCACAGGAGAAGGATGG
>NW_006399751.1:16753769-16771462 GCF_000299155.1 Elephantulus edwardii | reverse complement strand
TATGTCAGACGAAGCCCCAGAATCCTTGCCTCCAAGGAGTAGCCTGGTTTAACCCTCTCTAGGATGAATCTGTTTGTTTTCTTGGCAGTCCATGGTGTAGTGATAGAAAAAAAGGTAGATTGGGAGGTTAAGTTAGAGGAAAGGGAGTCTGGAGAATTAAGTATGGAAGAGAATATCTCAAACAGAAGTAAATAATCTTTGATAAATCCTTGATAAAATAATATATTTGTATTAAACTGTTCTGGTTGCTGTGGCACTGCTTCTAGACTTTGGAATAGAATTTTTTGCAATGTAGATAATAAGAGTGAACCACAGCCTGACATCATTTTGAGTCAGTAGTATGGTCAGTCAGCCACTTAAGTACTATTTATGATTTGGTCCAGGTTATTTGGTTCTTTTTTACATAATTAAGTTATGTTGAGGGCCTTTGTTTCTTTTTATTTTTTTTTTGTTTTTATTTCCTTTTATTTTTAAGAACTTCCACGGTAGAAAGCTTCTTTATAAACATAGTTTCATTAATGTAAATGTATCTTCTACAGCTCATTTCTCTTTTATTTATTATTCCTTGGAAGTTTTTGGTTGGTTTGTTTATATTGTCATACTAATGTTGTCTGTTAATTTCTTCCCTACAGCATGGATTTGTGGTATCATTTCTATCACTGTCATTAGCCTGCTTTCCTTGCTAGGCGTGATCTTGGTTCCCATCATTAACCAGGGATGCTTCAAATTCCTTCTCACATTCCTTGTTGCACTAGCTGTAGGAACAATGAGTGGAGATGCCCTTCTTCATCTACTGCCCCATGTAAGAAATCTTTTTAATCTTTAAAAAAGTGAAAATTAAAAGTATTAAGGTAAAAAGAGGTTCTTCATTAGCAAACTGTAACATACAATCTAGTACTTGTATTTATCCACAGGATGAACTAGGGGTTTCCCCCCCATTTTCAGTTTGAATAACAATATTTCTTAATCAGTTGAATCATTGGGTTCTTGAATAGTTTGAAAGATTGGTTATGATGCACTAGTATTTAATAATAATCATTCTATAAAATTTACAGTGTAGTTCTAAAAATGAACAGTAAAAGTCAGTGACTAGAGTATCTCCTTTTTTTTGATCCATCAAGAAAGTCTTTAGAAGAAATGTATAAGAACTCTTGTAATAGCCAGTATGTCACATATGTTCTTTTCTGAGCAAGGATATGCAAGATACACATTCAGCCCTCTTTGTCCTCAGAATTCTCTATTCATGGATTTAGCCAATTGCAGACTGAACATACTGAAAATAATAATGCTAATAATAAAGCAGATAAGTAGTCAGAGCAATCACTTAGTGGCTAAGACGGAACATAAAGTCATAGCCTTTACTAACATTATTGAGTGTAGCTAGTAGTGAGGAATTGTGCTGCCAGCCCAAAGGCACACAGTTCGGATCTGCCAGCCACTCCATGGGAGAAAGATGTACAATCTCATCCCTTGTCACCTGCCTCTGAAAACCTGCTGGAGGGTCAGCTATGAATGAGTTGGTTCCTACTCAGTGGTATATAACTTCAACAGTAGCTTAACAGTGTTATGTATGGTAAGTAATGTAGAGATGATTATAAAGTGTGCTGGAAAATGGACACTGATTATATGCAAATACTGTGCTATTTTATATGAAGTACTAAGCTTACAAAGATTTTAGTACCTGAGGGGTCCTGGAACCCTCCCTCACAGAGACCACTCTGAACCATTGCAGACTTCAGCTCTCTTTACTTGGAAACATTCTCTTTTCCCTCGCATACTGTGTTTCCCCTTGGGGAGACTTCTAATGACAGGATCACAAGCCTGTAATCCAAGGGTGATACACGTGAACCTTTTCAAACCTATTTCTAACAGCTAAGAATATTTGATGCAGTTTACTATTTTTGCATTGAGAGAACAGGACTGGTTTTCTTCCCAAATCTAAAATGTCAGTATTAAATATTTTAAATATTACTTCCTTCCATCCTTGTGGAATTTGAGAAGCAAGATTGTATTTGTGTGCTGTATGTATCTTGTATAAAACAATATGTATGACATTGCCTTTTAAAAAATGAATTACTTAATGGATTTTAAGCCCACAAATAGTATGTTTTACTCATTTTCCTACTCTTTTCCCTTTTTACCACTCATCAGGAACAGGAATAGTCTCTTTAGGAACCAGGCCTGATGGAAGCATTTGAAATGGGAACAGGGTTTAAATGCTGTTTGAATTATGTTTACTTAAGAAGGGTTCATTTAATAAGCCTTTAAATCTTCAACTCCTTCTTACCATGTCTGAGAAATTTAGATACTGCTTATGTTGCACACTACTGATGGGAACAAACTCAAGTAAATCTTGCAAAGAAGGAAGATGAATATTTGAAACTTTAATGTTTACAATGTAAAAAACAATATTTGCATATATTTTTGTTAAAGCATTAAAATGTAGAAAATTACATACATATGTAAATGTATACTTTTAACTGCCTATAGCAGATGGAGAAGTAGTGTCTCATCACACCACCTTAAAATAATTTATAAAAAGAAAAAGAAAATGTCCAGCATGAATTCCAGGGAGGCACAAATGATAATCTTCTACTGTTTTATTTTTATTAAGTCTTAAGGCATTTAAGTGTTGACTGCTTGTTCCAATTTACAAAACCTGTCACTCTCTAGTATGAATTTTAGCTGCATAAGCATTTGAGTTTGTGGTCTTTGTGTTACAGTTTTTAAGGAATATAAGGCCTGAGTAACACAATGAAATGGAAAACTGTTAAATATGACACTATTTAAGGACTTTAAGAAGATACTGTCATTAAGAAATGAAAAAGGTGTTTTTGTTAATACTCCAGGGGATTATAATCTCAAATTTTAAAATATAGTTTAAACTATTTTCTTTCTATGCTTGATAGTCTCAGGGTGGACATGATCACAGTCATCAGCATGCACATGGGCATGGACATTCTCATGGGCATGAACCGAAGAAGTTTTTGGAAGAATATGATGCTGTTTTGAAAGGACTCGTGGCCCTAGGAGGCATTTACTTGCTGTTTATCATTGAGCACTGTATTAGAATGTTTAAGCACTACAAACAGCAAAGGGTAAGTGTGCCTTTGATTACTTACTTCATTTTCTAAAATATAAAGTCCAAAACAGGAGCCATCTCTTTCTGGCCATACGCCTTTCTTCATTATGGTGTTAATATGTATTAATCTCCTCTTTCATAGTCATCCTTAGAGCCAAAACTTATTCTTGATCTTTGTCATTGTCTATTACTTCAGTTAGTTTAACATTTATAATCAAAATATAGCAATGTCAGTTTCAATTTATTGGTGTTACATCTCACTTAATTTAGTTAAGTAAGCTGGAAAAACTATTGACCAATTTAAGCCTGTTACAGATGTAAAAATGTATAAACAGGCATGTCTCATCATTCTTCTTAGGTAAGGTTTTAACTGTAAATGACTTTTTTTATCATATCTTTTAGTGAAAATGGTTTTAATACAACACATGTCTTTTTTAGACACTGTAGAAGTAAGAAGTTACATGAAGAGAGTTTTAAAGAGAGTATAATGATGGGTTTTGAGTGACTAACCACCATGTTAAGAAGTTGCATTGCAATTCTGAAGTTTAAATCCACTAGCTGCTCTATATGAGAAATTTCCCATGCGATTAAGCTGCCTCAGCAAACCTGCTGGAGGGTCAGCTATGGGTCAGTTTTGACTCAGTGGTATGCAACCACCACCACCGCCATTTGGGAGGTGGTACTTGGATTATTAGGTACCTTAATATTATGCAAAAGTCTGTGTTTTAAATTTTACTTAACATGTGGCTGCTCAATTTTAAATTGACAACCATGCTTTTTTCGATATATTACCGTCATTTGCGGCAAGGTGTTAAAAAATTCACCCCTCAAGTAAATTTAAAACATAGTCATCCACTGTTCCCTGTTCACATCTATCTCTAAAGCTATCTTTACTACATCCCAGTAACATATTTATGAAGTTTATGACTCCAAGGGAAGATTAAATTTCTTGAGTAGGTCATGTTTAACAGAAAATCTGTTATGTTGTTATTGTTATGTGCCATCGAGTCGCTTGCTACTCATAGCGACCCTATGTACAAGAGCTCTAAATGCTGTTCTATCCTGTGCCAACCTAGCCATCTCAAACGCACTTATTCCCACCGCTCCAGTCACAGAATCGATCCATCTCACCAAAGGTCTTCCTCTCCTTCGCTTCCCCTCCACTCTGCCAAACATGATGTCCCTTTCCAAGGACCAGTCCCTCCTTGCAACATGCCCAAAATATGTCAGACGAAGCTTCAGAATCCTTGACTCCAGGGAACACTCTGGCTTCACCCTCTCCAGGACAAACCTGTTTGTTCTCCTAGCAGTCCATGGTATATTCAACACTCTTCTCCAGCACCACAGCTCAAAGGCATCAATCCTCTTTCTGTCAGCACTATTCACTGTCCAACTCTCTGATGCATAGCACATAACTGCGAAGACTATAGCCCGGATCAGGCGCACCTTAGTTTCCAGCCTGACATCGTTGCTCTTCAGTACTCTTGAGAGGTCCCTCACAGCCGACTTTCCCAATGCAATTCGTCTCCTGATTTCCTGGCTGCTGTTACCAAGAGCGTTGACTGTGGAGCCAAGTAAATTAAAACTGTTAACTATCTCAATCTCCTCACCATCCATGCTGATGCTGCCAATTGGACCAGTGATTAGAATCTTTGTTTTCTTGACATTTAGCTTCAGCCCATATAGGAGGCTGTAGTCCTTGATCTTCTGCAGCAAGTGCCTCAGGTCCTCCTCAGTTTCAGCAAGCAGGGTTGTGTCATCTGCATAACGCAGGTTGTTGATGATTCTTCCAGCAATCCTGATTCCACATTCCAACTTTTAAGTAATTTTCGGTAACATTGGTCATATAAAACATTCTTAACATGTTGTTAAATTCTATCTCTCCTTGCCCTTAGTAAGAATACTAATTAGTTATGACTAACAATTCATGCAGACTAAACTTAAGACACCTACTACTTTACAAATACATAGTCCGTTTGTCTCTGTGTATCTTTTGTGCTTCCATGTGGAAAAAGTGAGTTTGGAATGCAGCCCTGAATGGAGATTTAGCAGTATGATGCCAGTCAGTTTTTGCTCAGCTGTAAACTAGCTTTGTAACTGTGATACATTCTTCATGATTTCCCGTTGCTGTCTATATCTTAGATAATATTTCTTAATTTCTATCTGTGCTTTCATTTAATAATTTGAGAATATATTATTTAGCTACCATAAGTTAATCAGGACATCATCATAATTGATTCCCTTCAGAGAAAGGATATTATCAACATAATGAGCCTTGTGAAATATTACCTGAGGATTAATAAAATGAATTGAGAAGGCTCAACTCAGAGAAAAGTGAAAGATACAGTAACATTTGCTTGTGAAGGGTATTATGGATGGGGGGAAAACACACACATACACACACACACACATGAACCCACCAGATTAACTCGATCTTCCACACAACCCTTTAAAAAACAAATGCAGTACGGAATGAGGGTTGCAGAGTGGATTATATTTGGGGTTGGGGGATGTGCGGGGGATTGTGTACCAATGAGGGAGTTTTTCTTTTGCTTTTCAAGGAGAGGAGCAAACGGGGGGGGGGGGGGGTTGGGGGGAGGGGGCATTATGTTTCTCTCCAAAGAATAGCCCCTCCTAGGAACATTGTTGTTGTTGTTGTTATGTGCCATCAAGTCACCTGCGACTCATAACAACCCTATGTACAAGAAGGGGAGAAGGGTGCAACAATGAATGAATGGAATTCCAAAATCTCTGTAGATGTTCATTGAAATGAAAAATAACTCTTGCAAAAAAAACAAAAAACAAAAAAACAACAAATGCTCCTACATCTGTTCCTTTTCTCTGAGTTGAGCCTTCTCACTTCATTTTGTCCGTCCTCAGGTAATACTTCACAAGGCCCCCTGTAGATGTCTATACAGTGAGAAGGATTAAGGCAGGAGGGCCAGGAGGGAGAGCAGATTTTGTTAAGGAGGCTGCTGTAGAACAGTTCAGAAGAGAGGCGGAAAGCAGTTTCAACGAGGGTTATGGCCAAAGGATTAATAGAGGGTAATTACTAGAATTGTTTAGATGAGACAGTTAACAAGAGTATTTGATTAAATGTAAGAAAATAAATAATTAAGAGTCCGTTTCTGTGAATACCTAATTTTGAGCAAAATATATTATTCCAAAATATGTGAAGAAGTTTTGGAAATACTCTGAACCCTTAATGTTTCTTCTGTCAAGTTGACTGAGTACCGTAACAGCAGTAAATATTAACTACATAATATCGTTAAAACTTAAGAAACTATATAATTTTCAAATAAGTACAAATGTTCTTATTTCAAGCAATAGTTTAATATTTTTGACTTTTTATAAATTAACTCTTTGATCTCATTTGAATTCACGTTTCCTGATGAAGTTAAACACATTTATTTTTTTAGTAAAATACACTGATTCAGGAGAATGGAGTCTCTAGAACTTGACATCTTTTTTGGTAAATTTTGAATTTGTGGCAGGTAAAAAAAAACAGAAACACAAAAAGGAATCTGACCCAGATAACTCAGTCTGACCCAGGTAAATTCTTTATGTTGAATGCAACAGTAAGTAAGCTAAGAATATCACATTTATTCAAGGGAAGGAATTAATGGTCCTTAAATAGCAGAAACATTCTGACAGTCACTGTTTCAGCAACTTGGGGATGTGGAAATAATGATTTTTTTAAAGTGTTTAGGAACGTGAACAGGGAGAACCAAAGTAAGTGAGCCAAAGTCTAGCTGGTACTGAGTGTTCTTCCTTAATTCTAAATTCTTCTCACTGACTATGTGCTGTTTCTGCCTCTTGCCTTTCTCTCCTCCCCACTCCCCTCTTTAGCTCATGACTTACTTTTTCTTTTCAGACATTTCCCTATTTGTATTTTGAATACTTTTTATTTCCCCAGTTTCTGTTATCTTTTGCTGTGAAGCAAGCAACCCAAACAAAACATAATGATTTACAAATAGGTTTTCTTTCCCACAATACTTTGTCAAGAACTTAGGCAAGATTCCGCTGGGCAGTTCTGCTGTACATGGCATCTGTTAAAAGCTCTTAATTCTGCTGCATTCACATGTAGCTGGCTGCTGGCCTGGGCTGGACAGTCTGATTCTCTGCTCTTCCACATGGCCTTTTTCAGAGTCTAGAGTGGGTTTCATTATACTTGGTGAATGACCTCCCTGAGCAAGAACAAAAGCTTCCTGGACTTTTAGAACAGTTAAGAACTGACGCTCCATCATTTCTGCTGCATTCTTTTGGTGAAAGCAACTAAAAATCTAGCCAAAATTCAAGGACAGGGAATAGACCCACATTCTGGTTGAACTCTACAGCATATTACTATGAGGAGTGAAGGAATTGATGGTGACCGTCTTTGGAAAAAAACCTTACCACACACGCAGCTGGCTGTAATGAGCTTAATTATGTTTTAGTTGTTGTGTGCTGTCCAGTTAGAACCGACTCATAGCTGACCCTCCAGCTGGTTTTTAGGGGCAGTAAATTGCATGGGAGGAGATTATCCATCTTTCTCACATCGAGTAGCTGGTGGATTTGAACTGTGTGCTTTGGGATTACGGCAGAGCTTCTTGCTACCAGGCCACAAGAGCTCTTTCTGTAGCTCCCTGTATAGCAGTTAGAAAACCTAAATACCTGAAATTGTTCATAGCCTGTGAGAAAAACAATTAATAAGATGTCGCACCAGTCAGTAAACATTTCCTAGAAACACGGACTTTTTACTTTGCACCATTCTAGCTTTCTTGGTTAATTGCTTTCTTAAATTGACATATATTAGAAACAGAACCTAAAATTGGAAGGTTTAGAAGATGTAGCTGTTACCATATTCAACACAGATACACATATAGTTTATACTCCCCAGATCTTGGCACCAGAGTGTTACCATGTGGTAAGAGCCCTGGCTTCGGTGAGTGTCCTTGCCTGGACAAAGAATTGAGCCAAGTGGGGGATAATAGGAAGGTTGTCACTGCCATGGAAGCAACAGGGAGTGGACAGCAATCGTAGTGGCTCTCAAAAGAGCTGATGCTCAGCAGTCTAGCCTGGACACTCAGTGGTTAAGACCCTGGAGCCTTTAATAACTGCTAAGCTTAGGGATGTCCAACTTGTTGAGAAGGCAGGCAAGGAGACTGAATGGAAGTGAAAGTGCAAGTAGTGTATTAGCTAGAGAAAGGAAAGTGTGTTCCTAAGAGAGGAACACATTCCTGTCCTGAAGGAAAGAAGTGGAGAGGACAAAGGGTTATGAGGGGTTAGATGCTGATAGCCTTCCTGGGGCGAGTTTTATGCAGTGCAGGTGCAGAGCAGTATTTGGTCTGAAGGAATGATGCTGCTGGGGGCTCCCATTCCTCTGCTGAATGACTTCAGTGATTGTGTGTTATGTCTCCACTCACCTGCTTGTAAATTAGGTTACTTTGAAGGTAATTTTTACTGCGCATGTCAGCTTTCTGAGGCATTAACATCTTCCTTTTAAGGTAATGTGCAAGTATAGGCTCTTAGTGGTCTGGATTTTGCTTTATATGGGTCAGGCTGTGTTCTAATAGCTTGTTTGGCCAGGTCCAGCTGAAACTGCAAGGCACTTTATGATTTTAACTTTACTTTTAACTCTACTGCCCTGTACTTTTGCCCTAAATTATTTAACAGTGTTTTAACTCCTAACAGTACTCTGACAAAAAGAAGTAGTAAAGTGGAGAGAGAAAATTTAAACCTAAACAGTGAAGCACAGTAATTGCTATTTACTAGTAATTGAAGACAGGTTAAATTATGTTCACTTATTAAGAAATGATAAAAGAGAAAACCTGACCTGCTGGGAAGTTGTTAAGGGTCAATTACAGGGCTTGGCCATTTTTTTTTTTTTTTAATTTTTTTATTACTGTTTTTTGTGCATGTACCGTCAAATCAGATCTGACTGGTACAGGAGGAAATTGTCCCTCCTTCTCCGGCAGAGCATCTGGTGGATTTGAACCGTGTACCTCTGGGATTGCAGTAAGGGCTTGGCCATTTTCATGCCCACCTTATTTAATCCTTGTAAGAATTTCTCATTTTAATTTGTCGGATGAATGTTCGTTCTAATGTTTAATAAAATTAACAAGCTTGCCCAAGTATCGAGTATAAGCTGTGTGAGATTCTAACCCATTTTTACACTACTGTGTGTCATATTTAGGGAAATGTAAAACTGTATTATAAAAAGAATGACATTCTTAAAAAACAAGTTGTGGTTTTTGAAATGTCTTTCCTTACAGTTATTAATATATCACATGTATTTCACGTTTTTTTATTAGAATAACTATAATGCAGGACTTCAAACTGGTTCTTTTCCAAATTTCTGAAGTGTAGGTGTACCAGAATGTCAGTTGGAGAGGGGGAAATGTCAGGCAAAAGATCTTGAATATAAAACCAACAAGAAGGTTCGTAACCCCTTTCCTGATCCTTTTGCAAGAGATCAGATTATTGCCAGGACTCTCAGAGCAGAACATGTTTGAAGCAGCTTGTTCAGCTGCCATTTTCAAGCAGGGACCGTTTGCAAGCAGGGGAATTGTTTTACATTGTTGATCAGAGACTTGGTTGCGTAGCTGCATGAGTGCTGCTCTTATTTTCTAGAATGGAGATTACATTTCCAGTAAGGTGTCAACTCGTCATTTTTTCCCATTCCATTTCACCTACATTTTACACAGTCGGCTCTATTCTGTTTGTAAGTGTGGTTTGACTTAGCTGAGAAGAGCCAGTCCCAAGGCCTGATAAAATATTACAGTGCCAGGTACCCTATTACTGCAGTCTATTGCAGTCAGGAAATCAAAAAGTGTATCGCAATGGGAAAGTCTGCTGTTAGGGACCTCTCTAAAGTACTCAGGAACAACGGTGTCTCTCTGGAGACTAAGGTGCGCCTGATACAGGCCATGGTATTTGCAATCGCTTGTTATGCATCAGAGAGTTGGACAATGACTAGGGAGGACAGAAGGAGAGTGGATGCTTTTGAGCTGTGGTGCTGGAGAAGAGTACTGAATGTACCATGGACTGCCAGGAAAACAAACAGATTCATCTTGGAGAGGATTAAACCAAGCTACTCCTTGGAGGCAAGGATTCTGGGGCTTCGTCTGACATACTTTGGACATGTTGCCAGGAGGGACGGGTCCTTGGAGAGGGACATCATGCTTGGGAGGGTGGAGGGGACAGCGCAGGACGGGAAGACCCTCTATGAGATGGATTGATTCGGTGACTGGGGTAATCGGGATGGGTGTGTCAGAGGCAGTGCGGTTGGCACAGGATAGAGCAGGGTTTAGGGCTGTTGTGCATAGGGTCACTATGAGTCGAAAACGACTCAACGGCACATAACAACAACAACAACAACATTGAATCTTTTGGTTAAGCATCACCAAAACCCAAAGAAAACTCATACAAATTTAGTTGCACTTTAATCTGGTTTGATCCCTTGATTAATGTCTAAAAAATTTTTCACCCTCTTTTTACCTAACTTAACACTACTTGTCCCTGTTGATGTTATTAAAATTTGTTAATTATGGCTACAGATTTGATACTAATGTCGGATATTTATTTCAGGGAAAACAGAAATGGTTTATGAAGCAGAACACAGAAGAATCAACTATTGGAAGAAAGCTTTCAGACCATAAACTAAATAATACACCAGACACTGACTGGCTTCAGCTCAAGCCTCTTGCCGGTAGACATTTATGACTAAAACCAAACTTCTAAAACATAGTAATAAAAATATTACCTCCAGAATGTGCCTGGGTTGTTAGAAATTGCTTGTGTTAGTGGCTTCCCTAACTATGCTGTCTAATTTATATTGCATTATCATGACTTTCTCTCAGTTGTAATTTTATTCATTAATAGTAATTTTATTAATTCCAGCATTATTGTTGGAATGCAGAACCAAATAATTCTAGATAAGGAAATACTTTACACTACTGTGTTACAGGAAAAATAAAAGGGATGAATTTTTTAAAAAAAGGATAAGTGATGCATTAGTATTCGCTTTATTACTTCAGACTTCATCATCTCTTACATATAATGACTAATTACATATGGAAAAAGGAAAATCACCCTTATTTTACTCTATTCTTAAAATCTCTGCCCATCTGCCTATTTTGTTGCCTGAATGGTATCATGAAGTCACTTAAAAGTTTCATGAAAACATGGAAAGTTTTTCAGCTCCTTCTGTTTGAACATTTATTTCCCCTCAGGATGCCAATATTTTTCTGGAGAAAAGGGGAAGTCTAGTCTCTGTGCAACTCTGACCCCAAAATATAGTTTGGAAAATACTGTCATCTTTGCCATATAATGAATAACTTTGTAATATTTTTTAAAAAATTATGTGAGAGAGCAAGCACCCTTAGGGATTTTTGTTTTGCTTTTAAATGAATATACTCTTATTATTTAAGGATTTCTGAACTATTGTAGAATCTATTTAGTGTTGAGGCATGTGTGAAACTCTGCCCTTACATTGCTCTATGATGTTGAATGAATCCTTTAAATACTATGTGCCTTTGTTTTCTGAAATAATAGGAGGTTAGAATGGATAAACTATAAGGCTCCCTTCTTTCTCTGAATAATGAGTTTTATTTTGCTATCCTGTAAATTCTATAGTAACTTTCCCCTTTTTCATTTCATCACCTGTTGATGATCTACTCCTTAAGTTTTCTAATACCTTCGTGCTTTTAATGTTTTTGCTCAGTTTGTGTGCTTTGGGGGTCATTTACCTCATTTGAGCAGCATTTGGCTCTCAGAAACTTGTTTTGTCGATAGATGTTTGCTTCTTTTTTTAATGAATGTCAGACAACATTGCTGTATATTAATGGCTTCAAATTAATTTGAGGGGAAATATATTGAGAGTTTTAAAAGACATTGGCCTAAGATGACACTGATGTTCTGCTGGGGTTAAATTAACAAACGTGGGCATGCATTTATTGTTGATCAAGCATATCCTTTGCTACAAATACAGGAACAGATGACTCGGTTGTCTCTGAAGATCGACTTAATGAAACTGAACTGACAGATTTAGAAGGGCAGCAGGAATCCCCTCCTAAAAATTACCTTTGTGTTGAAGAGGAGAAAATCATGGACCATTCTCACAGGGATGGCTTGCATGCTCTTCATGAGCATGATCTCCATGCGGCTGCACATAACCACCACGAGGAGAGTCAAACGGTGCTGAGGAAGCATAACCATCAGTGGCACCACAAGCATTCTCATCATTCCCATGGTCCCTGTCACTCTGGCTCAGATCTGAAGGAGACAGGAATAGCGAATATAGCTTGGATGGTCATCATGGGCGATGGCATCCACAACTTCAGTGATGGGTTAGCTATTGGTAAGTTAGTACCTATCAGGAATCATTTGTTCTTTAAGATGGTTTTTCTTTTTAGACTGTACGTTAATCTTATGACTTAATATAAAAGATTAAAAGTGGTTGGAGCTTAACTCTGCTTTCATATAGCATTCCTGTTTTGTTGGTATCTCCAAAGGCTATGCTGAACAAGTTTAGAGATTTATTTGGGGTGTGAAGATTTGTGAAGTGTATTTTTTAAAATGGCTGTATTTTCTTTTTTAATAATTTGATTTTTTACCCAAAGTGCAATGCAACCATAGTGAAAGAACTGCCTTAAAATGTGAATTGTGTATCTGTAAGAACAGTTAAATTTTAATTTTGGATTTAATTTTATCCATTTTTGAAATATGAAAAATTCTGTTGTGTTAAGAATTCATTATATCCACTCAGGCCCTTCCCAATAAAAGAGTGCACAGCCTGAAATGAAAAAAAAAAAAGAATTCATTATATCACATTAATATGTATTTTATTAGAGTTGTGCTAATGTAAACTTTTATTACTAGTTTAAGAGAACATTAAATGGATTAGTAAATTATTTTATCTGAGATCCTGACTATATATTCTAAGTGATCTTTAATTTCTTTCTGAGAATAAAGAACACATTTCTTAATCCATAGTGCCTATCAGTACTAAAGAATAGACCACTAGTAGTTGAATCTGATTCCATTTTCTGTTTTCTCCTTTTATAAGTTTCATCTGATTTATAACATTTTTATAATATTTATGTTTTAGAGCCAAAGTTTGTAGAAAATTCTAGCTACTTTAATACCTACAGATATAAGTATTGAAGGTGGAGCAAAATCATAGTTAGAAGACTTGAAACTGAGCATTGAAAACTGTTACTACCTCCAAGCTACTAGTGAGTCTACAGGCTACACAAATAGAGATATTAATAATCAATAGAGGTGTAGTATAGTAGTTCTTTCACTGATTGTCATACACCTGTTGTACCTTGTTGTGTGTTTAAAAATGGTAGTGTATAGTAAGATAAGCAAATCATAGATATATTACAAAATTTATGTATGTATATGAAAGAGCCTGAATTTGTAATCTTTCATAAAAAAGGAAAGAAAACCAGGACAAACCCAGTAAATTGCACTTTTTTCCCCCCCTAGGAGCCGCGTTCAGTGCCGGACTGACAGGGGGCATCAGTACTTCCATCGCTGTTTTCTGTCATGAACTCCCACATGAATTAGGTAAAAGAACTTGGAAACGTTTTCACTGCACTGTGAGACTTCTTCAGTTATAAAATGCATCTGAATTTTAGAGATTATAAACAAAAAAAAAATGACTCATGGCAGGTGTAAAGTGGTATAATTATAAGACACACCCTAATACGAAACCAAGTCATCATTTCTTTTAACTATATTAGTAATAGACTTGACTAATAACTTACACAAAACCTTCTTACATTCCTCCCCAACTACCCACCCATTAGCACCATAAATTTTGAGACTATCAGGCCCCTTTGTTGTTGAGTATGGTTTGAATTACTCTGTTCCCCAAGGGTCCCTCCTCTTAATCACAGGATTGAAAGCAGTAAGTTTTGGCAATTATGAATGTTTCCTTTCTGTACTCCTAATTTCTCTGTAGTTTCTGATTACGGAAGTGCCAGATAAGGAATAACAACTGCATGTAGAACAAATGAAGTATTAATGTTTAGGTAAGTCATTGTTATCTTAAACAGAGTGCTGATAACAGCCACATTGGGGAATTCTCCTTAGGCCTAGATCCTTTAGTGAGACGTTCAGACCCAAAATGTCTACCTGTTTTAACCCCTACACCAGAAGTTGCAGTGTTACTATCTCTGTAAGAGGAGAAAAACCTCTAGAGTACGTTGACCTTTGCCAGAGGAAGATACACTCAATGAAAATAAGTATTTTCTGCTTGTGCCGATTGCTAAATGAACATAAGCTGCCACATACTGCTAGGCTACAGTATTTTGCTAGGTGGGGAAAGACAGACCATAAATAAGTGGCCTGGCTCCCTTGCCTTAAAGTGACTTAAAGGACTTTGGCTCTTTTTGGTCCACTGACATAACAAGAGATTGAGGAACCTAGTTTTTGTCTTTGTTGTTGTTGTGTACCGTTGAGTCAGAATCCCATAGCTGACTCTCCAGCAGGGTTTCAGAGGTAGTTAACTTGCACAGGAGGAAATTGCCCATCCTTCTCCCAGTTTTTATTTTGAAGGCACCAAGTTGGAACCAATTCTTAGCTTCTCTCAGGCGGGTTTGCAGAGGCCCACAGAGCTGCCTGAACGCCCATAAAAGTCACCCTATGGGACACTCTTCTGGAACAGGCTTGGGTAAACACCCTAGTTCTAAGCAGATAATGCATTCTAACTCGGAGAGGAACATATTGTAGGGGGAGACAGAGACATTCTTCCCTCTGGTTTCCAAGCATGGCATAGCCTGCCCTGTCTCTTACAAGAGTGGATGGGAAAGTAGAGTGTGAGAATAGGAGGGAGCAGCCCCCTCGTCCTCTAAAAGGTGAAAGTTGGAAAGGTAGCATAACACACTGCATTCAAGGTAATTTTTTTTAATTGAAAATTATTTTGCCCTTCCTACGTGTTTGGCTGTAATTGTGTAAAACTCTCTGTAGCTTCTGTGCTACAGAATGTCCTGAGGAGGAAGGGCGTGTTTAAAATGCCGTGGCAGTGTTCTGGCGACTGCTCTCTCCCTCCGCACTTCCAAATGCCGGGGGCCTCCTGTGGACAGCTTGCCATGTCCCTAATAGTGTACCCTGGGGGATTTTAGCAATATGGTCCAAGAAACGTGCCATATTTGAACTGCAGACCACATGCAGCTCAGGGAGCCTGACTGAGCGCATGCAGGAGCTGAAGCCATCGGAGGAAATGGCAAATCCACATTTTATTTCATATGCACTCTTGGGTAGGATAATGGATGCAGTCGCCTAAATTATTAAAGTCATTATTGTCTGGGTTCTTTGTTATGGGAATTTGTTTTTATTCCCTTCCCCCAAATGTGTAGCTGCATTCATGTTAACTTACAGTTTCATTTCATTATATTCTTTCCACATTTCTTCACCTTCTCTCAGTGTTGTTAGGTGCCGTCAAGTTAAGTGCCACCTTTGTGACCCAGTGAACATCAGATGTGAACTCTGTCCTGTCCTAGGCCATCCTCATAGTCTCTGACATGGGAGCCTGTTGTTGTAGTCATTGTATAAATCTGTCTGCTCAAGGCTCTTCCTCTTTTTTCCCCCCGCCCTCTACCTTTCCAAGCTTGGTGTCCCTCTCCAAGGAATATCCTCCTAGCAACGTGCTCAAAGAATGTGAGGCAAAGCTTTGTCATATTTGCATTCAAGGAGCACTCTGGCTGCACTTTTTCTAAGACATCTGTTTGTTCTTTTGGAAGTCCAAGGGACATTCAGTACTCTTTTCTATCAACACAGCTCAAAGGCATCAATTCTTCTGTCATCTTTAGTCATTGTCAAGCTCTCAGATGCATAGTAAGTGATTGAAAAGGCCATGACCTGAATCAGGTATGTCTTAGGTTTAGAACTGTTATCATTGCTCCTCAAGAATTTGGAGAGGTCCCTGACTGTAGACTCCCAGTGTAATACGTCTCCTGATTTCCTGACTGCTGATAGCAGGGGTGCTAATTGATGCTCTAAGTAAGATGAAGTCATATCATTATTTCAGTCTTTTCCTCTATCTTTACGATGTTGCCTATTGGGTCAATAGAATTTTTGTTCTTTTGATGTTGAGATGTAATCTCTTTTGAAGGCTGTGTAGCCCTTGTTCCTCTGCAGCAGGAGTTTCAAGTCCTCACTTTCAGCAAGCAAGGTTGTGTCATTTGCATAATAGAGGTTGTTGATTAGTCTTCCTTCGATCCTGGCACCACATTCTTCATAGAGTCCCTGTTCTGAAATTATTTGCTCAGCGTACAGATTGAATAGATACGGTGAGAGAATACAACCCTGACATACCTTTCTTCATTTTAAACCATCTAAGTGTTCTCTCATTCTGTTGTCACTACAGCCTCCTGTTCTAGGTGTAGATTCCGCATCGGCACAAGTAAGTGTCCTGGGTTTTCCATGCTTCTCTGTCTTAGCCACCGTTTATTGTCCACGAAGTCAAATGCCTTTATTTAGTTGATAAAACACAAATAGACATTTTTCTGGTATTCTCTGCTTTCGACTGAATCCATCTGGTATCAGCAATAGTGCCCCTGGTGCCACAGCTGCTTCTTAACTGAGCTTGACTTTCTAGCAGTTCTCTGTGTACTGGTCTAGTAATTTTTGAATGATCTTCAGCAGTACTTTGTTTACATGTGGTATTAGTCTTGTTGTTCAATAATTTCCACATTCTGTTGGATCACCTTTTTGGGGAATGGGAACAAATAACAGATCTCCTCCAAATTTGCTGGCATAGATTGGTGAACATGTCCGGGGCTACATCTGTTAGTTGAAAATCGATACCCCACCAGTTCCTCAGGCCTTATTTTTTTTGCCAGTGCCTTGAGTGCAGCTTACACTGCTTCCTTCATCACCATTAGCTCTTCATCTTGTGATACTTCTTGAAATATTTCAGTGTTGGCCAATTCTTTTTGGTACTGTGATTCTGGGTATTCTCTCCATCTTCTTTTGATGCTTCTTGAACTATTCAAGATTTTGCATCTCTCAGCATCCAGCTCAAGGCTTGAATGTGTTTTTGAGTTGTTTCAGCTTGAGAAATGCCAAGCAAGTTCTTCCCTTTTTAGTTTTCAGTTCCAGCTCTCTGCACATTCTATTTTAATACAGTGCTTTATCTTCAACAACTGCCCTTTGAAATCTTCTGTTCAGCTCTTCTTACTTCAGCATTTCTTCCCTTTGTTTTGGCTTCTCAGTGCTCTAGAACAATTTCCAGAGTCTCTGATATACGTTTTGGGTCTTCCTTTCTCCTGTCTTTGGGAATGACCTTGTCCTCATCATGTCATCTCCCTGCTCATCTGCTCTTCAGTAATTGGTATTCAGTGCTTCAAGCTTATTCTTGAGATGATTTTAACTGCAGGTTAGATAGACTCAAGATCATATTTTGGGTCTTTTGGAGTTGTGTTTGTTTTATTCTGCTTCATTTTGGACTTTTGTATGAATAGTTGATGATCGGGTTCATAGTCAGTAGCTAGAGTGGCTTTGACTGCCAGTACTTAATTCATGTAAATTACAGTTGCACTTTGTTGTATTCTTTCCATTTTTCTTCATCTTTTTGCAGTAAGGAACTCTGTGTGTGTATGTGTGTGTGTGTGTATATATA